>NW_027256892.1:22517301-22609125 GCF_029215685.1 Pituophis catenifer annectens
GGAGAGCCGGCAAATACCACCTCTGGCTGGCCCCCAGAGTGGGGTGGGAATGGGGATTTTGCAATATCCTTCCGCCTGGAGTGGGGAGGGAATGGAGATTTTGCAGTATCCTTCCCCTGCCACGCCCACCAAGCCACGCCCACAGAACCGGTAGGGGAAAAAATTTAGATTTCACCCCTGAGACAGTTGCAACGTTAATGGAAACCTGGCGGAGGAGAAAATCTCACCAGTGAAATGGAAAAGCTTGAGAAGGAACTGACAGCCAAACCAATTGCCATCTCTGCAAATATATATATATCATCGCTTAATTTCCACAGCAGTTTGCCACCATACATTGTTCTCTTAAAAGTACTTTTTTAAAAAATATATATATTTAAATATTGTTTCCACAGTATGCTGTATTATAATCCGCGAGGTAGACCAGCCCAATAGAACACAGAAATGATAAATACGTAAATGAGAATCTATTCCGAAGCAGAACATCCAGATTCAGTCACAGCTCTGTTCCATATAGTATCAACCTTGTGAACTCTCAACTTTCCTCTTTCCACTATGTATTCAAAATGGACAGTGATTAATATATATTTATATACTAGCTGGACGCCCGTGCTTTGTTATGAAACGTATGTGCTCAGGCTTGATAAATTGATACTTGCAGCCTGAAACTTAATTTATTTATTTTATTTTATTTTATTAAATTTCTATACCGCCCTTCTCCCGAAGGACTCAGGGCGGTGTACAGCCCAAAATAAAACCATGACAATATAAAAATTAAAAGCAATTTAAAACAATTAAATAAATTGTCCGAAAACTCTAATAAAATAACCCATTAAAATAGTAAAATATTATTATTATTTAGGCCAGCCCTGCTTGCTGGAATAATAATGTTTTTAGGGCACGACGAAAGGTACGCAGGTCGGGAATCCTACGAATCTCCGGGGACAGCTCATTCCAGAGGGTAGGGCCCCCCACAAAGAATGCTCTCCCCCTGGGGGTCATCAGCCGACATTGCCTAGCCAACGGCACCCGGAGGAGCCCCTCTCTGTGGGAGCGTACCGGTCGATGGGAGGCTATCAGTGGTAGAAGGCGGTCTCGCAGATACCCAGGTCCCAAGCCATGGAGCGCTTTAAAGGTGGCAACCAGCACCTTGAATCGCATCCGGAAGACCACCGGGAGCCAGTGCAGCTCACGTAGGAGCGGTGTTACATGGGAGCGTCGGGTCGCTCCCATAATTACCCACGCGGCCGCATTCTGGACCAGTTGGAGCCTCCGGCTGCTCTTCAAGGGGAGCCCCATGTAGAGAGTGTTACAGTAGTCCAGACGGGAATGTAGAGTGTAGAATGTGTAACCCCGTAGCATCAGAGTGTGTTAATATAATGCAAATGGCAGGTAGAACAGAGGGGGATAGAGAATAGAATGTCCCAGCCTGCAGCATCCATCGGTATTCATCTAGCTAGCATCCTGTCAGTGTGTGAGAGAGCTGAGGGGTGTTTGGAAACTCAAACAGTATTTGCTGTGTGAGCAAGAAGGAGACAGGAAGGAGGCTGGGCATGGCTTAGCTCAACTGTTCTGTAGTAAAGCTGCTTGCTGCTGTGACAGTAAAACTGAAAGTGAAACTCCTCTCCTCTGCTTGTGTTTTGCATTTGGAATAGCTTTCTTTTGAGGTGGGGAGGGGGAGTAGAACTCCTTAACATCAGAGTGTGTTAATAATAATATAGGAAATACTAACGCTCTGATGGTCATTTCGAAAAAACCTCTCTTAGTGAGCACCTAGAAGCCAAGAGGAACAAATGTGGCAAATTTCAAGTTTGTAGGCTTTACAGTTCTGGAGATTCCGTGATTAATGCGTGAGTGGTTTTCACGTTTAGATATATAGATATGCATTTTTATACATACATTTATATGTATGAGTGTATATATATGTAGGTCTTTGGTTATTCGGGTCTTCTCCCACATAAAATTGGAAGTGTCTTGGCGACGTTTCAACGAAGTCTCATTCGTCATCTTCAGGAGCTCATTGGTATCAGCATTGCTCCTGGAAGCACGAAGCCGAGAACACCAGCCTGAAGATGACGAATGAGACTTCGTCGAAACGTCGCCAAGACACTTCCAATTTTACGTGGGAGAAGACCCGAATAACCAAAGACCTACATACAAACACCCGCGAAAACCTGAGAAAACAAATATATATATATATATATATATATATGTGTGTGTGTGTGTGTGTGTGTGTGTGTGTGCGCGCGCACGCAATATATCACATACGCAGAAGATAACCTCCAGAGGGAAAAAAAATATATGATGCCCTTTGGCTTCCTGCATCTCTCAATCTCCGCACAATTTCAAGGTAATCTCTCCACGATAAGACATCTGCAGTTTGTTTTCCTTCCTCCTCCTCCTCTGCATTTTTAGAGAGAGAGCCATATGTTTTTAATTATCTTGGGCTGCAGATTTCCGATGGCTACGGCCTAGAGGTGGATGTCAGAAAAGGCCTGTAGGAGAGCGAAGATGTTTCTCATAAATAAATAAATAAATAAATTGACAAAATGATTTCGGTGCATTGAGAGCCTGGAAGGCAGAACTAAAAATACGATAGAATTATAGGGTGGCTTCACAGAACCAGTTAACCACATCGGAAATTTAGCTTTGCTGAGCGAGCAGAAAGAAGAAAGCGTTTACACAAACCCATGTGTGGGAGAATTCAAGGCTTCCCAAGGACTGATGTGCCAATGTAATCTCCCCAAAACATTGTGAGGCTTTGATTGCATAGTTGCGGGCTCCATTTTAGAATAGAATAGAATAGAATAACAGAGTTGGAAGGGACCTTGGAGGTCTTCTAGTCCAACCCCCTGCTCACCAAGGGGTGCAACCCACCCCTTTCCTAGAAGAATGAAATATTTTAGGAAATATTAAAAAGGCAGAATATTATGTTTCCCTGGTTGAGAAATGGAGAAGCATGTTTTAAAGACGAAGCAGCTCCCACCTTCTTGCCCCCCCACCCTTTGTCAATGGGCCAGAGGGAGAAACTCAATTCCCTCCCATCTTTGTCAATGGACCATCATCTGCAACACAATAGGAGCCATCTAGCAACAGAAACTCACCACATGGCACCTGGGAAGATTACATCAGCCCGCAAGGCTAGCTAAGACCACCCACCCCCTGGGAGTCTGACAACCAATCAGGATACTCTTTCTGGGCCCCAGGAAGTTCAAAGCCAGAGAGGGCATAAAACCCGGGGACTCGCTGCGTCTTGTCCCTTTTCTGTTCAGGAACTCAAACCATGTGATCCTGTCCACCATTAAACCATCTTTCCAAGCAGTCTCCTTGTTTCCAGTGTCTTTTTCCCCACTTGGAGCTGAACCCAGAAGGATATTTCTTCTAACAATTACACTGAGACCATATGCACCAAGACAAATTCCTTGTGTGTCCAATCAACCTTGGCCAATAAAAAATTCTATTCTATTCTATTCTATTCTATTCTATTCTATTCTATTCTATTCTATTCTATTCTATTCTATTCTATTCTATTCTAGTGTATGCACCAAGACAAATTCCTTGTGTGTCCAATCACACTTGTCCAATAAAACATTCTATTCTATTCTGTTCTGTTCTGTTCTGTTCTGTTTTGTTCTGTTCTAGTGTATGCACCAAGACAAATTCCTTGTGTGTCCAATCACACTTGGCCAATAAAACATTCTATTCTATTCTATTCTATTCTATTCTATTCTATTCTGTTCTGTTCTGTTCTGTTCTGTTCTGTTCTGTTCTGTTCTATTCTAGTGTATGCACCAAGACAAATTCTCTGTGTGTCCAATCACACTTGGCCAATAAAAAATTCTATTCTATTCTATTCTATTCTATTCTATTCTATTCTATTCTATTCTATTCTATTCTATTCTATTCTATTCTATTCTATTCTATTCTATTCTACTCTATTCTATTCTAGTGTATGCACCAAGACAAATACCTTGTGTGTCCAATCACACTTGTCCAATAAAACATTCTATTCTGTTCTGTTCTGTTCTGTTCTGTTCTGTTCTGTTCTGTTCTGTTCTGTTCTGTTCTAGTGTATGCACCAAGACAAATACCTTGTGTGTCCAATCACACTTGACCAATAAAACATTCTATTCTATTCTATTCTATTCTATTCTATTCTATTCTGTTCTGTTCTGTTCTGTTCTGTTCTGTTCTGTTCTGTTCTGTTCTGTTCTGTTCTGTTCTGTTCTGTTCTAGTGTATGCACCAAGATAAATTCCCTGTGTGTCCAATCACACTTGGCCAATAAAAAATTCTATTCTATTCTATTCTATTCTATTCTATTCTATTCTATTCTATTCTATTCTATTCTATTCTATTCTATTCTATTCTAATTTCTGAGAAGCTCTGGGCCGCGATCTTTACAATTCCCCACCCCGACGTCCCACAAACTGGGCGGAAGCCGACTCAAGCGGTGTTTGCGTGACCGTAGCCACTTACCAAGTTTGTGATAAATGTCAAACTTCAGCCGCCCCCTCAGTTCATGTGTCTCTTAAACCACAATTCTCCAGGCAACCTGTTTGTAAATTACCAACTATTACCAGAACTACAGTGTGTGAACTGCATGGCTGCCTTGAAGCATGCTGTGTGGGAGAGATACAATGCAAATATTTAACCACAATTGACTCAACCGGCGTGGGGAGGAAATTCACGGCAACAAAGGGCCATTGCTGGGCCATGAGGTTTTTCCCACATCGTTTCTCTACGCTTAGTCACCTCCTCTGACATCTACAGGTAATCCTCGACTTACAACGTCATTGGAAAAAAAGTGAGTTATGATCATTTTTCACACCATTGCAGCATCCCCGTGGTCATGTGATTGAAATTCAGATGCTCGACTCATATTTATGACGGTTGCAATGCCCCTGGGTCATGTGATCCCCTTGTGTGACTCACTTAACAATTGTATGACTCATTTAACGACTGTGGCAAGAAAGGTCATACAATGGAAAAAACTTAACTTAACAAATGTCTCATTTAGCAACATAAATTTTGGGCTCAGTTGTGGTGGTAAATTCAAGGACTAGGCATTCAGAACTGTAGAACCTTCTCCTGCTTGGGCGAGGGGTTAGACTAGATGACCTACACGGTCCCTTCCAAAGCTGAATACTAATCTGGAGGAGAAGGGAAACATTTTCAAGGGGAAAAAACCAAGAAAGTCCAGTGTTTTTTTTCTGGAAAAAGCTCCTTTGGGTCTTATTCAGAACTATGGAAGCTTCTTGGATGAGAAGCGAAATGTTTTCAAGGGAAAAAAATCAAGGAAGTCCAGTTTTCTTTTGGAAAAAACACCTTTGGGTCTTGCTCTAAATGCTGCCTCTTGCCTACCTAAGTGTCAACTCGCAAAGCATCCCTGGCCTGCTCTCGAGTTGCCATAGGCAAAGGGGATGGGAAACCGATGAAGCAGCACGGCAGCCAAAAACAGAAGTACACTCCAGACATATCTCTCTCAAGGCTGTCTCCCAGGGTTACCCACAGCGGCCGGAGGGGAGTGATCTCTACAACCCGCGAAATTGCTCCATTGGCAAATGTGATTGATGACACACCCTGAGGGGAGGGGGGAAACAGGGTCATGATTGGGGAGTAAATTACTTGGGGTCAGAGTTGGCTTCACTTGGAACGTGCGGACATGAAGCTCCTAATAAATAACTGGATTTCTTTTGAAGCTTGGCTCGAGGCTCATGATTTGGCAAAACCAAAGGAAGTTCTTCCATCCATTTAAGACATAAATAGACCTTAGCACAAGGCTTAAAATAGACTTATCACAGATTAGACAACAAACAAAATCCCCCAAACTTTCCTTCTGGGAATTAACCCAAAAAGGTCTCTCTCCCTCCTTTCACAACCCAAATTGCATCACAGTTCTCTCCCAACCCTTCCTACCACCTAGAAACATTGAGTGCACCCACTCGGGGTGACTGTCCTTGCATGTCCCGGCAAAGGTCAAATTCCAAAGCTCCATCAGTGACCTAGAGAAGCCAGAGCTTTTAGCACCTCTTCATTATCCCAGTCAAAGAACCAGAGAAACCGACTGGCGCAGGATTAACCTTTCTAAAGGAAAAAACATGAACCTCCATCCATCCCCCTCTGGAGATTCAGATAACAGAATAACAGAGTCGGAAGGGACCTTGGATGTCTTCTAGTCCAACCCCCTGATCGAGCAAGAAATCCTATACCATTTCAGACAAATGGCTCTCCAATCTCTTCTTGAAAACCTCCAATGATGGAGAAAGAAGGAAGGAAGGAAGGAAGGAAGGAAGGAAGGAAGGAAGGAAGGAAAGAAGGGAGGGAAGGAGGAAGGGAAAAGATGGAAAGGGAGGGAGGGAGGGAGGGAGGAAGGAAGGAAGGAAGGAAGGGAAAGGATGGAAAGAAAGGAAGGAAGGAAGGAAGGAAGAGTATGAGAATAACCGTAGGAGAAGGGACCTTGGATGTCTTCTAGTCCAACCCCCTGATCAAGCAAGAAATCCTACACCATTTCAGACAAATGGCTCTCCAATCTCTTCTTGAAAACCTCCAGTGATGGAGAAGGAAGGAAGGAAGGAAGGAAGGAAGGAAGGAAGGAAGGAAGGAAGGAAGGAAGGAAGGAAAGAAGGGAGGGAAGGAGGAAGGGAAAAGATGGAAAGGGAGGGAGGGAGGGAGGGAGGGAGGAAGGAAGGAAGGAAGGAAGGGAAAGGATGGAAAGAAAGGAAGGAAGGAAGGAAGGAAGAGTATGAGAATAACCGTAGGAGAAGGGACCTTGGATGTCTTCTAGTCCAACCCCCTGATCAAGCAAGAAATCCTACACCATTTCAGACAAATGGCTCTCCAATCTCTTCTTGAAAACCTCCAGTGATGGAGAAAGAAGGAAGGAAGGAAGGAAGGAAGGAAGGAAGGAAGGAAGGAAGGAAGGAAGGAAAGAAGGGAGGGAAGGAGGAAGGGAAAAGATGGAAAGAGAGGGAGGGAGGGAGGAAGGAAGGAAGGAAGGAAGGAAGGAAGGAAGGAAGGAAGGAAGGAAGGAAGGAAGGAAGGAAGAGTATGAGAATAACCGTAGGAGAAGGGACCTTGGATGTCTTCTAGTCCAACCCCCTGATCGAGCAAGAAATCCTACACCATTTCAGACAAATGGCTCTCCAATCTCTTCTTGAAAACCTCCAGTGATGGAGAAAGAAGGAAGGAAGGAAGGAAGGAAGGAAGGAAGGAAGGAAGGAAGGAAGGAAGGAAGGAAGGAAGTGAGGGAGGGAGGGAAAGGATGGAAAGGAAGGAAGGAAGGAAGGAAGGAAGGAAGGAAGGAAGGAAGGAAGGAAGGAAGGAAGGGTATGAGAATAACCGTAGGAGAAGGGACCTTGGATGTCTTCTAGTCCAACCCCCTGATCAAGCAAGAAATCCTATACCATTTCAGACAAATGGCTCTCCAATCTCTTCTTGAAAACCTCCAGTGATGGAGAAAGAAGGAAGGAAGGAAGGAAGGAAGGAAGGAAGGAAGGAAGGAAGGAAGGAAGGAAGGAAGGAAAGAAGGGAGGGAAGGAGGAAGGGAAAAGATGGAAAGAGAGGGAGGGAGGAAGGAAGGAAGGAAGGAAGGAAGGAAGGAAGGAAGGAAGGAAGGAAGGAAGGAAGGAAGGAAGGAAGAGTATGAGAATAACCGTAGGAGAAGGGACCTTGGATGTCTTCTAGTCCAACCCCCTGATCGAGCAAGAAATCCTACACCATTTCAGACAAATGGCTCTCCAATCTCTTCTTGAAAACCTCCAGTGATGGAGAAAGAAGGAAGGAAGGAAGGAAGGAAGGAAGGAAGGAAGGAAGGAAGGAAGGAAGGAAAGAAGGGAGGGAAGGAGGAAGGGAAAAGATGGAAAGGGAGGGAGGGAGGGAGGAAGGAAGGGAAAGGATGGAAAGGAAGGAAGGAAGGAAGGAAGGAAGGAAGGAAGGAAGGAAGGAAGGAAGAGTATGAGAATAACCGTAGGAGAAGGGACCTTGGATGTCTTCTAGTCCAACCCCCTGATCAAGCAAGAAATCCTACACCATTTCAGACAAATGGCTCTCCAATCTCTTCTTGAAAACCTCCAGTGATGGAGAAAGAAGGAAGGAAGGAAGGAAGGAAGGAAGGAAGGAAGGAAGGAAGGAAGGAAGGAAAGAAGGGAGGGAAGGAGGAAGGGAAAAGATGGAAAGAGAGGGAGGGAGGAAGGAAGGAAGGAAGGAAGGAAGGAAGGAAGGAAGGAAGGAAGGAAGGAAGGAAGGAAGGAAGAGTATGAGAATAACCGTAGGAGAAGGGACCTTGGATGTCTTCTAGTCCAACCCCCTGATCGAGCAAGAAATCCTACACCATTTCAGACAAATGGCTCTCCAATCTCTTCTTGAAAACCTCCAGTGATGGAGAAAGAAGGAAGGAAGGAAGGAAGGAAGGAAGGAAGGAAGGAAGGAAGGAAGGAAGGAAGGAAGGAAGTGAGGGAGGGAGGGAAAGGATGGAAAGGAAGGAAGGAAGGAAGGAAGGAAGGAAGGAAGGAAGGAAGGAAGGAAGGAAGGAAGGAAGGAAGAGTATGAGAATAACCGTAGGAGAAGGGACCTTGGATGTCTTCTAGTCCAACCCCCTGATCAAGCAAGAAATCCTATACCATTTCAGACAAATGGCTCTCCAATCTCTTCTTGAAAACCTCCAGTGATGGAGAAAGAAGGAAGGAAGGAAGGAAGGAAGGAAGGAAGGAAGGAAGGAAGGAAAGAAGGGAGGGAAGGAGGAAGGGAAAAGATGGAAAGGGAGGGAGGGAGGGAGGAAGGAAGGGAAAGGATGGAAAGAAAGGAAGGAAGGAAGGAAGGAAGGAAGGAAGGAAGGAAGGAAGGAAGGAAGGAAGAGTATGAGAATAACCGTAGGAGAAGGGACCTTGGATGTCTTCTAGTCCAACCCCCTGATCGAGCAAGAAATCCTATACCATTTCAGACAAATGGCTCTCCAATCTCTTCTTGAAAACCTCCAGTGATGGAGAAAGAAGGAAGGAAGGAAGGAAGGAAGGAAGGAAGGAAGGAAGGAAGGAAGGAAGGAAGGAAGGAAGGAAGGAAGGAAAAAAGAATAGCAAAATAACAGAGTTGGAAGGGGCACCTTGGAGGTCTTTTAGTCCAACAACTTCTAGGAATAATCCATTCCAAGGATTAATTGTTCTAACTGTCGGGTAATTTCTCCTTAATTCTAGGCGGGCCCTTTCCTTGGTTAGTTTCCATCCATTGCTTCTTGTCCTGCCTTCAATAGAAGGTCGAAACCCCGCCCCCCGCAACGTACTGTTCTGTATTTCCCTGGGATCTGTCCCTCCCCCTTCAGATTCCCCTACCCAGAGCCCACTTCAGCCCCTCAGGGTCCCTTCCAGGGGGTTGGACTAGATGACCTCCAAGGTCCCTTCCACCTCTGTTACTGTTTATGAGGAAAAAACCTACTTCCAATTTATGGAATCCACCGCCAGAGGTTCTAAAGGCAGCTCTTATTTTAGGTAAAGGTAAAGGTTCCCCTCGCACGTATGTGCTAGTCGTTCCCGACTCTAGGGGACGGTGCTCATCTCCATTTCAAAGCCGAAGAGCCAGCGCTGTCCGAAGACGTCTCCATGGTCATGTGGCTGGCATGACTCAACGCCAAAGGCGCACAGAACGCTGTTACCTTCCCATCAAAGGTGGTCCCTATTTTTCTACTTGCATTTTTTACCTGCTTTCGAACTGCTAGGTTGGCAGAAGCTGGGACAAGTCACGGGAGCTCACCCCGTAACGCGGCGCTAGGGATTCGAACCTCTGAACTGCCCACCTTTCGATTGACAAGCTCAGCATCTTAGCCACTGAGCCACCACATCCCGTAGCTCTTATTTTAGCTGGCTTGAAAAAGGATTAAATCAATAACTGGAGAGCATGTCCATCAACCGGTATTAAAGACAGTTACTGGATCCTTCGTTCAGAAGCAGAATAAGTCTGAAAAAACAGACGACCGGGAGATCTAATTTCGTTTCAACCTGCTGGTTGATCTGTTTGTGCCCCTCAAAGCAACTGGGCACGATCTCACTATGCCGCTCTAATCCCCTCTCCCACTTCCGCCCCCAGCTTTAGCAAGAGACAGCCCTGCCGTCCAAGGATATACCAGATATACTTACATAAGTCTGAGAAAGGAGAACTTTTTTCTCAAGGAATCTAACCGGAGATGGCAAGTCTGCTTTGTACCTAAGTTGATCTTCTTGGAATGGAGGTTCTGGACCATGACTGTGCTTGGCCGAGCGCTGGTGGGTAACGCAGGAGACCACAACCCATAGAAAGCTTCCCTGAAGTTCTCAAGGTGCCCCAGATATCTAGTCCTGAAGGAAACGTTGCTTCGGAATCCAGGCCATAGAAACAGGTCCAAAAGGCAATGTTTGAATCAGACGCTTGGTGCATGGGCCTTTCTCTTCTCAAGTCAAGATTCCTTAGAGGGATAACTCCATAAGTTTCAGGTCTCCAGAAGAAAGAGCTTCTGGATGGCACGATGTTCACCAGATTTCCCCCAAACAGCCTCCTTCCTCAGTCTTTCTCCCACTTCGGAGAACTAAAACAATCTTGGCTGGATAATTTTGATTGCTTCTTTTCGGGAACCGCGGTGCGGCTGCTAAGTCTTCTTTCCGTGTGTGCGTGTGTTATTTTGAGGTGGATACGAGGTCTTCTCTGCCCCAGTTCTCCCAAAACAAACTAGCCCTGTCTGCCGAGCTCCACCTGGGCATGATGTCAGCTGCAGTGTGTGCTACCAGAAAGGTTGAGCCTCTGGTCCTGAAATCCCAACGCAGCACCTGAAAACAACATTTTCCCTCCCCCGAGGAGCTCAAAGCTTGCTCCCTCCTGCCATCATCAGCAAATAAACGGGTGGAAGGAGCACCTGATCAACTGAAGCAGGTGGCACAAGAGAGGGTTGAGGCTCTACTCAGGACACGAAGACACGTGTACCAACACAAGCCTCCAGGAGCAAGAGGTTCTCAGAAAAGATCTTCTGGCCACGATAGGGTTTTTGGGTTTTTTTTAATCACAGAAGAACAAAGTCAGAAAGGACCTCGGAGATCTTCTAATCCAGCGGTCACCAACTGATGGTCTGCGAGAAAATTGTGGTGGTCCGCAGAAAAATTATTTGCATTTTTTTATATTGCACTAAATCAGGGGTCCTCAAACTACGGCCCCTGGGACAGATACATGCAATGAACGTTTGTGTCGCTGCAGAGAGTCTCCCCCTTTGAGGTCTTTTATGTGGGTTGGAGGGGGGCAAAATTCCAATTTGGGGTCTGCTTCAGCCTCCTGGTGTGGGGCTTCGGGAGAAGGCTGGAGGGAAGCGCCACTGATGGCGAAGAGCCGGAGGACCTCGTTCCAGTGGGACTGCATCATGGCCTGGAACTGGCTGACCATCTCAGCGTGCTGAGCCTCCAGGCGCCAGTATCTGGCCTTGCACTCTCTCAGAGGTCTTTCCTCTGCTTGGAAAGCCTATGCTCCTAGTCCTCAGTGAGGTGCTTCTGCTGAGCCTCCTTCTCAGTCAGATCCAATTTGAACTGAGCTGTTTTGCCAACTCTTTCTCGTGGTGGCTGCTGAGCTCCAACAACTGCTTCCTGTTGGGGCCCTATGGAGCCCTGGTGGAGAGGCGAGGAGAGGCTGGGAGGAAGATGTGAGTAGAGGCCGGTGAGATACCCCTTGACGTGAGTGACACAGAGTTGGCCACACCCACCCAGTCACCTGACCACCTAGCCACGCCCACCCAGCCAGTCATTAGGCAGATCATACTAGTCTTCCTTGATTAGTTTCCATCCATTGGATTTTGAGTGTTTGGAGCCCTCTTCTGACTAAAGAAGGTGGAAGACCGAAAAGGGGCTTCAATTAGGGGGGACTCTTGGCCTTTTTTGACTTCACGTCAAGGACTTTGTGACTGTCACTTTTCCAGAGCCGGGGTCCCTTTCAAAGATATGACCCAGATTGCATCTAAAGCAGGGGTGAAATTCAGCAGGTTGTGACAGGTTCTGGAGAACTGGTAGCGGAAATTTTGAGTAGTTCAGATAACCAGTAGTGGAAATTTTGAGCAGTTCGGAGAACTGGCAAATACCACCTCTGGCTAGCCCCAGAGTGGAGATTTTGCAATATTCTTCCCCCAGGAGTGGAGTGGGAATGGAGATTTTGCAGTATCCTTCCCCTGCCATGCCTACCAAGCCATGCCATGCCATGCCACGCCATGCCACCCACCCACCAAGCCATGCCCACCAAGCCAAGCCATGCACAAGCCACACCCACCAAGCCACGTCACGCCCATCAAGCCAACGCCCACAGAACCGGTAGTAAAAAAAAATTGAATTCCACCACTGATCCAAAGGACGGATTCCTCTCGTCTGAAAATCTGTTCCATTCCTTCCTCATGCTGCTATAAAAACCTCAGCACTTTTCAAGTTCCCTTTCCTTCCTGAAACAGGTGAGGGACTCCCCAGGTAAAGGGACACACAAGAAAATGCAGACATTGACAGTGGAAGCTTTTTTTGGCAGCCCTAAATCTTAGTCTTGAGTGCCCTTCAATCACTCCGTCTTCAATAAGAGGCACAACTTGTTATGTGTCCATAATGCAGGAGTTTTCAAACCAAGGGTCCAATCTAAGATAACTGAACTAAGGAGGCATTTCCTGACAGTGAGAACAATTGATCGGTGGAAGGACCTGCCTTGAGAAGTTGTGGGTGCTTCATCGCTGGAGGTTTTCAAGAAGACACTGGACAACCCTTTGTCTGAAATGGTACAGGGCAGTGATGACTAACCTCTTTGCCATTGCGTGCCAAGAGCGGGGGGGGGGGTCACACACGCACATGCCCTCACCCATAATTCTATGTGCCCTGTCCCCGCGCATTCGCACGCGACCCTCCCCACACCCCACACCCCACTCCTGGCAAGCAATGGCCCAGTAGGCCCGTTTTTCTCTCTCACCAGCCTCCAGAGCCTTCCTAGGAGTCTGGGGGAGGGCGAAAATGGCCTTCCCCCCCACCCCCCCAGGCCCTCTGGAGGCAGGAAACAGCCTGTTTCCCTACTTCTGATGGGCCCAGAAAGCCCGAAAATCATCTGGGGCGCACCAGAGCTGAGCTTGCGTGCCCACCAATATGGGTACGTGTGCCAACTGTGGCGCGCGTGCCATAGGTTCACCATCACGGGTATAGGGTTTCCTGCCTGAGCAAGGGGTTGGACTAGAAGACCTCCAAGGTCCCTCCCAAGTCTGTTGTTCGAGTATTCAATCGCTCACACACAAAAATCAATTAAGACCCATCTGGAAGGAAGGAAATGGAGGGAGGGAGGGAGGGAGGGAAGGAAGGAAGGAAAGAAAGAAAGAAGGAAGGAAGGAAGGAAGGAAGGAAAGAAAGAAATAGAGGGAGGGAGGGAAGAAGGAAGGAAAGAAAGAAGGAAGGAAGGAAAGAAAGAAGGAAGGAAGGAAGGAAAGAAAGAAATAGAGGGAGGGAGGGAAGAAGGAAGGAAAGAAAGAAGGAAGGAAAGAAAGAAGGAAGGAAGGAAAGAAAGAAATAGAGGGAGGAAGGAAGGAAGGAAAGAAATAGCGGGAGGGAGGGAGGGAGGGAAGGAAGGAAGGAAGGAAGGAAGGAATGAAGGAAAGAATGAAGGAAGGAAGGAAGAAAAGAAAGAAATAGAGGGAGGGAGAGAAGAAGGAAGGAAAGAAAGAAGGAAGGAAAGAAAGAAGGAAGGAAGGAAAGAAAGAAATAGAGGGAGGGAGGGAAGAAGGAAGGAAAGAAAGAAGGAAGGAAAGAAAGAAGGAAGGAAGAAAGGAAGAAATAGAGGGAGGAAGGAAGGAAGGAAGGAAAGAAATAGAGGGAGGGAGGGAAGAAGGAAGGAAGGAAGGAAAGAAGGAAGGAAGGAAAGAAAGAAATAGAGGGAAGAAGGAAGGAAGGAAGGAAGGAAGGAAATAGAGGGAGGGAGGGAAGAAGGAAGGAAGGAAAGAAAGAAGAAAGGAAGGAAAGAAAGAAAGAAGGAAGGAAAGAAAGAAAGAAAGAAATAGAGGGAAGAAGAAAGGAAGGAAAGGAAGGGAGGGAGGGAGGGAGGAAAAAGAGGGAGGGAGGGATTTAAACTTTTCAGAGCAGAGTATGGTTTATCTGCTTTGTTCCCTCTTATTTCCTCCAGGGTAACCATTTCTACAAGGGCCTGGATAATTGGAGGGAAACATATGGAAGAAAAGGCTCAGCCACCGAATAGTAATTCTCAGCAGCTCGGTTCTCCCTTGGGTTATTAATTGGCCCTCAGCGGGACTCGTTGTTCTCTTTAGACTGAGGAACATTTTCTTTCCAGCTTTTACTACCATCGGTAGAGCTACCATGGCAAAGACAAGAGAAACAGCAATGGGTTGCAGCCTAGAGAGAAGAAAGAAAGTATGGAGCCAATTATAAAAGAGCCTTGACCGATATCAAGAGTCCCATTTTTTTAATTCGTTGCTGGTTTTCAATGAGTGTGGAAGCTTCACAACCACTTTGTCCAATTGTTAGACAAAATCCCAGTGATCCAGTATCGCTTTCAAGCGTCTCAAGGAACAACCCTCAAATTCTTCAGTAAAAATTAATTTTAAAAGTTAAGGTTTTTTTTGTTTTTTTTTTTAAAGAAATAACCCTACTAACTGTTTACATGTGTCTATCCTTAGAGAATCAAGTCATGATTTTCCGCACAGCAACTAAATTTGGATACCAGCCATCAGCTTGATTTAAGGCAATTCGAATGTTAATTTGGGAGCAGAGAAGACCCGGTTTCGCACTATGATCAAAAAAGCCCAACGATGTGAAAAGTTCCACAATACCAAAATTCAGTTGCTTTGATGACGTTACTAGTTCGGTAATGAAATGTTTTTATTTTATTTTTTTATTTTTTAATTTGATTTATATGCCGCCCTTCTCCGGAGACTCAGGGCGGCTTACAGTGCGTTAAGCAATAGCCTTCATCCTTTTTGTATATTTATACAAAGTCAGCTTATTGCCCCCACAAACTGGGTCCTCAATTTACCTACCTTAGAAAGGATGGAAGGCTGAGTCAACCTTGAGCCTGGTGAGATTTGAACTTGCAGTAATTGCAGGCAGCTGGTCTTAATAACCAGCTTAATAACAGGGTGCCTTAGACCACTGTACTACAAAGGCTCTTACCAGCTGCGCTCTCATTTCTGGACTATCAGACTTTCCGTAGCTTGCCAAGAATTGTTATCAGTAAGCTAAACTGCGCATGTCTCTCCACCCACATTCCTTCTCACACTTTTCTTTCTTCTCTTGCCAAGAGACGTCCGGCTCCTGAGAAATAGCCGATAAGAACTTTTGCAAAAATGTAACAATTAATTTTATTTAGATTAGTACGATGTTTTATTTTCTTTATAACAAATAAATGAGTTTTCTTAGAAGATATATCTTCAGGTGTGTTTTCTTAAAGTATGCTGGCAAGGGAAGGTCTCGATCCACCCCTCTTAATCAAGGTGCGATTATCCCAAAGGCAGAATGGGATTAATCAGCGCCCTGACAATGTCCACAAGAAAACCATTAAGCTCAGAGAACACCAAGGATCCCAAAATATTAACATTATCCCTGCAAACCAGGGATATGGTTCTAAGTTCTCCAACAGGAATCGCCCATCAAACATAAATCCCAGAATCTAAAAATATCACCAGAAGAAGCCCTGGCTCTAAGTCGGCTGCAAGATAGCAAATTATGGTCCTTAATGCAAAGAAGGACCTCAACATTTAGCAACGTATCATATATCAGGAATTAAAATGCAATGCAAGAGATTGTTTCCATCCATAGCTTCTTGTCCTGCCTTCTGGTGCCTTGGGATAGGTTTAGGACAGATTTGCATGACATACTGGAACACAAACCAGTATGAACCTTAGCTACAGTTCAGGATGTTGGGCAAACTAAGTAAGCCATGGTGATATTGAGTAGGTCAGGAGTCAGCAACCTGCAGCTCTGGAGCCGCATGTGGCTCTTTCACCCCTCTGCTGAAGGCTATTGCTTAACGCATTGGAAGCCGCCCTGAGTCTCCGGAGAAGGGTGGCATATAAATCAAATTTAAAAAAAAAAAAAACTCCATAGATTTTCAATTGAATTAAAATCTGGGCTATTCCCAGGCCATTCCAGCAGAGGAATAGGATTATCTTGAAAAACACGCACACACAAAAAGAGGTGTTATTAGCCATCAAACCTCAAAAATACACTTTTCCCAAAAGGTTTCCACAATTTTTGGCCACTACTGTATATTCTGAGCTTCAAGGAGTAGCTGCAGCACGATTCCCGGCATCCCACTCCTGTGCCTGAGGATGCTAGAGAAAGAATTCAAGTAAGAATCGAATGCCTCTTGGCTCCCCTCATTGTTGGATCCGGAAGTTAACGTCTGAGTAGTGATCGCAACCATCTGGCTTCCATATTTCCACCAGCGCCCCCACCCCCAGGAAATAACAGCTTTGGGTAAGGAAGTTAAATAAAACACAATGGGAGAATACTGAGAAACAGAAGAGAAGAGAGCATTCTGCGGCAGTCAGAAAATTGCAGTCCAAATGTAAATTATATCGGGGGTGGAGGGGAAGAATTGTTTTTTCTGCTATTGGGGTGGGGGGGAAATCTTCAGAAGGCAAAGCATATTTTGCTAATCTGGCTGGAAAGAAAGTCCCGTGAACGATTTTCACTTTTTATGTTTCCCCCTTTTTTTTTTTGCACTGAAGCTACAGTATGAAGTTATCATAAATCAGAAAGTACATTAGGTTTCCTACTCAAATTACATTCTCTTTCTCCTTGCTTCTTTTCCCTATAATCTCCATTCCTCTGTAAGGAGACTGGGGAGGGGCAGAGGTGGGTTTCGCATAATTTTACCACCGGATTGCCACGCACCGAAAATGTGCTCGTGCGCACGCCTTCCGCGCATACGCCTGGACTTCCATGCATGAGCTTTGCTCTCTCTCTCGTGGCTTGCACTTAGAAAATGTGGCTAAATAAGGTGGCATAGCGCCGTGTTGTGGCCCGTACACAGCCTGTGTGGCTGGTGGCTGATTCCGACAGTGAGGAGGCTGGTGTGGTGCTGCGCCAGCATCCTGTGCAGCTGGCACTCGAGTCGAACAATTAGGAGGCTGGAGAAGATGTGGTGCCAGAGGCGGGGATTCAGCCAGGGTCTTCAGAACCTCCAGAAGCTTCCATGGGTGAAGAGGAAGAAGAGGAGGAGCCTCTTCTCGATGCACGGGCGCGCAGAGCTGCCAAAAGGCAGGAGTGGCTCCTCAGGAGGAGGTCTCCTGGAGAGTAAGGCTTGGGGCTAATTGGCCACTCCCTCAGCCTATTTAAGGAGGAACGCCGACTGAAGCAATTTGCAGGGAACAACTTCGTTCACTCTCCTTCGTGCCTTGATCTTAGTTCTCTGCAAATTGCTTCTGGGCTTTCTGCCATCCATAGTAAGATTAAGATTATTTATTCTTTGGATTCTTGCAGGCTGTTAAGAAAGTTCATTAACAGCCTTTGTTTGAAAAAAAAAACTGATTTTATTTTAGTAAACTAAGGTTTGTACAGACTTTGTGTGTGCTGCGTTCTTTGGGGTCTGTAGCTGGGGCAGAACAGTGCTGGGGCGGGGCAGGGCAGGGGCAGGCCCACCCACAGGTCGCCACTACCGGTTTTCCCGAACCGGTCTAAACCAGCTGAATACCACCACTGGGAAGGAGAGTTCGTACTCATTCACATGCCATTCCAAAAAGGCAATGAAAAAGCTAAGAAGGAAACAAACAACAACAACAACAACAAAACAGACAACGGGTACTCCTCAACTTACAACGGTTTGTTTAGTGACCATTCAAAGTTACGACGATGCTTATGAAAAAGTGACTGATGAGCGGTTTTCACACTTATGGCCATTGCAGCATCCCTTCGGTCATTGTGATCGACATTCAGACACTTGACAACTGACTCATATTTATGAGTCATGTGATAAACTTTTGCAAACGTCTGAGAAGCAAAGTCAATGGGGACATCAGATTCATTTTAACAACCCTGCTACTAACTTAACAATCGCAGTGATTCACTTGACAACGGTGTCAAAAGAAAGGTCATAAATTCCCAAGCAAAATTCGCTTAACAAATGTTTGGCTTAGGATGTAGACATTGTTTATCTCTGTGTGCCTGTTGATAGCTCTTACCAACACCGACAGAGAAATCCACCTGTATATAAACCAGAGAGCAAACCCCCACCCCCTACCCTTCCAGCACTGATGATGTTACCTAGTTGGGTCATGAAATGTCTGCAAGAAAACCACCAAGCTTAGAGAGCACCAAGGACCCCCCCCCCACAGGTCAACCTTGAACTACAAATACTGTATTTCTCTTCTATTGGTATGCTATTTTTCTCTGTTTATGAAATGTTGGATTGCCTTCTATTCATTCAAGCCATGATTTTATATATATATATATATATATATATATAGTCATGAGAATAGAATAGAATAGAATAGAATAGAATAGAATAGAATAGAATAGAATAGAATAGAATAGAATAGAATTAGGAAAGAGTAGAGTAGAGTAGAGTAGAGTAGAGTAGAGTAGAGTAGAGTAGAGTAGAGTAGAGTAGAGTAGAGTAGAATAGAATAGAATAGAATAGAATAGAATAGAATAGAATAGAATAGAATAGAACAGAATAGAACAGAACAGAATATTGGAGTGAAGGATGGGATGGGATAGGATATTGGAATGAAGAATAGAATGGAGTGGAGTGGAGTGGAGTGAAATAGAAATAGGAATAGGAATAGGAATAGGAATAGGAATAGGAATAGGAATAGGAATAGGAATAGGAATAGGAATAGGAATAGGAATAGGAATAGGGTAGGGTAGGGTAGGGTAGGGTAGGGTAGGGTAGGGTAGGGTAGAGTAGGGTAGGGTAGAGTAGAATAGAATATTGAAGTGAAGGATAGGATAGGATGGGATGGGATGGGATGGGATGGGATGGGATGGGATGGGATGGGATGGGATATTGGAATGAAGAATAGAATGGAGTGGAATAGGAATAGGAATAGGAATAGGAATAGGAATAGGAATAGGAATAGAATAGAATAGAATAGAATAGAATAGAATAGAATAGAATAGAATAGAATAGAATAGAATAGAATAGAATAGAATAGAATAGAGCAGAATTCTTTATTGGCCAAGTGTGATTGGACACACAAGGAATTTGTTTCCGGTACGTAAGCTCTCAATGTACATACAACAATAGTGATAGATCATGAACATAGTCATTGTAAAATACGCTCATCATAAAACATTAGATACGTAGTGTATATTGGAGGTGGGGACCCTTTGAGAGCCGCAGGCAACAAAATTTCATTTTAATGTACACCGATTAGTGTACATTCAAAGTGAGACAAAAAGTTATCGTAAGTCGAAGTCTTCTATGACAACTTTGGAAATTGGGCTGCAAACAGGCTTGGTATTCCGATCTCCAAGGCTGGAGAGAAACTCCACAAGAAAACAGACGTTACTCTCTGCTGGTCTTTCCTGGACCAGAATGGAAAGAATCTTGATGTGTCCGAGGTTACCAGGTTGGGAAAAATTGTGCATTATTCAACCCATCAATTAATCTTTTCTTCCAGTTACTTACCTGTCATCACGTTGTCCGGGGCTCAGAAATCGGGAGGGTTCATCCTCATGATTGCTGTGTTGGCTGCTGTAGAAACAAGCAAAATATGAGGGACAAAGAGAGTGACTCTTAAACGAATAGTTAAACCAATTGGTTGCACATACAAATGAAAGCTTAATCATGCTCATTTATAAGTGGCATGTCCTTGTTCTCTTATTATTTTTTTTCCCCTAGCTTTGATTTTAACAGACAGTAAGGAAGAGATTTCCCGAAATCTTACTTGAATGTATTTATTTTATTTATTTATTTATTTATTTTTATTTGATTAAATTTCTATACCGCCCTACTCCCGAAGGACTCAGGGCGGTGAACAGCCACGGAGTAAAACACATAAATACAAAAATTTAAAATAGAATAAAAATGAATTAAATAATTTGGCTGAACAAATTTAAAATAACCCCATAATTTAAAACCAAATTGAAATTTTCATTTAAAAAGGGGAGAAGATTTAGGCCAGGCCGGCTTGATGAAATAAAAAAAGTCTTAAGCGCGCGACGGAAGGTGCGCAGATCCGGGATCCTCCGTATCTCCGGGAGGAGCTCGTTCCAGATCGTAGGTGCCCCCACAGAGAAGGCTCTCCCCCTGGGGCCGCCAGTCGACATTGTTTGGCCGATGGCACCCGGAGGAGCCCCTCTCTATGGGAGCGTACTGGCCGGTAGGAGGCTATTGGTGGTAGCAGGCGGTCCCGTAGATAACCAGGTCCTAAGCCATGGAGCGCTCTAAAGGTGATTACCAAATTTGTTCTTCTTTCTTACAATACTGATTTTAGATCAGTGGTGTCCAACCTTGGCCACTTTAAGACTTGTGGACTTCAACTCCCAGAATTCCCCATCCAGTCATTCTGGCTGGGGAATTCTGGGAGTTCAAATCCACAAGTTTTAGAGTTGCAAAATCTGAACATATCTCTTTTAGATAAAAAAGAAAAAGAAAACAGACTTCCTATGCATGTATTCAATACAGATGTCTTGTTTTCCAAATGTAATACATATTTTTTTTTTGCAATACATTCCTCAATTTTTATTAGGACCCCAACAATATTATGCCCCTTCCCTCTGCCCCATTCTTTAAATGCCAAGCTTTTCTTTTTAACTATGCCCAGAGCCATTTGGGAGGATGGTAGCCTTCCAAAAAATCTAATAAAACAGGTATAAATAAATAAACATAACACCGTTAAAGCAAGGAAATGATGGGAAACAGGACTAAAAATAAAAATCAGAAACTATCCTTCAAGCCATACTGCGACATATCCTCGGGCTTAAAATATCACCAGATTAAAATACTTCAGATTGAATGTCTATTCTGAAATGGAAGCTGTAGTCCTAAAGGGAGTATCCGGTTTCTCGCATAATCCGGAAAATTAGCCTTCAAACATCTCTGAATGACAGCACCCGCTGGCATCAAAATCATCTTATCAAGATATAAACCCGGTTGATGGATGCTTCCAGTCTCGCCAAAGGTGATTTATCTTTTTACGATGTATTTTTTAACCAGCATCAAAATCACACAACTCAAGAATTATTCACATCTGCATTTTCTCCACTGCAGGGATAGGAAACTCGGAGGGGGGGGGAGATTCTAGAGGTTGCAACTACAATTCCCAGAAGCTCACTTCAGCTTGGTGGGGAGGAATGCTGGGAGTTGTAGTTCAGCCCCATCTGAAAGGCCACAATTTCACAGCTCTCCATCTAGGCCAAGCCATCCTATATCCTACAAGTCTGATTTCCCTGACTTCGAAAGAAGGAAGGAAGGAAGGAAGGAAGGAAGGAAGGAAGGAAGGAAGGAAGGAAGGAAGGAAGGAAGGAAGGAAAGAGAGTGAGGAAGGAAGAAAGAGAATGAGGAAGGGAGAAAGAGGAAGGGAGAAGGAAGGAAGGAAGGAAAGAGAGTGAGGAAGGGAGAAAGAGAGTGAGGAAGGGAGAAAGAGGAAGGGAGAAGGAAGGAAGGAAGGAAGGAAGGAAGGAAGGAAGGAAGGAAAGAGAGTGAGGAAGGAAGAAAGAGGAAGGAAGGAAGGAAGGAAGGAAGGAAGGAAGGAAGGAAAGAGAGTGAGGAAGGGAGAAAGAGGAAGGGAGAAGGAAGGAAGGAAAGAAAGAGAGTGAGGAAGGGAGAAAGAGAGTGAGGAAGGGAGAAAGAGGAAGGGAGAAGGAAGGAAGGAAGGAAGGAAGGAAGGAAGGAAGGAAAGAGAGTGAGGAAGGGAGAAAGAGAGTGAGGAAGGGAGAAGGAAGGAAGGAAGGAAGGAAGGAAGGAAGGAAGGAAGGAAGGAAGGAAGGAAGGAAGGAAAGAGAGTGAGGAAGGAAGAAAGAGGAAGGGAGAAGGAAGGAAGGAAGGAAGGAAAGAGAGTGAGGAAGGGAGAAAGAGAGTGAGGAAGGGAGAAAGAGGAAGGGAGAAGGAAGGAAGGAAGGAAGGAAGGAAGGAAGGAAGGAAGGAAGGAAGGAAGGAAGGAAAGAGAGTGAGGAAGGGAGAAAGAGAGTGAGGAAGGGAGAAAGAGGAAGGGAGAAGGAAGGAAGGAAGGAAGGAAGGAAGGAAGGAAGGAAGGAAGGAAGGAAGGAAGGAAAGAGAGTGAGGAAGGGAGAAAGAGAGTGAGGAAGGGAGAAAGAGGAAGGAAGGAAGGAAGGAAGGATGGAAGGAAGGAAGGAAGGAAGGAAGGAAAGAGAGTGAGGAAGGGAGAAAGAGAGTGAGGAAGGGAGAAAGAGGAAGGGAGAAGGAAGGAAGGAAGGAAGGAAGGAAGGAAGGAAAGAGAGTGAGGAAGGGAGAAAGAGAGTGAGGAAGGGAGAAAGAGGAAGGGAGAAGGAAGGAAGGAAGGAAGGAAAGAAAGAGAGTGAGGAAGGGAGAAAGAGAGTGAGGAAGGGAGAAAGAGGAAGGGAGAAGGAAGGAAGGAAGGAAGGAAGGAAGGAAGGAAGGAAGGAAGGAAGGAAGGAAAGAGAGTGAGGAAGGGAGAAAGAGAGTGAGGAAGGGAGAAAGAGGAAAGAAGGAAGGAAGGAAGGAAGGAAGGAAGGAAGGAAGGAAGGAAGGAAGGAAGGAAGATAAATCAGTAATGTCTGTAAACAGATATGTGATGTCCTATTTCAACAATATTCTAAACCGTCATTTAGCATGGGTTGTGAATTTCTTACTACAGAACCACAAACATTTCCAAAAATTATACAACCATCATGTCCCAAAGGTGCTTTTTTTCACGAGGCTACTGGACTTTCTTGTTTTTTCTTTTGAAGACGTTTCGCTTCTCATCCAAGAAGCTTCTTCAGCTCTGACTAGGATGGTGGGGAATGGAAGGATTGATACTCCTTGCAGACAGCTGGTCATTGGCATCCTTTTAGAAGGTCGTTGAAGCACCTGGAGGTTTATCTGTGTCGTCAGGGTCACCTGAGCGGTGCTAATGGTACCTGTAGTCTGCAGTTTTTTTTCCTCTGGAAATCCATTCCTCTTTCGTGCTTCAAGGACCCTCTAAAAAGGATGCCAATGACCAGCTGTCTGCACGGAATATAAATCCTTCCATTCCCCACTATCCTGACAGAGCTGAAGAAGCTTCTTGGATGGAGAAGTGAAACGTCTTCAAAAGAAAAAATAAGAAAGCCCAGTTGCCTCCTGAAAAAAGCATCTTTGGGACAAACCATGACCTGCAAGACGGAGAATCTCTACTGACTTTTATACAACCATCAGCCCATAATGCTGTAGATATACCAGGGTTTTGTTTTTTTGACATCTGACTTTTTTTCCTGGACTCCCCAGAGCCCAGAGGGAAGGCGGTGAGACTTCTACTCCTGATGCTCTGAAGTCTGGATGGAGAACCCGAGGAATTCATCGCAATGCCATTCCGAAAAACCGAGCCGGAGAGAAATCCGGTGGAGACATTGCCTCCTCCATCCACGAGATGTCACCGTTTCCTTTTGCAGCTGTGGCAAATACCGCGTGGCGCTAAGAAAGAGGACATATGAGGCCAAGTGGCTTGTGATTTCGAGAGCTCCCTGCGGTCATTATTACACAAAATAGCTGGGATTCTGTTGCTCGGGAATCCACTCTTGTGGGTTATTTTCTATTGGTTGGCCGATGCTATTTATAGAGATCTCTTGGGACGGGCAAGAAACGGCTCCGATTTGGGCTTCCGAGTTGGAGGTTCTTGCTTCTGTTTTATCTCTTGTTTGAACAGTTAATTCACACTGACCCCTACAATAATTTTAAGGAGAAATTTCCTAAAGCTGAAGGCTATTAACCGGTGGAAATGGTTTGCCTTCAGAAGTTTTAGGGACTTCATCCCTGGAGGTTTTTAAGAAAAGACTGGACAGCCAACTGGTACAGGGTCTCATGCTTGAGCAGGGGGGTGGACTAGAAGACCTCCAAGGTCCCTTCCACCTCTATTCTGATTGATTGATTTTTTTTATTTATTTAGATTTATATGCCGCCCTTCTCCGGAGACTCAGGGCGGCTTACAATGCGCTAAGCAATAGCCTTCATTCTTTTGTATATTTATACAAAGTCAGCTTATTGTCCCCACAAACTGGGTCCTCATTTCACCTACCTTAGAAAGGATGGAAGGCTGAGTCAACCTTGAGCCTTGGCGAGATTCGAACCTGCAGTAATTGCAGGCAGCTGGTCTTAATAACAGGGTGCCTTAGACCACTGTACTACCAAGGCTCTTTGATTGATTGATTGATTGATTGATTGATTGACTGATTGATTGAAATGGTCTAGGGCAGTGTTTCTCAACCTTGGAAGCTTGAAGATGGGTGTCAGGTTTCGATGCTATCTCAAAATAAATGGATTTCCAAACTGCCGATCTTGGAGGAAATTTTCTCTTTATTGAGCATAGTGATCTGTCCCTGGCTCTTTCGCGGTCAGTACTGACCTTTGCCCCCCCCAATCCCTCCCTTTCCGATCCCCAATTCTCTACGTCTCATTGGCTATCTTCCAAGCCACTTTCCTCATCCCTTCTCCGTCAGATCACAGGAATGTCTCCCCCTCCCATCTCCCAGGAGACAGAATCTTCAAAGGACTTAAGTAGGCAAAAATTCAAGCTTCTCCTCTCCTTATATATGTCAGTGCTGGGACGCTGACAATGGGTGGACTTCAACTCCCAGAATCCCCCAGCCCTTCTATGAAGGGACTTTTCAGCGGTGGGTGACTAGAGGAAGTTCAATGCATTTCAATAATGCATGTAGGCAGCTGGAGAAATTTTGAAACGGGATCTATTCTATCAACAGCTCCATGTTTTGGCAGTCATTCATGGACCTTCTACATCCCCAGAGGACAGCAATGAAGACAGTGAAATTCTGATATTCCTCCTCAGCATATCCGGTTACCATCACAGACAAGAAGTTGGTCTCCAGAAGGCTGGTGTTTTGTTGTTTTTTTGTTTAAGGTAAAGGCAAAGGTTCCCCTTGCACATATGTGCTAGTTGTTCCCGACTCTAGGGGGCGGTGCTCATCTCCGTTTCAAAGCCGAAGAGCCAGCGCTGTCCTAAGACATCTCCGTGGTCATGTGGCCGGCATGATTAAACGCCAAAGGCGCATGGAACGCTGTTCCCTTCCCACCAAAGGTGGTCCCTATTTTTCTACTTGCACTTTTTATGTGCTTTCGAACTGCTAGGTTGGCAGAAGCTGGGACAAGTCACAGGAGCTCACCCCGTTATGCGGCACTAGGGATTCGAACCTCTGAACTGCCAACCTTTCGACTGACAAGCTCAGCATCTTAGCCACTGAGCCATCGCGTCCCTACTTTTTTTGTTTAGCCTTCTGCAAATAAATCGGTTGTAATCTTGTAATCACTTTCAACCACTTTGGCCTTGCTAATCTTCAGAAAGCAAAGATTGCATTGTAGAGCGGGAAGCACATACTCTTAAGGGTTGGTGTTGAATCTGTTCCACAATACACAAAAAGCAGATATGTATGTGTATATATTTTAAATGCTTATTCTTGATCTGCCTCTGTGCTTCCAGTTCATTGCCTCGTCAATTATGCTGTACAGATTTCCTGTCCTGTTTCACCTTTTGGATAAAAAGAGTGGAGAAAAAGCACTAACTTTCAACAAGAGCTGCTGTAATCTTTTAATTCATTCCCCCCTTTTTTTTCTCCCTTTTCAAATGCAAAATTTCTTCCCTCTGCTTCCGATAAAGAGAGATAAACCGAACAAGGAGAGATTCAACCTGACAGAAGTTAGAAATATGGAATGAGCCTTGGTGGCGCAGCAGACTAAAGTGCTGTTAAAATAGCACTTAGCTGCCAGCTGCCTGCAATTACTGCGAGTTCAAATCTCACCAGGCTCAAGGTTGACTCATCCTTCCATCCTTTCGAGGTAGGTAAAATGAGGACCCGGATTGTGGGGGCAATAAGCTGACTTTGTATAAAAAAAGAACACCACTTAGGAGGGGCCAAAAGCCCTACTAAGCAGGCATATACAAAAGTATGCTTAATGCATTGTAAACCGCCCTGAGTCTCCAGAGAAGGGTGGCATATAAATCGAACCAATAAATAAATAAATAAATAAATAAATAAATAAATAAATAAATAAATAAACAAACAAACAAACAAACAAACAAACAAACAATAAGAAAAGGAACAATGAAAAAAAAAAAGCTTGTTAAAATGGATAAGCAAATCTTAATATTATCATTACGATAGAATGAATATTAATGTAATAAATATTGTTGGAAACACTTTGATGATTATTTCCTAAAAATATTTCTACCCAGACAACACACTGTTTAACTAATAATGGAATTTTTATATGTTATAAAATAAAAAAAAACTTTGTGTAAAATTTTAAAAAGGAGAGAGTCAACCTGGACAGAAGGAAATAGGGAGATATTTTCTGATAGAGCAATCAGCCAAGTGGAACAGAAGTTGCCTTCGGAAGTTATGGGAGTTTCATCCCTTTCAAGAAGAGACTGGATTGTCCTCTGTCAGAAATCGAGTAGGGAGGGGGTTGGACTAGATGACCTACAAGGTCCCTTCCAACTCTGTTAATCTGATCTGATCTTAAAGCAGAACCGGCATATTTTTTTTGCAAGGAAGAGTTCGCAAAGGATTCTTACCTCATCGGTCAAGTCCCAGCAGAATCAACGCCGTGCAAGAACCCTAGGATTTGACCCAGGCCTAGCAGAGACTAAATTCCACCCCATTGAACTGTGATTTACTCCTCAGAGTCAATCTCAGCTTGGTGGCCAGAGTAGCCCATTCTCCTCCTTGGCTGGCCACTCAATGTTCTGGACATGACCGTAAGGAACCGCAGTTTGCAAAAAACCCGCAGGAGTAAAAATTAACCGGCTCCATTTAACGATTAAACCTTCCAGGTCAGACTTTCCTTGGGGTCATTCTTGGCTTGATGCTGAACAGGCACAATTCAAAAGTCATTCAGGTTCAAAGGTCACTCAGGTGACTGGGCAAAATGCTACTGAATAATAGCCTGTTCTCGCCCCTCCCTCCCTCCCTCCCTCCCTCCCTTCCGCAGGATTAGCTTTCTGGAAGTCAGGTGAAGATAAGATAAGTCCTTCCTTATTGTGAAGAAGTGATGAGCTTTTCTTGGTCTCTCAGTTTCAAAGCCCTCCCTACTCCTAGCCAGGCCACAATCATTGTTGATCTGCGGGGATTTTCCCCTAGCCGCTATCTCTTTCTTAAGAAAACTAAGATTCCAGTATTTGTGGGTAGAAACGACATTAGAAACAGCGTCCTTCGGCATAACGAAGTTTTGTTTGACCTACGGTGATGTGGCGTAACCAGATGTGGGCTTCACATACTGTTACAAACAGTTCACCCAGAAAGCAATCCAAACACAAATCCTCACCAAACTTTAAAAAGATACTTAAAGATAAAGGTAAAGGTTCCCCTCGCACATATGTGCTAGTCGTTCCCAACTCTAGGGGCAGTGCTCATCTCCATTTCAAAGCCGAAGAGCCAGCGCTGTCCGAAGATGTCTCCGTGGTCATGTGACCGGCATGACTCAACGCCAAAGGCGCACGGAATGCTGTTCCCTTCCCACCAAAGGTGGTCCCTATTTTTCTACTTGCATTTTTTACCTGCTTTCGAACTGCTAGGTTTGGAAGAAGCTGGGACAAGCAATGCGTGCGGCATCACAAAACACGGCAATTTGTTTGCACACGCCGTCCGCACATGTGTGCGAGGTCAAGCAACACGGCAATTTGCTCGCATGCACCAACTGCACATGTGCACGACATCAAACAACACAGCAATTCCCTCGCGCGTGCCGTCCACACGTGTGTGACATCAAACAACATGGCAATTCGCTCATGTGTGCCGTCCACACATGTATGTGATGTCAAACAACACGGCAATTCGCTTCCGTGTGCCGTCCACACATGTGTGCGACATCAAACAACACAACAATTTGCTCGCACGCACCGTCAAGACATAAACAAACCTTCTCCTTCTCACACACTCACATACACACCATCCATACACAAAACCATTATCCTTATGGCTATGTCAACTCTCATTGCGATTCTCTTTGCTGGAGATCTGGTTCCTTGAACGCAGGGGTGAAATCCAGCAGGTTCTGACAGGTTCTGCAGAACCTGTAGCGGAAATTTTGAGCAGTTCGGAGAACCGGCAAATACCACCTCTGGCTGGCCCCAGAGTGGGGTGGGAATGGAGGTTTTGCAATATCCTTCCCCCAGGAGTGGGGAGGGAATGGGGATTTTGCAGTATCCTTCCCCTGGAGTGGGGTGGGAATGGGGATTTTGCAATATCTTTCCCTCAGGAGTGGGGAGGGTATGGAGATTTTGTAGTACCCTTCCCCCAGGACTGGGGAGGGAATGGGGATTTTGCAGTATCCTTCCCCCAGGAGTGGGGAGGGAATGGGGATTTTGCAGTATCCTTCCCCCCTGGAGTGGGGAGGGAATGGGAATTTTGCAGTATCCTTCCCCCAGGAGCGGGGAGGGTATGGAGATTTTGTAGTACCCTTCCCCCAGGACTGGGGAGGGAATGGGGATTTTGCAGTATCCTTCCCCCCTGGAGTGGGGTGGGAATGGAGGTTTTGCAATATCCTTCCCCCAGGAGTGGGGAGGGAATGGGGATTTTGCAGTATCCTTCCCCTGGAGCGGGATGGGAATGGAGATTTTGCAGTATCCTTCCCCTGGAGTGGGGTGGGAATGGGGATTTTGCAATATCTTTCCCTCAGGAGTGGGGAGGGAATAGAGATTTTGTAGTACCCTTTCCCCAGGACTGGGGAGGGAATGGGGATTTTGCAGTATCCTTCCCCCAGGAGTGGGGAGGGAATGGGGATTTTGCAGTATCCTTCCCCCCTGGAGTGGGGTGGGAATGGGGATTTTGCAGTATCCTTCCCCTGGAGTGGGGAGAGAATGGGGATTTTGCAGTATCCTTCCCCTGGAGTGGGGTGGGAATGGAGACTTTGCAATATCCTTATCCCAGGAGTGGGGTGGGAATGGAGATTTTGCAGTATCCTTCCCCTGCCATGCCCACCAAGCCACACCACTCCCACCAAGCCACGCCCACAGAACCGGTAGTAAAAAAAAAATTGGATTTCACCACTGCTTGAACGTGATGAGAATGAGAAAACCGTAAATTACCTCCCGTCTAGCTTGAAATATGTTTCAGCCCATAAAGATTTTATTGGCAGTTAGAAAGCTCTGAACGACCAATTCTTTTCAACCAAAATCATTCCTGGTATTTTTGCATATTTTTAAGAATACATGACTCTCTGGAAGAATCATTTCTCCCAACTGGAATATTTAAAGACACTTATATATTATTTATTTCCTCTGCATACCCGTTCTAACTTCCGGTGGGTATAGCGGTAGAGAACCACAAAGGAGGGAAATAATCAGCCCCATCAAACCCCAAAAAGCACTTTCTACGGCAATTCAATTACAGATGCATGAAACGTTCTCCACACGAGATGAGAAATTATACTCATATTCCATGACAGCTTTTTGGAGACTGCAAATCTGTCTATAATGCTATTGTGTGAATTTGCTAGGAGGTTTTGTTTTTTTTTTTTCTTGGACCCCGGCTGACTTCAGGCCATGTGTATCAAAGAACCAAAATGAGTGCTTCGTATTAATTGCTCCTAATAGGCTAATAATTGCTCCTAATAGAGTACTCGAGAAAATGTGTTTCTCTCTGTTAGACCTTTAAAAAAAAAGTTAATATTACCAACTTAAGTCTTTCAGAAAGATGCAACCAGAGCCAAACATACAAAATACACCTTGTATACGATACACTCACATTCCCACATGCATGCATGCACATGTACACACCCACAGGTAGAAATATGTAACTGTCCTTTACAAGAAGGCAGTCCAAACACAAAGGGCCTCACCAAACTTTAAAAAGATACTTAAAGGTAAAGGTAAAGGTTCCCTTTGCACATATGTGCTAGTCGTTCCTGACTCTAGGGGGCGGTGCTCATCTCCGTTTCAAAGCCCAAGAGCCAGCGCTGTCCGAAGACGTCTCCGTGGTCATGTGGCCGGCATGACTCAACGCCAAAGGAACACGGAACGCTGTTACCTTCCCACCAAAGGTGGTCCCTATTTTTCTACTTGCATTTTTTACCTGCTTTCGAACTGCTAGGTTGGAAGAAGCTAGGACAAGTAACAGGAGCTCACCCCATTATGCGGCACTAGGGATTCGAACCGCTGAACTGCTGACCTTTCGGTCGACAAGCTCAGCATCTTAGCCACTGAACCACTGCGCCCCCTGGAAGACATTTACAAACAGGTATTTGCAGAACTCCAAGTTTTGAGCAGTGACGACCACCACTGAGCCCAATTTTTTGTCGCTAAGTGTGACATTTGTTAAGTAGTTTTTGCCCTATGTTACAACCTTTCTTGCCACAGTTGTTACGTGAATCACTGTAGTTGTTAAATTAGGAACACGGTTATTAAGTCATTTCCCATTGACTTTGCTGGTCAAAAAGCACTTCTAACTTCTGCCAAACTGTGCCCAGGGCAAACCATTGCTTCTCTTAACAACCGTGGCATTTGCTTAGCGATCGCACATTTGCTTAATGACAGCAGTCATCTTCTTTTTACAACCTCATGATCCCTTGCGGCCGGGGAGGGGAGGAGTCTGGGCAACTGAACAGAGTTGAGTATTTTACTGGCCGGATGCCCTACCTGTCGCCAATGAGGAGTTTTGTTCAGCTGATACGTTCTCATTTTGCCCAGAGAGAGAAATATCTTGCCTCTACCTAGGTTCGAACTCACAGCCTCCTGATTGTGAGGCCAGAGCTCTACCTCTAAGCAGGGGTGGGTTCTAAATTTTTTTACTACCGATTCTGTGGGCGTGGCTTATTTTGTGGGCGTGGCTTGATGGTCATGTGACAATTCTTTAGGATTTAGCAGAGGTACTGGTCTACCAGGCTTTTAACTGCTTGCAGAGCTGTACCGATCTACCCATTTATTTTTGTAGGCACTGGTCTATCTATTTATTTTTGCAGGCACCGGTCTACTCATTTGTTTTCTTTTAACACTGATCAGCTGTAGGGCGGCCCTTTGAAGCCCCGCGGCAAGAGTTTAAACAGTTTTTTTCCCTCTAGCTGATCAGCTGGGACTCAGGAGGCAGCAATAGATTGAGGGTGGGGCCAAATAAAAGGTAAGAATAACGTGGGGGTGGGGGGGCAGGGGCAGGTGGGTGGGTGGGGGAGAACCAGTTCCGTGATGTCATATCGTTACCGCTACCGGCTCGACGGAACCGGGCTGAACCAGGAGGAACCCACCACTGCCTCTAGGCCATCACACCACTCTGCTTAATGACCGCCGTGATTCGCTTAAATGACAGTGGCGATTCAGCTGAATGGCACTTTAATCGTAATAAATGGTTCGTGGCTGGTAATAATATCTTGAAGGGAGTCAGAAGATGGCACTGAAGCACGCAAGGAAAAAGAACTGCTCCTACGGTCAGCTGACTTTCATTTGAGATTGGCCAATTAATGTCACTAATTAGAGAAGAAAGGTCAAGGGTCAGACAAATGTCACACTGGAATTTTGATGGCAATTTAAATTAATTGCAGCCTCAAGGGAACCATGATCTGCCGTGTTCACGCACAGATTTGATAGGAATCTGTGACGTGAAACATCGGATGCAAATATTTTCTGCATCTGATTAAGGGAAACATCCTGCGACTCTCTGCCTTTGATCTGCCTGCACCAGTGAAATTTCCCAATTTCAACCCTTTCACCGTCTGGCAAAACTAGGTGCTCCAGAGCAGGGTTTCTTAGTCTCAGCAACCAGCTGAGGAATTCTGAGAGTTGAAGTCCACAAATATTGAAAATGCGGAGGTTAAAAAAAACCTTGCTCTGGTCTAGAACAAGGTTTTCTTAAATGGTATTGTAGCAATTAAGGAACGCGGTGGCTCAGTGGCTAAGACGCTGAGTTTGTCGATCGAAAGGTCGGCAGTTCGGCGGTTCGAATCCTTACTGCCACGTAACAGGGTGAGCTCCCGTGACTTGTCCCAGCTTCTGCCAACCTAGCAGCTCGAAAGCAGGTAAAAAATGCAAGTAGAAAAATAGGGACCACCTTTGGTGGGAAAGTAACAGCGTTCCATGCGCCTTTGGCATTGAGTCATGCCGGCCACATGACCACGGAGACGTCTTCGGACAGCGCTGGCTTTGAAACGGAGAAGAGCACCGCCCCCTAGAGTCGGGAAGACTAGCACATATGTGCGAGAGGAACTTTTACCTTTACTTATTGTAGCAATTAAACCACAAAGAAACTCAGAAAGGACACATTTTCATACAGATGATGACGTATAAATCACAAAAGATCCAAACCCTATGAAAACTCACTTAACTCACAACCCTAATTTGCTACCTGCCCTCTTTGCTGTTGTCACTGTGGTTACTGGGCCAATAAACCTCCTTTCCAACTTGCAGTCTGCCTCCAACTTATTTTCCTCTGCCTGCATTTCTCTCCCGGCTTAGAATAAGACACGGAGCAGATTTCATCTCCAACAGTATTCTGTGGCATTCTTGTGTTACACAATAATTTGATAGGATTGTGAGGTAAAAGGTAAAGGTTGCCCTCGCACATATGTGCTAGTCGTTACCGACTCTAGGGGGCGGTGCTCATCTCTGTTTCAAAGCCGAAGAGCCAGCACTGTCCGAAGACGTCTCCGTGGTCTTGTGGCCGGCATGACTCAACTCCAAAGGCACACGGAACGCTGTTACCTCCCCACCAAAGGTGGTCCCTATTTTTCTACTTGCGTTTTTTACGTGCTTTCGAACTGCTAGGTTGGCAGAAGCTGGGACAAGTAACGGGAGCTCACCCCGTTACACGGCACTAGGGATTCGAACCGCTGAGCTGCCGACCTTTCGATCGACAAGCTCAGCCTCTTAGCCACTGAGCCATCGCGTCCCATAGGATTGTGAGAGACAAGGGCAAAAAAAAAAAAAAACAACCAACCATCCCCATTCACTCAAAATTTCCATTTTCTATCACAGTTTTGGGAACGTATTGTTTTAGTTAACAAGTTCCATGGCCTAAGAAAATTTCAAAAGTTCTGTTCCAGGAAGAACTGCAACAGAAATGACTAGGTTTTTGCAAAGTTGATGAAGACAATCTTGCTAATTCAAGACAAAAAAACTCCTTTCCCAGGATTTTTTTTTTTTTTTCCATTTTCAGGTTACAAAAACAGATTAATGATGGAGTTGGTAAATTGCAAGCCAGAGAGAACAGCTATTCTGTGTTTCTTCTGATAGATAGATGGAGGGAGGGAGTGATAGATGGATAGATGGATAGATAGGATGGAAGATGGTTGGACAGATAGACAGATGGATGATGGATGGATGATAGATGGACAGATAGCTGGACAAATGGATAGACAGATAGATGGGTAGATAGGTAGACAGATAGGTAGACAAGATGGACGATGGATGGATGATAGATGGATAGACGGATGGATGGCTAGATAGATAGACAGACAGACAGACAGATAATCCTGGTTGCTGGGAATTGGGTGGCATATACATCTAATAAATAAAGGCAGACTAAATTAAGCCCTTGTTCCTTTCTTGCCTGCAAATTGATGCAGCCATACTGCAATCACAATAGGGTTTGGGCATCAAACTATTATTGGGTGTTTTAAATTTGTCTTGGCCAAATTGTTAAATTCAGTTTTATTCTGTTTTTAAATTTTGTATTTATGTGTTTTATTCTGTGGCTGTTCACCGCCCTGAGTCCTTCGGGAGTAGGGCGGTATATAAATCCAATAAATGTAATGAAATGAAATGAAATGAACAATCAATCAATAACAATCAAATAGAGAACCAACCTAGAACTAAGGAATACATTTCCTGACGACGAGAACAATTAATCGGCGGAACGACAAGTTGTGGGTGCTCCATCACTGGAGATTTTCGGGAAGAGATTGGACAACCGTTTGTCTCAAATGGTAAGGCAGTGCTGAGATTCAGCTGGTACTGTCCGGTTCGGGCAAATCGGTATCGGCGACTGCGGCAAGCCCCGCCCACCCACTCTTGACGTAATGCCGTCCCATTTAGCCCATGTTTTGGAGGCCGTTTGCATGCGTGGAAGGTGCATGCACGAGCAAGGAGCATGTGCGGATGGCTGAGCAGGCGTGGATGCACGCGTGCTCACGTTTGCGAACCGGTAGGGAAGGTAAGTGAATCCCACCTCTGGGTAAAGGGTCTCCTGCTCGAGCAGAGGGTGGGACCAGAAGACCTCCAAGGTCCCTTCCAACTCAGGTTTTTTTTTTTAATTTGATTTATATGCCGCCCTTCTCCGGAGACTCAGGGAGGCTTACAATTCGTTAAGCAATAGCCTTCATCCTTTTGTATATTTATACAAAGTCAGCTTATTGCCCCCACAAACTGGGTCCTCAATTTCCCTACCTTAGAAAGGATGGAAGGCTGAGTCAACCTTGAGCCTGGCGAGATTCGATCTTACTTTAATTGCAGACAGCTGGTATTAAATTACAGAGCTCTGTCTGTTGAGCTATCCAGGCTCTTTTGAGGATCCAGATTGTTGGGGGCAAATATGCTGACTCTGTAAACCGCTTAGAAAGGGCTGTAAAAGCACTGTGAAGCGGTATATAAGTCTAAGGGCTATTGTTAAGTGGGAAGGAAGGAAGGAAGGAAGGAAGGAAGGAAGGAAGGAAGGAAGGAAGGAAGGGCCGTGGTGGCACAGTGGTTAGGATGCAGTATTGCAGGCTAACTCTGCTGACTGCCAGAAGTTCAATCCTGACCGGCTCAAGGTTGACTCAGCCTTCCATCCTTCCTCAGTCATTGTTGAGGGCAAATATGCCGACTCTGTAATCTGCTTAGAGAGGGCTGTAAAGCACTGTGAAGTGGTATATAAGTCTAAAGGCTATTGGTATTCTCTTCTGTTCAATCATAAATAGAAGGGCTTATCTAAAGGAACATCTTTCTAGGTTAAAGGTAGGATTGTGATGTGTACAACTTGCATCCAGATGTTTTATGTGCAATGACCTTTCTGCCTTCCAAATTAGCTCCCCCTCCCTGGAATAAACCATTCCCCCCCCCCTCTCTCTCTCTTCCATTGCAAGTTAATTAACAACTCAACACTGAAGCCTTCAAATTATTCCGATTGTGAAATTCTGAAAACGTAGCGTGCAGACTCAGACCTCAGCTTCCTTTCATTAGGAGCTACTGGGTGGGTGATGCTCTCCGAAAATAAGAAACAACGAGACGTGATGTATTGTAAGAGACGAGACGAGACGATGAGACAGAACACTGAAATAGTCTCTCTCTCTTTTTTTTAACTACCTTGATCTCTTCCCCGAGGTCTTGTCAATTATTCTTGCAAGAAGTTGTCTTTTGTTCGGTACCGGTGGCAGGGAAAGAATACAATTCCCTCCGAGATAAATTTAATTTTTTTTATTTAAGAGGTCTCAGAAGAATTAATGTATCCGAGAAGCGCAGTGTTGTGAATTTCCTTATAGAATAGAATAGAATAGAATAGAATAGAATAGAATAGAATAGAATAGAATAGAATAGAATAGAATATTGGAATGAAGAATAGAGTAGAGTAGAGTAGAGTAGAGTAGAGTAGAGTAGAGTAGAGTAGAATAGAATAGAATAGAATAGAATATTGGAATGAAGAGTAGAGTAGAGTAGAGTAGAGTAGAGTAGAGTAGAGTAGAGTAGAATAGAATAGAATAGAATAGAATAGAATAGAATAGAATAGAATAGAATAGAATAGAATATTGGAATGAAGAGTAGAGTAGAGTAGAGTAGAGTAGGGTAGGGTAGAGTAAGGTAGGGTAGAGTAGAATAGAATAGAATAGAATAGAATAGAATAGAATAGAATAGAATAGAATAGAATAGAATAGAATAGAATATTGGAATGAAGAGTAGAGTAGAGTAGAGTAGAGTAGAGTAGAGTAGAATAGAATAGAATAGAATAGAATAGAATATTGGAATGAAGAGTAGAGTAGAGTAGAGTAGAGTAGAGTAGAGTAGAGTAGAGTAGAGTAGAGTAGAATAGAATAGAATAGAATAGAATAGAATAGAATAGAATAGAATATTGGAATAAAGAGTAGAGTAGAGTAGAGTAGAGTAGAGTAGAGTAGAATAGAATAGAATAGAATAGAATAGAATAGAATAGAATAGAATAGAACAGAACAGAACAGAATAGAATAGAATAGAATAGAATAGAATAGAATATTGGAATAAAGAGTAGAATAGAATAGAATAGAATAGAATAGAATAGAATAGAATAGAATAGAATAGAATAGAATAGAATAGAATAGAATAGAATAGAATAGAATTCTTTATTGGCCAAGTGTGATTGGACACACAAGGAATTTGTCTTTGGTGCATACGCTCTCAGTGTACATAAAAAAATACGTTCATCAAGATACAGCACTTAGTGATAGTCATAGGATACTAAATGAGCAATCGTATCATGCTAGGGGACTAAATGAAACAATATAAATCCTTCTGAGCCTGAAAATAATCCACTGTAAAATGTGTTTAAATTTCGCAATGCATCACAATGACTTGGATTGCTACTCCGGCGATGCCCCCCCCCCCCCCGGCAAGAGTTTCATGCAGGTGATCATGTGAAGTGTGTCTACTTATTAACTCCCTTTGAATTAATTTATGTTTGCCTTGCAAACTCCCGGCGCCTAGGATCATTCCAATGGATGGAAACTGACCAAGGAGAGATTCAACCTGGAAATAAGGACACGAAGCCATGAAGTTGTGTGTTTGAGCATTTTGTATAAACGCAGCCAATAAAACAAACCACGGCGAAACCAACTATAGCTTAGTACAATGAAGGGCTGTGAATGATGGGAAGAGTTGGGATTTTTTTTTTTTTAAATGGAAGAAAATTCAACCCGATTCCTTTTCAACTGTCATTCCTTTCCTGTCTCACCGCCAGCATGCCTTCAGAGTGCTAAAATAAACATATTTTATTTTCAGAAGTACAACGATAAATAGGGTCTCAGCATGGCCACCACCTCTACGCACACAAACGCAATTCCCCACACCTCGATCCAGAGCTGCTAAAGGCCACAAGAATCCAATGCTAGCCAATGAAATGAAGAAATGCCACGATAATTGTCCTGTTCTGTTCTGCATCAATGGAGCACTGTTTAAACCAGTGTTCGTCAATCTTCCCAATCCTCAACTTTAGGATATTGTTGTGGCTCCGTTGCCTGAGCCTGGGCTATCGACAGATGCAGACTCTGAGAGTGAGGGAGAGGAGTTGGCAAGGCCTCCCTCTCCAGGACCCTCCTCTCTGGCAATGCCTCCGGAGGACACCGAAGGCCAAGAGATAGGCCCAGAGCCAAGCACGTCCCCGCAGCCACAGGTGGACAGTGACGAAGGAGATAAGTGCTGGCTGGACCCTCAGCAGAGGCGCAGGGAGAAGCGTGCGCAGCAGAGGGGAAGGCGTGCCAGAGATTAGCTGAGTCACTGGACCACACCCCACAGGGTATAAATGTGGGTGTGGGGGCCGGTTCAGTTTGTGATGAGCAAAAACTAGAAATAATCCCTGATCTCTGCGTTACTGGACTTCTGCCTGCCTTGTCGGACTGCATGTGGACTAATCCTTGTATTGTTGAAACTTTGCCTGTTTTATCAGAATGCTTGCAGTCTAATCTTTGCTTTATGTGAGTAAAGTCTGAATTGGCAGCTAACCACTGGGTTGCTGCCAGCTTTATCTTCAAAGATTTTGTCGTGTGGCTTATTAACTCCGGGCCGTCTGTGGGGGTGCGTGTGTGGGACGGGGACAGAACAGATATGTGGACTTCAACCCCCAGAATTCCCCCGACAGCATTCTGCGAATTGAAGTCCACCCATCTTAAAAGGTGCCAAGGTTGAGAAATACTGATTTAGATATTCCATGCCTTGGAGGTCTAAAACAGCATTCCTCAGATTTGATGTCCTCCTGGTCTGCAACTCCCATGAATACGCTATTATTGATATGATTGACTGACGTGTCTTGAATAGATGGTCTTTCAGTCAAACCCATCTAGCTGTGCCTAGAGGGAGTCAACCTATTCTCCAAAGCATCTGAAGGCAGGAGAAGGAGCAATGGATGGAATCAAGGAGAGAATCAACCTAGAACTAAGGAGAAATTTCCTGACAGTTAGAACAATTAATTAGAGGAACGATTTGCCACCAGAAGTTGTGGATGCTCCAACACTGGAGGTTTTTAAAAAGAGATTGGACACTATTTGTCTGAAATGATATAGGCAGGGGGTTCACAGGGGTTCGGGAGAACCCCTAAATCGCACTCCTGGCTGGCCTCTCCCACCCCTCCCCTCCCAGAATCCCCAGGCGGCCTGTTTTGGATGCAGGTAAGTTCAGGGCTCAGGGAGGGTGAAAAACGGGTTTACCAGAAGTTCAGGAAGGCTGAAAAGGGGCCTATTTCTGGCCTCCAGAAGGCCTCCAGAGCTTGGGGAGGCTGTTTTTGCCCTCCCAGAGGCTCGAGGAAAGCCTCCGGAGCCCAGGGAGGACAAAAAGCCCACTCCCGCCGCCGTGATGCAGGAGGCTGACTAGGCCACACCCACCATGGCCACACCCACCCAGCAACAAGGCAGAGAACCCCTTGCTAAAATTTTTGAAGCCCACTCCTGGGTATAGGGTTTCATGCCTGAGCAGGGAGTTGGACTTGAAGACCTCCAAGATCCCATCCAGCTCTATTCTACTCTAAATATTCTGAATATAATTAATCAGTGGGGTGGGTTACCTCCAGAAGTTGTGGATGTTTCAACACTGAAGGTTTTTAAGAAGAGATTGGACAACTATTGGTCTGGTTTTTACGATGTAAAAAAGATGCTGAGACTCTAGAAAGAGTGCAGAGAAGAACAACAAAGAGGATTAGGGGACTGGAGGCTAAAACATACGAAGAACGGTTGCAGGAGCTGGGTACGTCTAGTTTAATGAAAATAAGGACTAAGGGAGACATGATAGCAGTGTTCCAATACCTCAGGGGCTGCCATAAAGAAGAGGGAGTCAAACTATTCTCCAAAGCACTTGAGGGCAGGACAAGAAGCAATGGGTGGAAACTAACCAAGAAGAGAAGCAACTTAGAACTAAGGAGAAATTTCCTGACAGTTAGAACAATTAACCAGTGCCTCCAGAAGTTGTAAATGCTCCAACACTGGAAGTTTTTAAGAAGATGTTGGATAAACATTTGTCTGAAATGGTATAGAGGACCCTTGGTAGTACAGTGGTCAAAAGCACCCTGTTATTAAGAACAGCTGCCTGCAATTACTGCAGGTTCGAATCTCGCCAAGGCTCAAGGTTGACTCAGCCTTCCATCCTTTCTAAGGTAGGTAAATTGAGGACCCAGTTTGTGGGGGCAATAAGCTGACTTTGTATAAATATACAAAAGGATGAAGGCTATTGCTTAACGCATTGTAAGCCGCCCTGAGTCTCCGGAGAAGGGCGGCATATAAATCAAATTAAAAAAAAAAATAAGGGTCTCCTGCCCCATCCGACCTTTCGTGGTACCAGTCGTACTCCGAAACCCACGGGCAACCACTGCACGCCGATATGAGGCATTGATTGATTCAGGGTGTACTCGTTGTTTAATTCGTAGGGCAATAGTTGACGAACTTGGGCTGCGGGTTGTGCGGTTGAGAACCCTTATTACCTTTGAACAAATGGATGGTTCATTGCTGGGAGGGGCACCAGTGACTCATATAACAGAAAAGGTGCACCTCGATATTGGGGAGCACACCAAAACTATTTGGTTTATTATAGTGGAAAAAATGTTAGAACCAGTGATTTTAGGATTGGCATGGTTGGACAAGTGGGCTCCTACGATATGGTGGGAAGGGGTTTTTCACAAACTCTGATTATCGTTGGGATCTCCCCCTACCAATGAGGAAAAGGAGCCAGCAGGGGGAATAGAAGCAGAGAGCCCACCAGCAGACACGACGTATCCTAATGTGTATAGGGATCTCGCCAGGGTCTTTAGCGAGGAGGAATGTGAGACCCTGCCCCCTCACCGGCCTACGGATTGCAGTATTGAGTTAATACCTGGGGCGAAGCTACCCAAGACCCGGATGTATTCAATGACACAACCTGAACTAAAAGAATTAAGAAAATATATAGACAAGAACTTGGCCCGGGGTTTTATCACACCTAGTCGATAAAAGATGGCTGCCCCTGTCCTGTTTCGTGGGACTAGAAGACCCAAAGGTCCCTTCCAACTCAGTTATTCTGTTACTCTTCAGTTCTCTTTCCCTTCATGTCACTTCCTTCTCACTGTAGGGATTCATCTGGTTTAGCATAACCAGGGGTGAATGGGTTCCTTTCTCCATCACACCGCCTGAGAAACTAGCAACTTCATGCATCAAGAATGAACCCAGCAGGAATTTCATGTTAAAAGTCCAACGTGTTTATTTTCCAACGCTACAACAGAAGGAATTTGGAAGAGCCCAAGCGGCACGCTGCTCTTGGTATGCTAATACTCACTAATCCATGCCTCCTTGCCTTAACCTTTTTTCCGAATGCCGTTTCAAAAATATAAATCAACCCGCGAGGAGAAGGAGGACCCGAAGCCTTGTTGACCGAGAAGAAACTGTTAAGACAGTTGCACGACATTCTGATACACGTAATCGTCCGTGCTCTCATACTTCTAAAGAGGAGATGATAGACACAAACAGGAGGAAAACAACATTTCCTTTCAGATACTGCTCTGGGCTTCTTGAAGGCATCTGATCAGCTTCTGTTAGACAGAAAGGGCTGGAGTAAATGACAAAGGTTTGTTCCAGCCAGATGGCTACTTCAAAATTTTTAGCAAGCGGTTCTCTGCCCGATTGCTGGGTTCGGCGTGGCTATGGTGGGCGTGGTCTAGTCGGCCTCCTGCACCATGGCGGGGCGTTTTTGCCCTCCCCAGGCTCCAGAGGCTTTCCTCGAGCCTGTGGGATGGTAAAAACGGCCTCCCCAGGCTCCGGAGGACCTCTGGAGGCCAGAAACAGACTTCCTGAACTTCCAGTACGCCTGTTTTTTGCCCTCCCCGAGCCCCCATGCGTGCCTTGCACTTACCTGCATCCAAAATGGGCTGCTTGGGGACTCCTGGGAGGGGTGGGGCAGGGGGGGCGGGACCAGCCAAGACTGGAATTTGGGGGTGCTCCGAACTGCACAGAATCTTAGCTAGAGGTTCTCCCGAACCCTTGAGAACCCCCCAGCAGCCCACCCCTGGGTGCTTCATCACTGGAGGTTTTTAAGAAGAAACTGGACAGCCGCTTGTCTGAAATGGTGTAGGGTCTCCTGTGTGAGCAGGGGGTTGGACTAGAAGACCTCCAAGGTCCCTTCAACCTCTGTTCTATTCTAAATATTTTGAATATAATTGATCGGTGGGTTGGGTTGCCTCCAGAAATTGTGGGTGCTCCACCACTGGAGGTTTTAAAGAAGAGACTGGACAATCGTTTCTCTGAAATAGAATAGAATAACAGAGTCGGAAGGGATCTTGGAGATTGTCTAGTCCTACCCCGTGCTAAGACAGGAAACCCTATATCTGAGATGGGGAACCTTTTCGGCACTGAGTGCCCAAACCAGAACGCGCATGTATGTCCGTGCATGTGTGCATGTGCACATGCTGGAGGACCGGAAACCCAAAGACCAGCAGTCCAGCGCACGCATGCCTGTTTTTTGGCCATTTTTCAGGCCGTTTTCAGGCTGTTTTTCAGCTCACAAAACGGCCTGAAAACAGCCCAAAAAGTAGCCTAAAAATGGTCCAAAAACAGCCCAAAAATGGCCTGAAAACAGCCCAAAAATTGGCCTAAAAATGGTCCAAATAACAGCCCAAAAATGGCCTGAAAACGGCCCAAAAATGGCCTGAAAACAGCCCAAAAAGTAGCCTAAAATGGTCCAAAAAACAGCCCAAAAATGGCCTGAAAACAGCCCCAAAAGTGGCCTAAAAATGGTCCAAATAACAGCCCAAAAATGGCCTGAAAACGGCCCAAAAAATGGCCTGAAAACAGCCCAAAAAGTAGCCTAAAATGGTCCAAAAAACAGCCTAAAAATGGTCCAAAAAACAGCCCAAAAATGGCCTGAAAACAGCCCGAAAAACGGCCTGAAAACAGCCCAAAAAGTGGCCTAAAAATGGTCCAAAAAACAGCCCCAAAATGGCCTGAAAACAGCGCAAAAATTGGCCTAAAATGGTCCCTAAAACAGCCCAAAAACGGCCTGAAAATGGCCCAGAAAAGGGCTTGGGAAACGGTCTGTTTTTTGGGCAGTTTTTGGGCCATTTTAAGGCCATTTTCCAGTGCCCAGAAGACCAGAAGATCAGGTGGACCCAGTAGGCCTGTTTTTCGCCCTCCCCAGGCTCCAGTGGCTTTCTAGGAGCCTGGGGAGGGTGAAAACGGCCTTCTCCACACACACACATTCCGGAGGCCCCCCAGAGGCCGGAAACAGCCCGTTTCCCGACTTTTGGTGGGCCTGGAAAGCCTGAAAATCTGCTGGCCAGCGTGCACATGTGCACTGGAGCTGAGTTAGGGCAACGCTTGTGTGCCCACAGATATGACTCCGTGTGCCATCCATGGTACACATGCCATAGGTTCGCCATCACGGGCATAGGGTGTAGGGTTTCTTGCTTGAGCGACGGGTTGGACTAGAACATCTCTAAATAGTCCCTTCCAACTCCGTCTTTCTGTTAATCGAGACAATTCTGGTGCTGTTCCAATATCCTCAATGCATAAACTCCTACCACAAGAACATTTCTAAGCGTCCACATTGCTCTCTCGCCCTTTTGACGCTATATGACACATTACCAGCCTCCCTACCATGTGTTGTTTATTGCCACGAGCTGCTGAACTCCTGAGAGAAAAGAATAATCTCAGGTTTGTTATTTAAAAAAGAAAAAAAAAAAAGGATTTTAGCCCGGATGGCTAAAACATAATGAAAAATACCGTATTTTTCGGAGTATAAGACGCACCTTTTCCCTCCCCAAAAAAGAGGGTGAAAAATCTGGGTGCGCCTTATACTCCAAATGTAGCCCCACTTGGCTTCTCAAAAGGAGGTTTCAGAGGCTGAAAAAAGCATCAGAAATGAAGCTTCAGAAAAGAAGCCCCCAAACAGAGCTTCAGAAAAAAAGCCTCCAAATAGAGCATCAGAAAAAAAGCCTCCAAACAGAGCTTCAGAGGCTTTTTTTTCTGAAGCTGTTTCGGAGGCTTTCAGAGGCAGGAATTTTTTTTTTTTTTTCTGAAACCGAGTTTCAGAAGTTTCAGAGGCAGAAAAATAAGCAAGGCACAGAGCTCACAACCAAGGAACCTGTTGCTAAAATTCACCTCTGGGAACAGCTGATTGGGGGTATTCTGGGAGGCTGATCCACCTGCCAATCAGCTTTTTTCTTATTTTCCTCCCCAAAAACTAAGGTGCGTCTTATACTCCGAAAAATATGGTAAATAACCCAACTGACCTTCCCAAAGCTAAAAAAAAAGTCTTCAATTAGTGGGATCCAGATATTCATGCTAACTGTGATACATGTGACTTAAACAGAGGTGGGATTCAGCAGGTTCTGACCAGTTCTGGAGAACCGGTAGCGGAAATTTTGAGTAGTTCAGAGTAGTAAAAATTCTGACTGGCCCCGCCCCCATCTATTCTCTGCCTCCCGAGTCCCAGCTGATCGGGAGGAAATGAGGATTTTGCAGTAACCTTCCCCTGGATTGGGGAGGGAATGGAGATTCTACAGTATCCTTCCCCTGCCACGCCCACCAAGTCACGCCACGTCCACTAAGCCACACCCACAGAACCAGTAGTAAAAAAATTTGAAACCCACCACGGGACTTGAAGGTCCAGCCAAGAGATCTTGACTGGGAAAGGCATGATGGAAGGGAAAAAAAGAGGAGAAAAAGAGGCAGAGGGCAGAGAAAAATATATAAAATTAAGTCGCTTGGATATCATTAATTGACTACGGAATTAGAATCGATGAGATTTGTTTTTGGTGGCAGTGAAGGCTATTAAGGGAATCGTGGTTAAATATCCTCAGAAAAGTGCCCAGTTTTTAGCTTCGGTGAAATTGTAATGTCAATTAGAAGGAAGCTAATTAATCAACCAAGAACTTGATTCAATTGAGAGATTTATTGTCAACATGTCTTCCAGGGAAGCCATCCTGCTGGGTGGTAGAAGCGTGTAAAAGTTACTTCTTCAGCAAGTAACTTTGAGGCTTGAATTGTTTAGTCACTGATTTTTACTTAATATACAAGCTATCCAGAGTTAAGAATTGCTTCTAATTTTTGGAACAAGGAGGACTAAAGCATTGGACTAAACTGATCGCCAACACTGGCTGGCTCTGAATTATCTGAGAATTTCTTCCTTGAATTAGCGATTTTCTGTCCAGATTAAGAAACAGAAATTATTTCATCAATGTTCTGTAGCGGTGGTGAAATCCAATTTTTTTTACTACCGGTTCTGTGGGCGTGGCTTGGTGTGGCTTGGTGGGCGTGGTTTGGTGGGCTTGGTGTGGCTTGGTGAGCTTACCGAGGGAAGGATACTGCAAAATCCCCATTCCCACTCCACTCCAGGGGAAGGATACTGCAAAATCTCCATTCCCTCCCCACTCCAGGGGAAGGATGCTGCAAAATCTCCATTCCCACCCCACTCCAGGGGAAGGATACTGCAAAATCCCCATTCTCACTCCACTCCAGGGGAAGGATATTGCAAAATCCCAATTCCCTCCCCACTCCTGGGGGAAGGATACTGCAAAATCTTCATTCCCACCCCACTCCAGGGGAAGGATACTGCAAAATCCCCATTCCTACCCCACTCCTGGGGGAAGGATATTGCAAAATCCTCATTCCCACCCCACTCCAGGGGGAAGGATATTGCAAAATCTCCATTCCACCCCACTCCACGCGAAGGATATTGCAAAATCCCCATTCCCACCCCACACTGGGGCCAGCCAGAGGTGGTATTTTCCAGTTCTCCGAACTGCTCAAAATTTCCGCTACCAGTTCTCCAGAACCCATCAGAACCTGCTGGATTTCACCCTTGCTTCTGAAGGCTGAAAACTGTTATTGACGAGACGATCTATGGATGCATCATCCTGTTCTAATAACCATCGTTTATGTAAAAAGTACACAAGCGTATACAAAATACACCTTGGATATGACACGCTGACATTCCCACGTGTAGGCCAGTCCATCTACACAACCACAGAGAGAAATGTGTGTGTCTCATTTACACTAAGCCAACACAAACACAAAGGGCTTCACCAAATTTTAAGAAGTTATTTGCAAAACTGTATTTGAAGAACTCCAAGTTTTGTTGGGCAGTCCTCGAGTTACGACCACAACCGAGCCCGACATTTTTGTCTCCAAGCGAGACATTCGTTAAGCGAATTTAGTCCCGTTTTCTTGCCGCAGTTTGTTAAATGAATCATTGCAGTTGTTAAATGAGTAACCCGGTTGTTAAGTGAATCTGGCTTTCCCATTGACTTGGCTTGTCAGAAGATCGGAAAGGGGGATCATGGGACACCCCTCTCCCCGGACACCACAACAACAGTCATAAATGTGAATCGGTTCCCAAGCGTCTTAATTTTGACCACGTGACTTACAACAGGGTTGACGCAGTGGTCATAAGTGTGAAAAACGGTCATAAGTCCCTTTTTTTCAGTGACGTCTTAACTTCGAACGGTCACTAAACGAACTGTCGTAAATTGGGGACTACCTGTATAGAAACGTTCACATGCTATGAATCGGATACCTTCTTTCAAATGTGAGCAAATCCCTCACATAATTCAAGATATCTTATTTCAGCAAATATTGCTTATAAGGTAATTTCCCTCAGTTTTCCTCTGAAACTTTCTAAAGATCTTAGAAAGCAACAATTTATCTACAGGTAGTCCTCGACTTAGAACGGTTCATTTAGTGACCGTTGAAAGTTACAGCGGCACTGAAAAAAAGGTAACTTTTTCACACTTAACAACCGTTGCAGGCTCTCTGTTGTTGTGTGATCCAAATTCAGACGCTCGACAACTGTTTCATATTTATGACCGTTACGGTATCCCGGGGCACATGGTCCCCTTTTAGTGACCTTCTGACAAGCAACGTCCCCAAGGAGAAAGCCAGATTCACTCAACAACCGGGTTACTAACTTATCCACGGCGGTGACTCACTTAACAACCACCGTGGCAAGAAAGGTCGCGACATGGAGCAAAACTCGCTTAACGAATGTCTCGCGGAGCCGCAGAAATGTGGGGCTTCCATTGTGGTCGTAAGTCGAGGACCACCTGTCCTGGGTGCGAAACGAGACCACGAAAAGAAAACCAAAGAGGCCTCAGATGGATCCAGATTAGCCAGGAGAGGGAGACCTAAACATGATGGACATGTGGACTTATGCCCCGTTTCATCTCCCTGAAGGAACGTTGTTGGAGAACGTAACAGTAACGGAGTTGGAAGGGACCTTGGGGGTCATCTAGTCCAACCCCCTGCTCACGCTAGGGATTCGAACCGCCGAACTGCCGACCTTTCTGATCGACAAGCTCGGTGTCTTTAGCCACTGGGCCACCTAGTCAGGTGGAATGTCATGGAAACCATGAAAAGGACGGAGGGGGAACACATGGAGGTCCACCTACCTGCTCTCACTGCATTCTTTCTTCTCCCTCACGTTCAACCACTTCCGAAGGAGGAAGCGCTTGCGCCGGGGAGAGGCGCTCGGCGTGGAACAGTTGGACCAAGGGGCGTCTTCATCGCTGGAGGGCGTGATTTCGATGGAGGGGAGCTGAAGGAACTCCTTCGAGGAGGAGGAAGATGCGGCTTCTGGATTCTGCTCTTCGGCGTTCCTGGCACGGCGCAACCTGAAGCGCCTTCGGCGCAAAGTTGGGGTGGAGGAACTGGACCAGGCGTGGCCCTCCTCCTCCTTCACCTGCGGCTCTGACACTTGCAAGGAGGGCAGCTGAAGCATCTCGCTCATCTTGGCTGCCGGCGTGGAGTCCTTGGTCTCTTCCACTCCTTCCTTCATTAGACCTTCTGTCTTCTTTCTTTCCTCTAGGAGCCCTCACTTCTAGATCTCCAAAGAAACTGAAGAGCAAAAACTCACCTTATTCCCGTCTGGGTTTAGGGAGTTGCGATGCTGCCTTTGTCTCCGAGAGGAGATTCCATATTCCTCAGGTGGTCTCATTGAACCGAGGAAGCCCTCCCGTCCATGGAGAAGGCCGGCTGCAAGAATTTATTGTTTTCCTGACTTCCCAGCCAAGTCCAGGAACTCCAAGGCACAACTTTCCCAAACCTCACACCTGGCTCTAACCGGAGCAGCCCCCTCACCGAGGACCAGAAATCAGGTTGCCTGTTGGTGCCTCTTTCTCTCTTCCCTCTCCTCCGCAGCGCTCTTTCCTCGCCTGTGTGTGTGCAGAGCTGATGGACGGCTCCCGAGAAACTCTCATTGGGGTGCGTCCTGGAGGGACGGAATGAGAATCGTGGAGGAGCTGCGTTGGGGAAGGGAGGTTGGAAGGAAAGAAAAGAAAACAGAAAGACAGAGAGCGAGGGAGGGAGGGAGGGAGGGAGGAAGGAAGGAAGCAGTGATAGATGATAAAATCAGCAAAGGAGGAGAAGAGGTGGGAGGGGGCTCCTGCCCCAGGCTGATGAGCTCAGACAGCTGCTGCAAATGTAGCCACACGCTCTGAAGTCCAAGTGACAAAAGTCTCGGTTACCAAGCATGCTTCTGTTACGCCAATCAGCCATGGTGTAGGTTTGGGGGGGGGGAGAAGGGGGGGTGGGTTCTGGAAGCAAGCCTTCCCGACAAAACCATTGGCCGGATGCCCCGTCCGTCTCAGCCCCTTGGCTGGCTAGATGCCCCACTCGGTAGAAGAAGGAAGGCCACGAGATGACCCTGAGCCTTATCCAATGACATTTGAGTTCTTTCTCGCGTGTCCTTGAAAGCCACAGATGGTGGGTCAAAGGAGGAAGGAGTCAAAACAAACGACAAATAAACGTCAATGGGACTAGATTTATCCTTCCCGCCACGTTTGACTAGAGAAGATCAAGGATCGCCCAAGTCCTTGAGCGAAGGACTCAAAGAACGTAAGTTGGGACAAGCCACAAGTGGAGCAGATGACTCCCTCGTACCCTTGTTTCTGACCAGCCATGACAGGCAAAATTGATGGAGAAGAGGGAGTCAACGTTTTTGCGTTTCCATGAACCTCGGAGAGCGGGGTCAAGATTGCGCGAGGCATCCTTACAGAGTTTTCTAAATGTTGGGCTGGGCTCAGGGGTGGGGGTTCGCAGGGGTTCGGGAGAACCTCTAGCTAAAATTCTGTGCAGTTTGGAGGACCCCCAAATCCCACTCCTGGCTGGCCCCTCCCCTCCCACCCTTCCCAGAAATCCCCACGTGGCCCGTTTTGGATGCAAGTATGTGCAGGGTACACGTGGTGGTTTCAGGAGGGCGAAAAACAGGCCTACCGGAAGTTCAGGAAGGCCGGAAACGGCCCCATTTCCCGCCTCCAGAGGGCCTCTGGAGCCTGGGGAGGCCGCTTTTGTCCTCCAGGAGACTCAAGGAAAGCCTCCGGAGGCCAGGAAGGGCAAAAACGCCCCCTCCCCCTGCCATGGTTCAGGAGGCCAACTAGGCCACACCCACCATGGCCACACCCACCCTGCAACTGGGCAGAAAACCCTTGCTAAAATTTTTGAAGCCCACCACCCAAAATGGCATATTTTTTTCAGGTTGTCTCTTCTGTTCCATGGGATGGAGCAGCCGGAGAAGACCTAACCAAGGTCCCAAATGTGGTAAGGATCGATTCAAGAGGGAGGAAGTTTCTCTATTGTTCAGCTAAGAGAGGTTTTGGAGAGAGTGAGAAGAAGACAGGCGACTTGTATCGACCGTCTCCCCGCACTCTTGACCAAGGAGGACCCAGATGAAGTTCCCTCATTAGAACCCAAAAGCTGAAGTTCTGCTTGGCTTACTGTCCTGCAAGGAGGTGAGAGTCTTGGGTGAGAGTCTTCTTAGGCATGTCAATCAACAGATGCCAAGAAGCTCATAAGATGATACATTGAGCCTTCTCGGACTAGGGTCTGCTACAAAGAAGAGGGAGTCAAGCTATTCTCCAAAGCAGGACAAGAAGCAATGGGTGGAAACTAATGAAGGAGAGAAGCAACTTAGAACTAAGGAGGAATTTCCTGACAGTTAGAACAATTAATCAATGGAACAACTTGCCTGCAGAAGTTGTGAATGTTCCAACACTGGAAGTTTTTAAGAAGATGTTGGATAACCATTTGTCTGAGGTGGTGTAGGGTTTCCTGCCTAAGCAGGGGGTTGGACTAGAAGACCTCCAAGGTCCCTTCCAACTCTGTTATTCTATTCTATTCTATTCTATTTATCATGATTTGGACATGTGTTTTTGGTTGAGATACGGAGCAATGCCAACATTACGGAGAAGAAATAGATGCCGGCTGACGCATCACCAACCTAATTGTAGGGAGCCCTCCTCTTTATGACCAGAATTGGGAGCAGAATTTCCATTGCTAAGTGAGGCCGTCGTTAAATCAGTCGCATACAATTTTATCACCCTTTCGTGCCACAGTTGTTGACCGAAACGGCAGCAGTTAAGAGAATCATGCGATCGGTAGGCTTCCCCCATTGCTTGTTGGAAACCGGCTGGGATACCGCAACTGTCAATCACACCAAGCGCCCGAATTTTGCTCACGTCACCATGGGGACCCTGCGGCGGTCATAAGTCCGAGGACTGGTTGAAAGTCATCTTTATCTTTTTTTCCCCAGTGCCGTGATAACTTTGAACGGACACGAAATAAATCGTTGGAAGTCAAGGACAACCTATGTGCTGTGAGGTAGTGCTTATTCCTGTTTTACAGGAGTTCATTTCAGATTTACGATTTACAACTTGAGACTACAATTTGAACCCGGCATTTATGTTGCTGAGTGAGAAATTTGTTCAGCGAGTTTCGTTCCATTTTACGACTGCCACATTTGCAACTCAGCAACAACAGTGCTGAAAGAAGTGACTTATGACCATTTTTCATACTTACGACCAAAAGTTGGTTTCAGCAGGTTCTGATCAGTTCTGGAGAACCGGTAGCGGACATTTTGAGTAGTTCGGAGAACCGGTAGTAAAAATTCTGACTGGCCCCACCCCCATCTATTCTCTTGCCTCTCAAATCCCAGCTGATCAGGAGGAAATGGGGATTTTGCAGTAACCTTCCCCTGGAGTGAGGTGGGAATGGAGATTTTACAGTATCCTCCCCCTGCCACATCCATCAAGCCACGCCCACCAAGCCATACCACTCCTTCCATGCCACACCCACAGAACCGGTAGTAAAAATTTTTGAAACCCACCACGGACTGTGGTCATAAGTCGAGGACAACCTGGACTGGCCATTAAGCGTCCTATCAAGCCTAGGACAAGAGGCCTTCTGCTTTCCATCTTAAGCGCCGTTTTGCCTTTGGAAATAGACCTGTCAGAAATGGTGTCAGGTCTCCTGCTTTGGCCGGGGGGGGGTTGGACTAGATGACCCACAAGGTCCCTTCCCACTCTGTTCTGTTTTGTTCCGACTCCTAGACAGATGATTGCACAAACAAGACATTCATGCAGAGATAGGAGCAGGGCAAGATTTTAGCAAGGAAATTAGACCCGAAGGAATTTGGGCTGGTGCCCTAAACAGAAGCTTAGCAGGAACAGAATTGACAAGTCTTCAACTTCCTGGACTCCGGAAGCTTCCATCGATTCTGCTTCCAAAAGCAGAGTAAACAGACTTCAAGAAATGCCCTGCTGGGACTGAAACCTTGATGCTCCTGCTAGGACAGGGGAAGTCCTTGAATTGCGACCACAAAAACAACCGTCGCCTCCAAGTGAAAATTGGCACATGCGCTGCGGAACGCTACAGCTCCCTCACGTTGCATCCTTGAGGGTGTAGCAGTCCCATATTATCGAGTCCTCGACATACGACTACAACTGGCGCCCGGATTTCCGAGACCCTACACCATTTCATACAAATGAATGCTTCTAAATTGAGGACTTCCTGTATAGCTGCTCACTTTTTCTGGTTTGCCTGGCGGAAACCGTGAGGACCTCAATTCTATTTTGTTAAGAGAGACAGATCAGGATCCCAACCTGGTTATTTTCATAAACGAAAGCCCTCAGTTTTCTCTGAGCTTTTTCCACCTATTTATGCAAATATCCAGGAAGCGCCGTCCTACCCACAGACACTGATTCCACAACCAAGCATTTATGCAAATGACGGCGGGTCAGAAAACCTTTCCATGCCTATAAATAATATTTAAACGATTCTACTTTAAGAAGAGATTATTTGAAAGAGAGGGGGGGAGAGAGAGACAGACAGTATGTTGCTAAGCCATAACGTGGTTTGTTTATTTGGAGTTCAGCCAGTGGGAGGATTCAGCCGGTTCGTGTTAGTTCGTGCGAACCAGTTGTTAAATTGCTGACTTGCTCTGCCCCTCCCCTCCCCACCCCGCCCCTTCCAGGAGTCCCCATGCGCCCGGTTTTTGCTCCCAGGAGGCTGCAGGGAGGCCTATTAGGCCCAAAATGGGGCACGGGGGGAGCGGTGCGTCCCCCCCACACCCCATTTTTGCTCCCAGGAGGCTGCAGGGAGGCCTACTAGGCCCAAAAGGGGCATGGGTGTGGCGCCCCTCCCCCGTGGCCTGTTTTTGCTCCCATGGGGGTGTAGGCGGCCAAGTACCGTCTGACACCCCCCCTGGCCACGCCCACCATGGCCACGCCCACCCAGCCAGTCATTAGGGCACAGAACCAGTTGTTAAACTATTTGAATCCCACCACTGGGTTCAGCAATATGTCAAACCACGATTCGCGAAAACCACAACTTTGCAGGAAGGACAACCTGAGCCTGTAATGTGCCTAATCTGGATATATGTCTTATGTGTCACGAGCAAAGAAACGAGGTGTGAATTAGGAGTCGGAATAAGGGCGGCCTGTAAAATCTCTGCCGAGCAGAAGTTTTGTTTAATCGCATTATAATTGCCTTCCTTTTTAAAAAAAAATTTGCTTTCTCTTTCATATCGACTTTAATCAGACTTTCTCACCAGCGTAATTAGCAAAGAAAGGAGCTGAAGTGCAGTTTAAGACTTGTTTATAGAAATGTACTTTGGGGGAAAGTAAACAGACCGAAGAGAGGCAGATATACCGATTTTGAAACCCAGACTCTGGGAATTTCACCCAGTCTCTGCAATAAATCAGAATTGATGTATCCATCCAGACAGCATCGTTTACAATATTTATAATAAAGGCTATATGGCAATTCCAGTAATTGTTTCCCAGAGGTTTTTCTTTTTTTTTAAAACCAATTATTTTCGAACTGTTTGGGGAACGCAGAAGCCTCATCCGTCTCCCATCCTTGCAAATAGTTTTTACCTATGTCATTAATCACAGGGGGCCCAATGTACACACAATATTGTACCTTCCAACAGCACTTTCCTCCTGTTCGGTGAAAATATCTACCTAAGAGAACCCTCACCTATCAAAAGTCAATAATCCCAAACCATAAAGGCGAGATAAGAGTTTAATAAATAAACACGAAAGTCGCAATCCAATATATTGTCAGGGTTCCAAGTAACAAAAGAAGACACCGAGGTTTGAAGTTCCTCAAAATTCAATTTTATTAGAGATGTCATATTGGCACATCTGGAAAAAACCTGTTCTGCCCCAGCTATGGACCCCAAAGAACACAGCACATACAAAGTCTGTACCAAACTTAAATTTACTAAAATAACTCAGTCTCTTCCAAACAAAGGCTGTTAATAAACTTTCTTAACAGCCTACGAGAAACCAAAGATAAAGATAAATCGCAATCTTACTAAGGTTGGCAGAAAGCCCAGAAGCAATTTGCAGAGAATCCAGACGCGAAGGAGAATGAATTAAAGTTGTTCCCTACAAATTGCTTCAGTCAGCGTTCCTCCTTAAATAGGCTAAGGGAGTGGCCAATTAGCCCCAAGCCTTACTCTCGAGGCCGCTGACGGGCCACAACAAAACCCGAATCTGAAAGCTTCCTGGTTTTCCCCACCCAAAGGAAAGTCCAAGTCCCTGCCCAGCACCCACATGTCCATCACATGGTCCAATCAAAGCACTGTCCCAACTGCAGATGCCTCCCAGTCACAATCCTCCAGGTGCAGGTCAGAATGTCCTTGACTCCCAGAGAAAGGAATGTTATTATGACTACATATCTCCCCAGCTCCATACAATCCCCCCTCCCAGTTTCCCACAGCAGTCTGAAGGCCCAATGCAAAAGATGGCTTCCTGACAATATGCATAATTAAACCCCACGAGAATGAATTCAGTGAGGCTTACTTAGGAGGCGATACATAAAAGGAATGAACGGAAAGACATTGATATAATTCAAAATGTATTTTTAAGTGTGTTTCTATAGAACGCAAGTCCCAATAAACTACAGTTTTACTCTGACTTTTACTTTGAGCTTTCAGAGATACACCAAATCAGTGGTGGGTTCCTCCCGGTTCCGCCCGGTTCGGCCGAGCCGGGTAGCGGTGATGATATGACTTCCGAAGGCAACTTCTGTTGCTCGACTTATGACCACAATTGAGTCCAAAATTTATGTTGCTAAGCGAGACAATTGTAAAGTGAGTTTTGCCCCATTTTACGACCTTTCTTGCAACTGTTGTTAAGTGAATCGTTGCATTTGTTCAGTTAGTAACACTTCTTGTTAAGCGAATCTGACTTCCCCGTTGATTTTGCTTCTCCAGAAGGTCGCAAAAGGAGATGACATGACCCAGAGACAATGCAACGGTCATAAATACGAACCGGTTTCCAAGCAGCCAAATTTTGAGGATGCCGCAAAGGTCATACGTGTGAAAAATGGTCACATGTCACCTTCTTCAGTGCGGTTTTGAAGTGCTTTTTCGAGAACTGGACTTCCTGGTTTTTCTCTGAAGACGTTTCGCTTCTCATCCAAGAAGCTTCTTCAGCTCTGCTCCACTCTAATTTCAAGCCGTCACTAAACGAATGGTTGTAAGTCAGGAACTTCCCGTTTTTACAGATGTAAATCAAAACTAAGTTAGAGAAGAACCTTTGATTGCTTTCTTTTTTAAAAAAAAAAATAATTCCCTTTTCAATTGACCTTCACTCACCTGGTAGGGAAAAAAGGTGTGCATTTGAATTTTTGTCTCTTCCCTTCACAGTTGTAACATCTTCAGAATTGTCACACCTCTGGAATAAACTACGCACTTTGAAAAGCAGATGTAGTCACAGTGCAAGGTTGTGAATCAACCCTTAATGCGTTTCTGGAACAAAAAAAAAAATCCCCTTTGGCACAGCTCTTTCCTTGCACAAATGTTTAATGCGTTAAGCCCTGAAAACTATATCCATAAAGGGTTTTCATTTCCTTGCTGTAGAAAAAGCTAATAAGGAGATGTATTTCCGACGCATTTTGAAATCCCCTGGAATCGCAGACTTAGGAAAAGAGACTGACAGCTTTCCGTCCCTGTGGTAAACTTATTTTGTAATAAGAGATATTACATATAGAGATTGCTTCCCATTTTTTTTTCTTTTCTTTTAAGAGCTTGATTGCCCATAACCTCAGCAGAGGGGCCATAAGAGAAAAATTTCCAAAATCAAAATATATATTCTATACGCACATGCCATTTCCCTTTGAAGTTCTTCCTTCAACAGGGAGCTACTTGGGAAATAACTTTGCAGTTAAGTTAAATTGAAAATGAATCTTTTCTAGCTTGCGACGCCTCTAAGAAAAATGCCGGACGGCTCACTTTTTTCTGACCACACTATAAAAAAGATGTTGAGACTGTAGAAAGAGTGAAGAGAAGAGCAACCAGGATGATTAGGGGACTGGAGGCTAAAACCATTGTCCGGGTGCCGTCGGCCAGACAATGTCAGCTGGCGACCCCCAGGATGAGGGCGTTCTCTGTGGCCGCACCGACCCTCTGGAATGGGTTACCCACCGAGCTCCGGACGGCTCCCGATCTCCGCACTTTCCACGCTGGCCTGAAGACATGGCTTTTTCAGCAAATTGGCCTAAATCTGGCCTAAATTTTCTCCCCTTTTAAATGTAAATTTTAATTTGTTTTAAATCATGGGGTATTTTAAATTCAGCCAAATTATTTAATTCATTTTTAATCTATTTTAAATTTTTGTATTTATGTGTTTTATCTTGTGGCTGTTCACCACCCTGAGTCCTTCGGGAGAAGGGAGGTATAGAAATTTAATAAAATAAATAAATAAATAAATAAATTCCCTGATCGGTTACGAGGCTTTTAATTTTGGGGATTTTAATTGGATTGGTTTTTGTATTTATTGATGATTGATGTTTTTATTGTGTGAGCCGCCCCGAGTCCCACGGGAGAAGGGCGGCATATAAATTTTAATAATCAATCAATCAATCATACGATGAACGGTTGCAGGAACTGGGCCTGGCTAGTCTAGTGAAGAGAAGGACCAGGGGAGACATGAGAGCAGTCTTCCAATATTTGAGGGGCTACCACAGAGAGGAGGAAGGGGGTCAAGCTATTCTCCAAAGCACCCGAAGGCCAGACAAGGAATAATGGATGGAAACTAATCAAGGGGAGATTCAACCTGGAAATAAGGAGAAAATTTCTGACAGCGAGAACAATCAACCCATGGAACAGAAGTTGCCTTCAGAAGTTGTGGGAGCTTCATCACTAGAAGCTTCCAAGAAGAGACTGGACTGCCATTTATCAGAAATGGTGTAGGGTCTCCTGCTTGGATGGGGGGTTGGACTAGATGACCTACAAGGTCCCTTCCAACTCTGCTAATCTGAATCTATCTAAGATGATCAAAGCCCTGGAGACTAAAACATGAAGAACAGTTGCAGGAACTGGGCATGGCTAGTCTAGTGAAGAGAAGGACCAGGGGAGACATGATGGCAGTCTTCCAATATTTGAGGGGCTGCCATAGAGAGGAGGGGGTGAAGCTATTCTCCAAAGCACCCGAAGGCCAGACAAGGAATAATGGATGGAAACTGATCAAGGAGAGATTCACCTTGGAAATAAGGAGGAATTTTCTGACGGTGAGAACCAGTGGAATAGAAGTTGCCTTTGGAAGTTGTGGGAGCTTCATCACTGGAGGCTTTCAAGAAGAGATTGGACTGCCATTTGTCAGAAATGGTGTAGGGTCTCCTGCTTGGGTGGGGGGTTGGACTAGATGACCTACAAGGTCCCTTCCGACTCTGTTAATCTGTGATCTGTATCTTTTTTTTTTTTTTTAACTAGGAGACCCTACAAAAATCAAGCCTGGAGAGGCCGATCGGATGTTCTCACCTACTGTAAGAGGGTTTATCAGGATCTCATTCTCTGGACTCGGCTTCCTAGAACAAATTGTGCCGCAGACGTATCATGTACCAATGTCATGCCACTCAATTTATCACCCCGCTCTGAAAGCTTCTTAGCGTATTCGCTAACCCAAAAGCCACTTGATACGTTTAAGGCCAGGAGATGGCAACCGTCCCAAGGTCATCCGCTCTCTTGTTCCCAAGGTCTCCAAGTGGACTTCGCAAGCGAGTGAGAATTCAAACTTCCTCAGGCCTCTTGCCCATTATGCAAACTGCCCCTTCGAATGAAAGGAAAAGGGGGGACCTCAGAAACAGTGGTGTAGTTACAAACCTTCATTGCCGCCGGGGATCTGCAGTAGGCAGTCTTGCTTAGTCTCTACTAGGGGTGAAATCCAGCAGGTTCTGACAGGTTCTGGAGAACCAGTAGCAGAAATTTTGAGCAGTTCGGAGAATTTTGAATAGTTTGGAGAACTGGTAAATACCACCTCTGGCTGGTCCCAGAGTGGGGAGGGAATGGGGATTTTGCAGTATCCGTCCCCCTGCCATGCCCACCAAGGCACGCCCACAGAACCAGTAGCAAAAAAAAAAATTGGATTTCACCACTGGTCTCTACTTAAACCTTTGATTTTTTTCTGCCTAAATGTAAAACGTTGCTTTTCTCCACATTAAAATTCATTTCGTTGGATAGGGCCCATGGTTCAAGTTTGTCAAGATCTTTTTGGATCCCGAGTTTGCCTTTGTTTTCGACTGCAATCAGTACAGCTAGTCCTCGACTTCCAACCGTGGGTTTCAGGACCGTTTGAAGTTATAACGGCACTGAAAAAGGTAACGAAGTTAGGCTCCTTTTTCAACTTACGACCGTTGCAGATTCCCGTGGTCATAGGATCAAAATAAAGATACTTGGCAACTGGTTCGTATTAACGACAATTGCAATGTCCCCCTTTTTGTGATCTTTTTGTGACCTTCTGACAAGCAAAGTCAAGTGGGAAACCAGATTCACTTACCAACTTTGAATAGAATAAGAATGAATAGAGTAGAGTAGGGTAGGGTAGGATAGGATAGGATAGGATAGGATAGGATAGGATAGGATAGGATAGGATAAGAATGAATACAGTAGAATAGAATAGAATAGAATAGAATAGAATAGAATAGAATAGAATAGAATAGAATAGAATAGAATAGAATAGGGTAGGGTAGGGTAGGGTAGGGTAGGGTAGGGTAGGGTAGGGTAGGGTAGGGTAGGGTAGGGTAGGGTAGGGTTGGGTAGGATAGGATAGGATAGGATAGGATAGGATAGGATAGGATAAGAATGAATACAGTAGAATAGAATAGAATAGAATAGAATAGAATAGAATAGAATAGAATAGAATAGAATAGAATAGAATAGAATAGAATAGGGTAGGGTAGGGTAGGGTAGGGTAGGGTAGGGTAGGGTAGGGTAGGGTAGGGTAGGATAGGATAGGATAGGATAGGATAGGATAGGATAAGAATGAATACAGTAGAATAGAATAGAATAGAATAGAATAGAATAGAATAGAATAGAATAGAATAGAATAGAATAGAATAGAATAGAATAGAATAGAATAGAATAGAATAAGAATGAATAGAGTAGAGTAGAGTAGAGTAGAGTAGAGTAGAGTAGAGTAGAGTAGAGTAGAACAGAACAGAACAGAACAGAACAGAACAGAACAGAACAGAACAGAACAGAACAGCTGGTAGGGACCTTGGAGGTTTTCTAGTCCAACACCCTGCTGTCCCAGATATCTTCTTTGGCACGTGTTCCCCCCAAAAAATTTTCAAATTATATTTTTCGAAAAAGATATTAATGGATAAAACCAAAACCCAAAAAACTTTTAAAAAAAGCTTGTTCACAGAGGACGTATTTTTAGGCAAAGCTTACCCAGCACAAGCGGTGCCGAAATGGACCCTCCGATCATCCGCGGTCTTCTTTTCCCCCGACTAGGTTTATTTATTTATTATTAAAAATAATCCTTTCCACTTAGCAGAACGCTTGGGACTTTCTCGCAATAGGAAGGGTGCAAACACCGCAAGGCCGAGCCAGGGTTGTCTGATTTCCTATCCCATTTCTAATTCCCCTCTGCAATCCAAATAACGACACAATTAATAACCAGCAATTAATATCCTGGCTGTCAGCCTTGGCCAAACAAGGACATCTGTTTTTTACATCATCGACATCAAAGGCAGCCTTGGGGGGTTACGTCAATAGTCCCTTGAATACAATTATCTGTGGCAACCCCTTTGTTGCCACAGATAATCTGTCACTTAGATTAATCTCCCAGCATCTGTTCTTTCAACTTGCGTCTCAATATTCATTCTTTGCTTTGGCGGTTGGGACGAAAGCAGGAACCAAACAGGAGCTTCCAAAAATGTAAACTGCCGAAGGGAAACCAAAGCGGTGGCCAGACGCTCGTTTTTCACAGTTTTGTCAACTGAGATTTTATTCAAGCAGAGCGTTGGTTTCCTTGACTACTCTGTGATTGGGCTTCGAAAAGGCAAGCCGGGAGAGCTAATATTCGATCGCAAATGTAATTTGAGTTGAGCGCGGAAGGCATCTCTCCACGTGGACCAGAGGGATGCTCCGGGAAAAGGCCTATTTGGCGATGCTCCTTTTCGCATCTCGGTCTCGTCCGAGGAAGACGCGTTTTGGGGGACTCAAATGGAAGAGCCTTGGTAGTACAGGGGTTTAAGGCACCCTGTTATTAAGCTGGTTATTAAGACCAGCTGCCTGCAATTACTGCAGGGTTCGAATCTCGCCAAGGCTCAAGGTTGACTCAGCCTTCCATCCTTTCTAAGGTAGGTGAAATGAGGACCCAGTTTGTGGGGGCAATAAGCTGACTTTGTATAAATATACAAAAGGATGAAGGCTATTGCTGAGCGCATTGTAAGCCGCCCTGAGTCTTCGGAGAAGGGCGGCATATAAATCAAATTTAAAAAAAAAAAAATGGAAGAATGGACGGGAAAGCAAAGTAGAACACGCCATAGGCAATTTCCAAATATCCGTGAGCCACATGGAGGAGCGTTAATGTGAGGTCTTTGATGCTCTCTGAGCTTGGGGGTTTCATGACCCAACTAGGTAACATCCTCAGTGCTAGAAGGAGGTGGGGATTGTGGAGACAAGGAGGAGGAGGAGGAGGAGGAGGAGGAGGAGGAGGGCTGTGGGGCCCTTAATGTTCTCTGAGCTTGGGGGGTTTTTTTTGCAGACATTTCATGACCCAACTAGGTAACATTATCAGTGCTAAAAGGGGGTGGGGATTGTGGAGAGGAGGAGGAGGAGGAGGAGGAGGAGGAGGAGGAGGAGGAGGAGGAGGAGGAGGAGGAGGAGGAGGGCTGTGGGGCCCTTAATGTTCTCTGACCTTGGGGGGTTTTCTTGCAGACATTTCATGACCCAACTTGGTAACATCATCAGTGCTAGAAGGAGGTGGGGATTGTGGAGAGGAGGAGGAGGAGGAGGGCTGTGGGGCCCTTAATGTTCTCTGAGCTTGGGGTTTTTTTTGCAGACATTTCATGACCCAACTAGGTAACATTATCAGTGCTAAAAGTGGGTGGGGATTGTGGAGAGGAGGAGGAGGAGGAGGAGGACTGTGTTCTTTGAGGTTGGTGATTTTCTTGCAGACATTTCATGACCCAACTTGGTAACATCATCAGTGCTAGAAGGAGGTGGGAATTGTGGAGAGGAGGAGGAGGGGGGGGAGGAGGAGGGCTGTGGGGCCCTTAATGTTCTCTGACCTTGGGGGGTTTTCTTGCAGACATTTCATGACCCAACTAGGTAACATCATCAGTGCTAGAAGGAGGTGGGAATTGTGGAGAGGAGGAGGATGAGGAGGAGGAGGAGGGCTGTGGGATCCTTAATGTTCTCTGAGTGGTTTTCTTGCAGACATTTCATGACCCAACTAGGTAACATTATCAGTGCTAGGAGGGAGAGCTGTTTGCTCTCTGTTTATATACCTTGGCTTGCCCTGTCAGTGTCGGTGGGAGTGTTCATTCGGAACCACCAAAAACACTCCCACCAACACTGGTAGGGCAAACTACTACATATAAACCGAGAGCAAACCCTACTCCCTTCTAGGACTGATGAAGTTGCCTAGTTTGGTAATGAAATGTATGCGAGAAAACTATCAAGCCCAGAGAGCATCAAGGACCCTCAGTTCAACTCTGAACTACCACCTTTTTTCTTCTATCGGTACCATATGTGTAATGCTGCACAACGCCAGCAGAATCTCTGCAGCTACGGCCTACCGAAAAACAGTTTAAAATTCGTTTAAAACGGTGAGAATCTCCGCTTCTTTTTTTAAGTGGTGGAGGAAGAAGGTACTAGAGATTTCAAAAACGAAAAGTAGGAGCTGAATCAAGAGGGATTTCCTTGCACGCTTAGATTAAAGCTGAATTTTTAAAAGAAAATGATGCTCCCGTACAAATGTTCATGCGAACATGAACATGAGTTCATGCGCAAAGAGTTCATGCGAATCGTCCAAAATTTAGATCAGTTTCACGCGTATAAATATTTAGACCAAATATTTACATTTATGTAAAAACAGCAAATAACGGGGTAAACGCAGTCTGCCAAAGAAGCCAAGAAATGCAAAATTGTTTAATCTGCATGATTTAAAGCAACCCGCTGCTTTTCCTGGCACTCGTGCCATTTGTTTTGCAAAACATAATGAAATCATCTCAGTGGTGCTCTCTAGTGGCACCGATATTTCATCCGAAGAGACAGTCCTGCATTTCAAAGTGTGGCTTTTTCTAAAACAGGGGTCTGCAACCTTAAACACTCAAAGAGCCATTTGGACCCGTTTCCCACAGAAAAGAAAACACCGGGAGCCACAAAACCCTTCCCGTGCCTGACTATTTCTTCAGTGGCCACAAAACTAGCATATGTAGTTGAATTAAACATTCTGTTTTCTTCTGAAACTTTTCTTTTCTTGGACTTATCCATGGTTGGCCTACCGGGGGTTGAAAAGCTCAATAAATTGCGTGCCGGAGGGTGTCGCACATTGGCAGTTGTGACGCCTATTTTGAGTGACAGGGAGCCACAGCAGAGGGGTGAAAGAGCCACATTGCGGCTCCAAGGGCCACAGGTTGCTGACCCCTGTTCTAAGGATATTTATTTCTGCCTAAAGCGCAAAACTGATGCTTCCTAACATTGGAGGTGATGAAAGCTCTAGAACAAAAGGCAGATAAAACAGGGAAAGCAAGGTTTTAAAAAACAAAATAGGCTGATTACAATTTAGCTAAATCAATGATGCAAAAATAAACGAGCTTTTATTTGCGCCCCCAAATCAACCGTAATCCCCAAAATTACAATTCTGCATCTTCTTAATAGGACTTAGCAATAGCACTTAGACTTATATACTGCTTCACGGTGTTTTACAGCCTTCCCTAAGCAGTTTACAGAGTCAGCCTATTGCCCCCCAACAATCCGGGTCCTCATTTTACCCACCTCGGAAGGATGGAAGGCCGAGTCAACCTTCAACTGGTCAGAATCGAACTGTGGTTGTGGGCTGAGTTTGCCCGCAATAGCAATAGCACTTATACTTATATACTGCTTTACAGCCCTCTCTAAGGGGTTTACAGAGTCAGCCTACTGCCCCCAACAATCTGGGTCCTCATTTTACTGACCTTGGAAGAATGGAAGGCTGAGTCAACCTTGAACTGCACAGAATCGAACTGTGGCTGTGGGTAGAGTTTGCCCGCGGTGCTCATCTCCGTTTCAAAGCCAAAGAGCCAGCGCTGTTTGAAGACGTATCCATCGTCATGTGGCCAGCATGACTCAATGCCAAAGACGCACGGAACGCTGTTACCTTCCCACCAAAGGTGGTCCCTATTTTTCTACTTGCATTTTTTACGTGCTTTCGAACTGCTAGGTTGGCAGAAGCTGGGACAAGTCATGGGAGCTCACCCCGTTACATGGCACTAGGGATTCGAACTGCTGAACTGCTGACCTTTCGATCGACAAGCTCAGCTTCTTAGCCACTGAGCCACAGCATCCCTCAGGAAAACGTACTCAGGCAGTATTTACATGGGGAAGGAAGGGAGTCAAGTTTGGGAAAATTCTGGTTTTCTCCAATGGATTGATTGGGGCAATCTTACAACTCTCTTTCTATTAAACTCATATCAGTTCTGAACGCGAAGCAGCCACTCTTAACTCCAAATTCAACTCCAGTTGAATTGAGATTCCGGAATGAGTCTGTGGTCCAGGGTGGTTTGGAAGAGACAGCCTTACCAGCAGGCAATGCTAGATGGCAGTCCAAGTTAGGATTTGAGGGAATAGAAAGAATTCTCCTCCTTTCCTTAATTTTATCTTGCAACTTAGAGAGCAATAGCATTTAGACTTATATACTATAGTGGTTTACAGGACTCTCTGGGCAATTTACACTGTCAGCCTGTGGCCCTCCACAATCTGGGCCCTCTTTTTACCGACCTCGGAAGGATGGAAGGCTGAGTCAACCGTGAGCCAGTCAGGATCGAACTCCAGACAGTGGGCAGAGTTTGCCTGCAATACTGCATTCTCACCACGGGAGGGAGGGATGGAGGGAGGGAGGGAAGGAAGGAAGGAAGGAAGGAAGGAAGGAAGGAAGGAAGGAAGGAAGGAAGGAAGGAAGGAAGGAAGGAAGGAAGATGGAAATGGAAGGGAGGGAGGGAGGGAAGGAAGGAAGGAAGGAAGGAGGAAGGAAGGAAGGAAGGAAGGAAGGAAGATGGAAATGGGAGGGAGGGAGGGAAGGAAGGAAGATGGAAATGGGAGGGAGGGAGGGAAAACGGAAGGAAGGAAGGAAGGAAGGAAGGAAGGAAGGAAGGAAGGAAGGAAGGAAGGAAAATGGCAATAGCCTTAGACTTATATACCACTTCACAGCAGTTTACAGTCCTCTCTAAGAGGTTTACAGAATCAGCCTATTGCCCCCAATAATCTGAGTCCTCATTTTACCGACCTCGGGAAGAGTGGAAGGCTGAGTCAACTGTGAGCTAATCACGATCAAACTCCAGACAGTGGGCAGAGTTTGCCTGCAATACTGCATTCTCATCACTGGGAGGGAGGGAGGGAGGGAGGGAGGGAGGGAGGGAGGGAGGGAGGGAAGGAAGGAAGGAAGGAAGGAAGGAAGGAAGGAAGGAAGGAAGGAAGGAAGGAAGGAAAGAAAGAAAATGGCAATAGCCCTTAGACTCATATACCACTTCACAGTGCTTTACAGTCCTCTCTAAAAGGTTTACAGAGTCAGCCTATTGCCCCCAACAATCTGAGTCCTCATTTTACCGACCTCGGGAAGGGTGAAAGGCTGAGTCAACCATGAGCCGGTCAGGATCGAACTCTAGGCAGCGGGCAGAGTTTGCCTGCAATACTGCCTTCTCACCACTGTGCTAACTGGAACAAGATATTCTCATTCGAAAATGCATCTCCTTCAGGGCTGTGTGAAAGCTGATCCAGCAGAGAGGATGGAAGGAAACTCTCAGAGCCACGATGCCATGCCCTCCACAGGATGGGAAACATAAATTACAGGCAGTCCTCGACTTACGACCCCAAAGGAGCCCCAAGATTCCCTTGCCATGCAGGTTAGTCATTCAGTGAGCTTTGCTCCCCTGTTTTATGACCTTTCTCATCCCGATCGATAAATGAATCACTGCAGTTGTGAAATTAGTAACCCGGTTGTTAAATGAATCCGGCTTCCCCATTGACCTTTGCTCGTCAGAAGGTCACTAAAGGGATCACGTAACCCGAGGACAAACGTCATAAATATGAACCAGTTGCCAAGCGCCCGAATTTTTGATCACATGACCACGGGGATGCCGCCATGGTCCTAAGTGTGAAAAACGGTCCTAAATCACTATTTTCAGTGCCGTCGTAACTTCAAACGGTCACTACGCAAACGGCTGTAAATCGATGACTACCTGTAACACGGTTACACCTGTATTATTTCATGGATTCGATTTCTGTAGCCGAACATCTCAACCAGTGACACTTGTTGCTTCGTGGGATTTCAGTCAACAAAACACTACAGAAATATGCAAAATATCTTTCGGACGTTTCATTTAAACGATTAATTGATGTTCCAAAACATCGAATAACTGAAGCCAAAGAGGAAAAAACAAAAGAGACAAGCAAGTCCAGATTTGAACTTGCTGCTTCTTTTTATTTAAAAAAAGAAAGAAGAAGAATTAACAATGTTAGACAGATGCACAAGCCAACGGAGGGTTATTATATTATACCAATACCCGTACATGAAATCAAGATGATCATTGCTAATGTCAGTTTTTTTAGAAACCCAGTTAGGATTGACTTAGATGCCTAGATCAGGAGTCTGCAACCTTAAACACTCAAAGAGCCATTTGGACCCGTTTCCCACAGAAAAGAAAACACCGGGAGCCACAAAACTCGTCCCGTGCCTGACTATTTCCTCAGCGGCCACAAAACTAGCATATGTAGTTGAATTAAATGTTCTGTTTCCTTCTGAAACTTTTCTATTCTTTAGATTTATCCATGGTTGGCCTACCGAGGGTTGAAAAGCTCAATAAATCGCATACTGGCAGATGTCGCACTTTGGCAGTTGTGACGCATATTTTGAGTGACAGGGAGCCGCAGCAGAGGGGTGAAAGAGCCACATCTGGCTCCAGAGCTGCAGGTTGCTGACTCCTGGCCTGGACCAAAGTTAAGTTGCTACCTGAATTTGTGGGGTCGGCTCAATTCCAGCTCAATTGCAGAATTAAAATATTCTGGAACAGTGTCTCTCAATCTTGGCAACTTTACTTTACTTTTACTTTTATTTAATTTGTATACTGCCCTTTTCCCGAAGGACTCAGGGTGGTGAACAGCCAACAATAAAATATATACATACAAAATTTTAAAAAACAGAACTAATTACTAAGAACTAAAAAATATGGTTTTTTTTTTTAATGGCTGCAGAGTAAACATAAAATTTAAGGGGTGTTTTTGTTATGAGATCGAATCGTAAATAGAAATCAAGATAATTTAAATAAAGATGTAAGTTTAAGATGGAGATATTTAGAAGTAGAATTTGTGTAAAGAGGTTAAATAGATTAGAGATAGCGATGCAGAAAAGTTGTTATTAGTATTGAGATTTCGATATGTTTGTTTTTGTTTTTTGTTTTGAAAAATATTTTCTTTTCCCAAACATAAACATAAAATATATCTTTTAAGAACGAAGTCTTGATCCGGTCATAAATAGGTACAATCGCTTACATTCCTTTAACAAGCTCTATTCCAAATTTCCCCATTACATCTTTTAAAATTAAAGATCAAAACAAAAATTTTTAACACAAATTCTAACATCTTATTCCACCACCATCTTATTGGCACAAATTCCTCCAATTAAACTGATCCATTTGGGGGTACACTGGTATAATTTTAAATTGTTTTTTAATTGGGTTACTGATTTTAATTTTCTATTGTATTGTGATTTGTATTGAAGTTGTCATTTTGTAAGCTGCCTGGAGTCCCTAGGGAGAAAGGCGGCATATATTTCGCAATCAATCAATCAATCAATCAATCAATCAATCAATCTTATTCTAAACCAGTCTATTGTATCACCAAAACCTTAATTTCCAAATAAACTCTACTTCTTTTTTATATCCAATTATCAATCAAAATTCCATCTAGCTTAATTTGTGTGTGTGTGTTTTTTCTTGCTTTTTTTTTTGTGTGTGTGTATTATGTTTCTTTTCGTACTGTGTATTTTAATCTTTGGAAATTTAATAAATATTATTTTTTAAAAAAAAACATGTGGATTTCGACTCCCAGAATTCCCTGGCTGGAGAATTCTGGGAAGTAAGGTCTATACTTCTTAATATTGCCAATGCTGAGAAAGACTGGCTTAGAAATTACTGTGGACTTGAGCTGTGCCTTAAAGTCACTGCATCTTTTTCCCAGGATCACATAAACTCAGACATTTTCAGACTCTGCGCCAGAAAAGTGCAGAATTGTCAATCTGTTCCCACAGACAGTCATAATCCGAAAAACTCCTTAGCGGCACAATTAAATTCATCGCCGAATGTGATAGAGCCGCACTTACAAACACGTTACTTAATAGACATACAGCCCAGACAAAAACAACTTTTGTGAAGTTTCAGGAACTTTAAATGCACAATGCCAACTTCCCAATCACCCAGCAGATCTACGCGACGCCTTGGCGTTTGCAGAGTAAATCGTGCCGAGCATTATCCCAGCAAAGCAAATAATAAGGAATTACAAAACGTCGCTCAAATTAGCTCATTTGGAGTTCATTTGCCTTTGGTATTTTGAAAAAACAAACAAACAGTTCCACTTTTCTCGATAAAAAACAAACAAACAAACTTTGAATTACCTTAAGGATTTCCATCCCTAACCACTGAAGCACACATCCTTAATTGTGTTTGCATTAACCGAATTAAGCATATCCTGAATTGCGCTTGCATTAACCTTGCCCCCCCCCCCCCCCCCCCCCGCAATCCCCAAGGGTGCTGATTCATGCCTCTATCTAAACAACACAGAAGCAGATCTGACAGAGCTGGTAGATCCGAGAATTTGCCATCGCTTCAGACTGGGGTCCTACCAGCCTGAGATTAAACGGCTGGAACCTTGACAACGTGCAAGTCAAGTCAAGTTTTATTTTATTTTATTTTATTTTCTCTTTTCCAAGAAATGGAAGCTACCCAGTTCCTCTTTCCTGCATGAGACTCCCAACTGGGCGGATGTCACTTCATTATCCATCCCAACCCTTAATCTATGCATCTATTAATTCTTCTCAGCATTTACCATTTTACCAAGTGCCGGCTAATAATAGTGGCAATTTACCAGAATACCATTTTTAGAAAGGATAACACGGTTCCACACATGCTCAGCTCCACTCCTACCAATTCTCCCCACGGTTTTTTAGAAAGGATGGGGGATGTAATGCTGATGGGCCTTCTCTCTCTCTCTCTCTCTCTCTCTCTCTCTCTCTCTCTCTCTCTCTCTCTCTCTCTCTCTCTCTCATTCTCCCTCCCTCTTTCTCTCTCTCTCTCTAGACCACAGCTTGGAAGGCTTCCAAGGGCAGGAGGCCTCCTGCAACCCTCCTCCTCCCCTTTGGATGCACTTCCCCCAACCCCCCAAAAAAAGCCTTCCAACTTGACCTACCTCTCCTGCAGTGTTGGCTTTGGTTTCCCGCACCAACTATCTATCTGCCCAGGAATGCAAAATAAAGCAGGGAACTTACGGGGTTAAATGAACAGCTGCGAGCACGGGGAGTCGTCTTTGGCTGTCTTCATCAGGGGTGCCTCTAAAACAGAGCATTGGGTTCATCCCCAGCCCTCCCAGGAGCCGACAATGAATGATCAAAGAGGAGATGCTGAGATAACAGAAGACTTATCTCTGGGCAAATGGGGGTGGCGGGGAGGGAAAGAGAGAAAGAGAACTGGGTGGGCGGTTTAAGGAAAGTAGCAAATCGTGAAAAAAGGTAAAATCTTGGGCTGGTGCTTTCCCCAGCCCGTTCCCCGTGAGTCTTTGTGGTGTCAAATCATCCTAGCCGGCCACCGAATTTTTGTGCAGCTAGAAGGGAAGAGAGGACGGTAATAAAAAACCGCTGCTAATCTGGCTGGAAGCTGCAGTAACTCACTGCAGGATTTCTCTCGCAAATGGGAAAGAGAGGAGGACCAGTTTCCTGCAGCAAGGACTTCAGCACCCACCCACCCTCCTCCCTTCCCCAGGACCGCAAGCTGCAGTCGGGATATCTCAGGCCAGATTGGGTAGACCCCAGGCATGTACGGAAAAAAGTATGGAGGATGTCCCAGCTGCAGAGAAGCTACCGAGCCATCGAATTTAGGATGTTCCGTATCTTAAAGGGACCACAGCTTCCAGAGCACACAAGCCCTTTTCTTCGGATGCTACTACTGGGCCCGAACGTTTTCTATGGATCCTGCTTTCTAAATCAGGACGCGTGACGGTTATCCTTCCCCCCAAGCAGCGCAGGCTTCCTGTGGCAATTTTGCAAAACCCTAGAATTTTTATTTTTATTTTAGAAATAGAATTACAGTTGGCGCTCGCCCAATATTGGAAAAACTGACCAACTGCCAACGGATCAATTGATAATCCCAAAAAAAAAAATCTATAATTGTGCGGAAATGGACAAACTAACATTTGACGTGAAGGACAAGGTAGACTCGAAATGTTATATAGCGTGGAATAGGTGGTATGATTGCATAACTCGCAGAAGTGAGAGTAAATGAAAAATTTTGTAGGATAATAATAATTAACAAATATGCACCGTTCATAAGATAATGGACGTGTGACCCAAGTCACTTTTTCTTTTTATGTATTGTCGTTTGTATTAATATGTGTGTGTATATATATATATATATATATATATATATATATATATATATATATGTGTGTGTGTGTGTGTGTGTGTGTGTGTGTGTGTGTGTGTGTGTGTGTGTAAGAAAATTTATATATATATATATATATATATATGATAGATAGATAGATAGATAGATAGATAGATAGATAGATAGATAGATATACAAGATATATATGTATCTTGTATATACATAGTATAGTATTTTACGTTTATATGTTTAATAAAGTTTTGTTTTTAAAACTAAAAAAAAAAGAAAGAAGTAGAATTACAGAGTTGGAAGGGACCTTAGAGGTCTTCTAGTCCAACCCCCTGCCTAGGCAGGAAACCCTACACTACTTCAGACAAATGGTTATCCAACATCTTCTTAAAAATTTCCAATGTTGGAGCATTCACAACTTCTGCAGGCAAGTTGTTCCACTGATTAATTGTTCTCACTGTCAGGAAATTTCTCCTTAGTTCTAAATTGCTTCTCTTCTTGATGAGTTTCCACCCATTGCTTCTTGTCCTGCCCTCGGGTGATTTGGAGAATAGCTTGACTCCCTCTTCTTTGGGGCAGCCCCTGAGATATTGGAAGACTGCTATCATGTCTCCTCTGTCATCTTCTGCAGCACTGCAAACCCTCTCTTGCCATCTTCAATTTTAGACACGCGAGTGTGGATGAGTCTGCTGCCTTTGCAAATCAGGGTTTTGCCTGATTTGTAGTAAATAATAAGGATTTGGGGCGGGAAGGGTGTTTGTTCCGGGTTAATGTGTTGTGTGAGTTTAGGATCATGGCTTATTGAAATAGTACCCAGCCTACTAAGAGCCGTGGTGGCGCAGTGGTTAGAATACAGTATTGCAGGTTAATTCTGCCAACTGCCAACAGTTCGATCCTGACCGACTGAACGTTGAATCAGCCTTCCGTCCTTTTGAGATCAGTAAAATGAGGACCCAGATGGTTCAGGACAAGATGCTGACTCTGAAAATGGCTTAGCGAGGGGTGTAAAAGCACTGTGAAGCGGTATATAAATCTAAGTGCTATTGCTATTGCTACAATGATACTAATAAAGATGACTTATAACCATTCCTTGGTCTTGTATGAACTGTGGTGGTGCAGTGGTTAGAATGCAGTATGGCAAGCTAATTCTGCCCGCTTTCAGCAGTTCGATTCTCACAGCTCAAGATGGACTTAGCCTTCCATCCTTCAGAGGTCAGTAAAATGAGGACCCAGATTGTTGGGGGCAAGAGGCTGACTCTGTAAACCCCTTAGAGAGGGCTGGAAAGCACGATGAAGCTGTAAGTAAGTCTAAGCGCTATTGCTATTGCTACCGTAGCCGATGCAAATCATGACTTAGAAGGAGATGTGGAGTCCATCACTGGTTGAGTTCATACATGTTTAACCAAGTGATGGGATTAATTTATTTTCTGGATGAAGAACAGATCTGGGCTGCAACCATCCAAACAATTATAAAACGGCAGTGACAAGTTATTCAAACTCTTAAATCTTTACCACCCAACTAATGTTCTCTGAAACACGGATTCCGAACCTTGGCAATTTTAAGACCTTGGACTTCAGCTTCCAGAATTCCCAGACACCTATAGTGGCCATGGAATTCTGGGAGTTGAAATCCACTGGTCTTAAAGTTTCCAATGTTGGTGGGAACCCCTGCAAGTCTATAGGTTAGCGCCTCCCGTCAGATCCGGGATTTTTAAAAGGCAGCAGCTCTTTAAAGCAGCCCTGTCTTTCCTTCATTCTGCTTGATGACCTGTTTCTTACAACTGGTAAAGGTAAAGATTCCCCTCGCACATATGTGCTAGTCTAGGGGATGGTGCTCATTTCCGTTTCAAAGCCGAAGAGCCAGCGCTGTCCGAAGACGTCTCCGTGGTCATGTGGCCGGCACGACTAAACACCAAAGGCACCCGGAACGCTGTTACCTTCCCACCAAAGGTGGTCCCTATTTTTCTACTTGCATTTTTACGTGCTTTCGAACTGCTAGGTTGGCAGAAGCTGGGATGAGTAACAGGAGCTCACCCCGTTACGCGGCACTAGGGATTCGAACCGCTGAACTGCCAACCTTTCGATCGTCAAGCTCAGCGTCTTAGCCCCTGAGCCACCGCGTCCCTGACAACTGTTAACTGCAGCCAAAAGGTCATGCATCTCTGCTGTAAAGTCATCTGGATCGTCTCCCCACAACTCATGTCTATGGGGCACAGCAAAGAATTGTTTCCAGATTCAGTTCTACAGTAGCTGCGATTGTCTCTGCGTAACTGATCGGCCCCGTCCATCTGTCCTAGTAACCAGACTTCCAGTATGTGTCTGTATTTGCATATGTTTTTGCATATGCATGAATACCCCACAACAGCTGCTCCCAAGTTTCTGGCAAACGGAGCTTCTTCAAATCGAGTCCCTGTGCAAACACAAACCCTCGGACTATTTTTTTTTTCTTTCTTGACAACACATACACACAAAGCTGTTCTGGAAAGGAATAGCAATAGTAATCACCCTTATATACAACTTCACAGTGCTTTGCAGTCCTCTCAAAGCGGTTTACAGAGTCAGCATGTTGCCCCAACTATCTGGGTCCACATTTTACCCACCTCGGAAGGATGGAAGGCTGAGTTAACCTTGAGTAGGTCAGGATCGAACTGCTGGCAGTCGGCAGAGTTAGCCTGCAATACTGCATTCTAACCACTGTGCCACCACGGTTCCTTCCTTCCTTCCTTCCTTCCTTCCTTCCTTCCTTCCTTCCTTCCTTCCTTCCTTCCTTCCTCCCTCCCTCCCTCCCTCCCTCCCTCCCTCCCTCCTTCCCTCCTTCCCCCCTCCCTTCCTTTCCACTTATCAATAACACTTAGACTTATATACCGCTTCACAGTGCTAAGCAGTCCTCTCTAAGCGGTTTACAGAGTCAGCCAATTGCCCCCAACAATCTCATTTTACTGACCTCAGACGGATGGAAGGCTGAGTCAACCTTGAGCATGGTGAGATTCGAACTGCTGGCAGTCAGCAGAGTTAGCCTGCAATACTGCATTCTAAGGACTGTGCCACCACGGTCCGTCCTTCCTTCCTTCCTTCCTTCCTTCCTTCCTTCCTTCCTTCCTTCCTTCTTTCCTTCCTTCCTTCCTTCCTTCCTCCTTCCCTCCCTCCCTTCCCACTTGCCCCCAACAATCTGGGTCCTCATTTTATTAACCTCGGAAGGATGGAAGGCTTAGTCAACCTTGAGCCTTGTGAGATTCGAACTGCTGGCAGTCAGCAGAGTTAGCCTGCAATACAAGTCAAAAAGTACCTGTAGAGCAGTGGCAAAATCCAATTTTTTTTTACTACCAGTTCTGTGGGGCGTGGCTTGGTGGGCGTGGCAGGGGAAGGATACTGCAAAATCTCCATTCCCTCCCCACTCCTGGGGGAAGGATACTGCAAAATCTCCATTCCCACCCCACTCCTGTGGAAGGATACTGCAAAATCTCCATTTCCACCCCACTCTGAGGGAAGGATACTGTAAAATCCTCATCCCCTCCCCACTCCAAAATTTCCGCTACTGGTTCTCCAGAGCCTGTCAGAACCTGCTGGATTTCACCCCTGCTGTAGAGTGAATTAAGTTCTATTCTCTGTGAAACTTTACTTTTTCCGATGACTTCAAGAGGAGTGACTAACTTTTGCAGAATTAAAATACTGAGAAAAAGGAAGGAAGACGGCTGTTCCCACAGGTGATTATCTACTCTTGGTAGCAACAAAAATGATCTACAAGGGAAGAGGAACATGCTTGCTTGCACATCGTTTCGTGGCTGAAGAGAAGGAGGAAACCAGCCCAACAGATGTTGGGGTCAACTTTGTTCTGTCTGGGCTCTTGAGGGGAAGTTAAAAAAAACTATCAAATTTACATTTCTTTACAGGTTCTGAAACTCATAAAATGATACAACTGCTCTCCCCACCCCGATTTCAGGGCCGTTTCATCTACATCGTACTGAGTTAATGCCGTTAATGTAGTGGGAAGAAGGATCCGAAGGTGTTTTCAAAAACGGATGTAAAATCCATGTGTGGAAAATCCCTCAAGGGGCCCAGAGCCCACCTATCAATCTTCAAGAGCTCTTGACCATCAATAGGCTGCCTATTCTACTTCTAAGATGTTCTCTAGAACAGTGGTCCCCAACCCCCGGTCCGCGGACCGGTGCCGGGCCGTGGAGTACCTGGCACCGGGCCGCGCAGCGGCCGGGGGACATAAATGCTGCAGCGCAAAGGCTCCTGGGCCGTGCGCAAAAGCTCCTGGGCCATGCGCAATGGGCCGTGCGCAAAAGCTCCTGGGCCGTGCCCCCACCCCTGCGCGCGCTCAGCGGGCCGTGGCGATAAAAAGGTTGGGGACCACTGCTCTAGAAGATCAACGTTCTACATTTTTGCACCTCTAGGTATATCAAGTCCCAAAATTCTCCAGCCAACACGACCATCATGTGATTTGAGAATCATGGAACTTTCTGTGGTCCAAAACCGTTTGAAGGTTCTCAGCTAGGCCCAATGGGGGGAGGGGGGAGGGGTGCAGTGTGCATGGGGGGAGGGGTGCAGTGTGCCCCCCCTCCCTCTTCAGCCTGTTTTCACTCTCAGCAGGCTTCAGGGAGACCACGTAGGCCCAAAACGGCCCGTTTTTGCTCCCAGGGGAGACCTGTCACACACCCCTGGCCACGCCCACCATGCCATGCCCACCCAGATGGTCATTAGGGCAGAGAACCAGTTGTTAAATTATTTGAATCCCACCACTGCCTAGGAGGCTTCCCTGAAGCCTCCTGGGAGCAAAAATGAGCCGCAGGGGGAGCGCCGCAGCCCCCCTCACGCACCCCATTTTGAGCCTAGGAAGCCTCCCTGCACTTATCTGAGAGCCAAAATGGCACATGTGGGGACTCCTGGGAGGGGCGAGGAGGTGAGGGGCCACTCAGAAGTTCACCGGTTCACTTGAACTGGCCCGAACCGGCTGAATCCCATCCCTGTTCTCAAGTGAAGGAAAACTTCTGTCCTTATTTAAGGAGCTTTCCTGTTCTTTTTCCTCTATAAATACACACGCTTGGGATAATTCAATGCAAGGTTGCTGAATTTATGCTGTGTATTCCGAGACCTCTTCAAGTGAGACATTTCCACAAGAAAATCGGCGCGCAAAAGAGAGAATACGGGGCTTTATCATAGACATCATTTCGATGCTTGTTTTACCTGATGACTTCTTACTTATTTTATTTATTTTATTTATTTATTTTCAATTTATATACCGCCCTTCTCCCTGAGGACTCAGGGCGGTGTACAGCCGGAATTAAAAAACATGAAATACAAATATTAAAAACAATTAAAATATATATAAATTTGGCCCAAAATTAAAAATACAAACCAATTAAAACATTTAAAATTTCTTCTTAAGCCAGCCCGGCTTGCTGGAAAAAGTGGGTTTTAAGGGCACGGCGGAAGGCGCTAAGGTCTTGGATTCTCCTTATCTCTGGGGGCAGCTGATTCCAGAGGGTAGGTGCCCCCACAGAGAAGGCTCTCCCCCTGGGGGTCACCAGCCTGCATTGATTGGCTGATGGCACCCTGAGGAGGCCCTCTCTGTGGGAGCGCACGGGACGATGGGAAGTCGTCGGTAGCAGCAGGCGGTCTCGAAGATAGCTAGGCCCGATACTGGAGCATCTCCTACTGCCCTGCAGTGCCACCTTGTCACAGATTGTTCATTTAAAACTCCGAAATATTCCTCCCCACCTACAATTATAAATCACTTCATCTGCCGCCCCCCCTGCCCCTCACCTTTCTCCTCCTTAAGCCTTCTGAGCGGCTGATCTTGGTATTGTTGTAATGTCACCCGGGAAAAGAATTTAAGCTTTTTAAAAGCACACTTGAGTATGTTCCCTGCTTTGTCTCTTAGAGGCATAACAATGAAAATATTTGGAACGTTAAAAAAAGAAAAAAAACATAAGCTGTGTTTATCTATTGTTTGCTCACAACCAACTAATATGACCCTGTTCTGGCCCTACAATCTAGGATATGGAAGGGGCAAGCTGCAACTTGTGACACATTTTGCAGCTTTTGGAACTATAAATCATATCGCTGAAATTCTATCATAAATTGTCATTTTTCAGCAGAGTTATGGTATATTTTGGGTCCTTTAAAAATTCAAATAAGTACCGAATAATGTGTTCTTATGTTTAAGAGCAGCGCGGGGGGCCTAGAGATAAAGACACTTGCCTCACACTTCGGAAGTAGAGAGTTCAATCCTAAACAGCGACAGATGTTTCTTTTTCAGGTCGGAAAGAGAAAATATCTGCTGTGAACTCCATGTAGGCATCAGGAAGGGCATCCGGCCAGTAAATGCTCAGCTCCGTTCAGTCCCCCTGACTCCACCCCGGGCTGGATGGAAAGGTTATAGGGTCAGAAAAGAAAAGAAAAAAAGTTTCTTCTTATGTTTATTCTGGGCTCAACATACCTCTTTTGATTATTTCCTCAACCAAATAGGCCGAAAAATGTAAACTTCCAATGGTTAACAGTTTGACCATAGGATCTATGAAGCGCAGCTACAAAAACTTCTTGCTTATGGTCTTGAATTTGGGCTACTTAACTTTCTGTGCAAATCTAGACCACTTGTACTTGTAGTACAAAGTGAGAGGCAGTTTGGCGTAGTGGTTAAAGCATCAAGCTGGAAACTGGGAAACCATGAGATCTCGTGCTCCTTAGGCACAAAACCAGCGTAGGTGACTTTGGACCAGTCTCTCTCTCTCTCTCTCTCTCTCTCTCTCTCTCTCTCTCTCTCTCTCTCTCTCTCTCTCCCTCCCTCCCTCCCTCCCTCCCTCCCTCCCTCCCTCTCTCTCTCTGTGTGTCTTTCAGGCAAGAAGGCAATAACAGCTACTTCTAAAAAACCTTGCCAAGAAAACTATAGAGATTAGCCCAGGAACTCACCAGAGGTCAATACTGACTCAAAGGCAAACAAACAAACAAATTGTACAGAGTACTGTGTGAACCAAGAAAACGGAACAATTCAGTCACCAGGTCATCATGAGAGGAGATATAGCATAGAATAACAGAGTTGGAAGGGACCTTGGAGGTCTTCTAGTCCAACCTCCTGCCTAGGCAGGAAATCCTACATCACTCTAGACAAATGGTTATCCAACATCTTAAGAACTTCTAGTGTTGGAGCATTCGCAACTTCTGGAGACAAGTTGTTCCACTGATTAATTGTTCTCACTGTCAGGAAATTTCTCCTTAGTTCTAAGTTGCTTCTCTCCTTAATGAGTTTCCACCCGTCGCTTCTTGTCCTGCCTTCAGGTGCTTTGGAGAATAGCTTGACTCCCTCTTCTTTGTGGCAGCCCCTGAGATATTGGAAGACTGCTATCATGTCAAAGCAAATAAAAATCAGGACCCCAGTTTGGAAACCTGAATTCCAGATGTTCTCAAAAACACATCAAACATTTGGCTCAAGGGAAAGATGCAATGGTGAAATGTAAAATTTGGAGTTACAAAGGAGAGTGAACGAAGTTATTCCCTGCAAATTGCTTCAGTCGGCATTCCTCCTTAAATAGGCTAAGGGAGTGGCCAATTAGCCCCAATCTTTACTCTCGAGGAGACCTCCTCCTGAGGAACCACTCCTGCCTTTTAACAGCTCTGTGCGCCCGTGCATCGAGAGGAGGCTCCTCCTCTTCTTCCTCTTCACTTATGGGAGCTTCTGGAGGTTCTGAAGGCCCTGGCTGAATCCCCGCCTCTGGCACCACATCTTCTCCAGCCTCCTCGTTGTCCGACTCGAGTGCCAGCTGCACAGGCTGATAGTGCAGCACCACACCAGTCTCCTCGCTGTCGGAATCAGCTACTAGCTGCACAGGCCGCTGTCGGGCCACAACAGAAAGTCCCCCCCCCATCCCATTGGAACCTCCAAGCACCTGGCACAAGGAGATTCTGCAGTTGCTGGCTTTATGGCTTATTGGATGTCTCCAAACTATACTAAGCAAAACTCTGTGGGACTTTTATGACTTCCAAGGACAACTTTATGGGTGGATGGTTCATTGCAACCCTTGCAGACAGTTTGTGTCTTCTGTAGCCCTAAGACCTGCTCTCAGCAGGGTTATCTCTATTGCCCCCAAAGCTTTTGTGAAGTCCTGGTTGTTGGTTTTTTTTTTTTTTTTTCCTTCCCTGAGTGACAGCTAACTCTAGTATGTGTGGTGCTAATTTCACGGAACCGGATAATTACCATCTCAATTTCTTCCTACACAAAAACCTTTTCCCTTCTCTTCCTCTGACAGTAAGAACCAGTTTCCATGGAGCTGCGATATCCATACCTTAGGAAATCTCTCCCCTCCTTGTCTGTGGTTTCCTCCCTATATAGAATGTATGTGGTATCCATGGAAACCTCTACAAGGGGTATTGCAATGGGGTACCAATTGCAATATCTTGAGAAAGGGAGGCTTGCTTGGGGGGGTTCAGGTAGCTACATCTGGGGTGCTTCCTCCCGTAGATAGTATTATGCCCAGGATAATTGATAACATTTCACTTCTCATCCAAGAAGAACTGAAGTAGCTCATTGGATGAGAAATGAAACATTTTCAAACAAACCAACCAAGAAAGACTTTTGGGAAAAGCATCTTTGGGGCAAATTCTTTGAAATCTCTCCTGGTGAACCTTTTTCTGAATATTTAGCAAACACCCAGAAGAAGCTTCATTGATGGCCTGCAAATCTCAGTTATTGTGTCTCAGGTGTATTGTGAGATACCATCTGAAGATAGAACATAGAACATCGGAGTTGGAAAGGACCTTAGAGGTCTTCTAGTCCAACCCCCTGCTCAAGCAGGAGACACTATATCATTTTAGACAAATGGCTGTCCAGTTTCTTCTTAAAAGCCTCCAGTGATGGACCACCCACAACTTCTGAAGGCACTGGTTGATTGTTCTCACTGTCAGGACATTTCTGTGGTGGTCCGTCAGCAGCCTGCAGAGCTGGCAACGGAGTCGGACAGTGAGGAGGCTGAGGAAGAACAGGGGCCAGTCCTGGAGGCTGGGGAAGGCCCGGATGAGGGCTCTGCATCAGAGGCAGAGATGGGGCCAGGGCCGTCGGGGAGTGATGTGCGGACTCCGGAGCCTCCAGAGGCTGACAGTAGAAAGGCAGAGGAACAGGAGGAGCCTGTTCCTAGTGCACGCATGAGAAGAGCTGCCAGAAGGCAAGAGCAGCTCAAGCAAAGAGGACAACTCGGGAGTAGGGCCAAGAGATGATTGGCCCCTCCCATAAGGCTTAAAAGAGACCAGCAACGGTGTTTGGGCTTTGCCGGAAAACAACGTTGGTAGCTTCGTCTTCTTCTTCGTCTACGTCTTGTATTTATTTTTGCATCTGTGACTTCTGAACGTTTGCCAAGAAAGGCCTTTGGCAGTTTGCCTAATTGGACCAAGGTTTGAGATAGGACTGAGGAATTTGTGTTGGGAGGAATTTGCTTTAATTTAGTTGAACGACGCTGGGAATGAAGTTTTTTTTTTTTTTTTTATCAAATTTGTGTGTGTGTGTGTGTGTGTGTGTTTTTTTTTTTAAGGCTTTAAGTGTATTGCCTTAAAGCCTGACCAATTTACACAGAGAGACAGGACCTGATGAATTTACAAGGCGATTCCAAGAATTAGTTAGTGGCTTTGGCTGTCACTTTCCTCATGCTCTCATTTATCAACGGGTCTTTTTCAATACCTTTTTATACTACAATATCCTTTCCCCCTGCCCCCCTCCCCAACCAAAATTAGGGGAAAATAGCAAAAAAGAAACTAGATGTAATAGCTGGGTTTTGTTTTGTTTTTTCCTGAAGGGTTTAATTATCATAATGGATGCCTCTTCTCACTAGTTGTCAGTATTCCTTTAAAAAAAAGGCAGAAAAAAAGAATGTGCTTTCCCTGAAGCAATTAGTTATTGTTCCTAGTTTTCAGAAGCATTTTTTTTTTAAAAAAAATATTCCGTTTATTCATTACCTAGCAAACATATGAGAAGTTGGTGCAATGGAAAGTGAATTCTTGAAATGAGTAGGTTCTGCCTCCTACACATAACCCCTTCTGCAGAGTGACGTCTATTAAATAAAATAACTTTGAGGTACATAATTATCAATTATCAGTTGCTTTTTGGTTTGGCTACATATTTAAAAAGCCCATACTAATCTGGTAAAAAATAACAGCTAGAATTTTGTATAAACCAGGGGTCAGCAACTGTGGTGGGTTCCTCCCGGTTCAGTCCGGTTCGGCCGAGCCGGTAGCGGTGACGATATGACATCACCGAACCGGTTCTCCCCCCACCCGCCCTTCCACCCCCCACCCCCCCCACGTTATCCTTACCTTTTATTTGGTCCCACCCCCAATCTATTGCTGCCTCCTGAGTCCCAGCTGATGACTAGAGGGGAAAAAACTGTTTAAACTCTTGCCGCGGGGCTTCAAAGGGCCGCCCTACAGCTGATCAATGTTAAAAGCAAACAAATGAGTCAGGTTGTAAGTGCAAGGACTGGTCGTAAGTGTGAGGACCTTCCAGAAATGACTCTGACCAGCTAGCCACGCCCACCTAGTCACATGACCTCCAAGCCACACCCACAAAATAAGCCACGCCCACAGAACCGGTAGTAAAAAAATTTAGAACCCACCCCTGGTCGGCAACCTTAAACACTCAAAGAGCAACAAAGGTCCTAACCGGAAGCCCCTGTTCAATTCTTGAGCCAATCGGAAGTCCGGTTCCACCATCATAGTCTCCTCCTAACATGGCATTCTTTTCCTCTGCCAACTGGAAGTCAGTTCCCCCACCATAGAGTCTCCTCCTAGCACGGCATCCTTTTTCCTCTACCTGTCCTAACCGAAAGCCCTATCAATTGTGGAGCCAACTAGCAACAGGGAGCCGCAGCAGAGGGATGAAAGAGCCACAGGTTGCTGACTCCTGGTATAAACCTATCCCAGAATAATGGAGTTGGAAAGGACCTTGGAGGTCTTCTAGTCCAACTCTCCACTCAGGCAGGAAACCTATAACATTTCAGACAAATGAGAAGATGAGGATGACTCCCACCAGATGAGGATGTAATTCAGAAAATTGTGCCGAGATGGACAGACTAACTTTAAAGATAGAAGACAAAGAAGTCACAGAATATTACTTGATATGGAATAGATTTTATGCGTGGTTAGAAATAAGAGGTAGATATTAGACGAAGAAAGATTATTGCTCAGTATGAATTAGATATAAAGATGGTTTTTAACTATAAATATGCCAATATAATTAACAGGATTATAAATAAGCTAATACTGTATAAAAGGAAATTACTATTGTTATCAGTATAGGTGTTAATAGTTTTTATTGTCTTTTCTTCATTTTTCTTTTGGAAATGAGATACCCTGACAATACACTCTATTCAAAATAGTTATGAATAAAAATAAAATATTCTATTCAATATTCAATATTTATTCCATCTTCTATTCTATTCTATTCTATTCTATTCTATTCTATTCTATTCTATTCTATTCTATTCTATTCTCTATTCCATTCCATTCTACTTATTATTCTATTCTATTCTATTCTATTCTATTCTATTCTATTCTATTCTATTCTATTCTATTCTATTCTATTCCATTCCATTCCATTCCATTCTTCATTCCAATACCTATTCTATTCTATTCCATATTCAATATTCTATTCAATATTTATTCCATCTTCTATTCTATTCTATTCTATTCTATTCTATTCTATTCTATTCTATTCTATTCCTTTTTGACTCAGATCACCTTATCCCTTCAGTGGAAGAGGAAGAATTCTCGGGAGATTAAAAGCGACAAAGCTTCCTTTCCTCAGTTGGAAAATTAGTGTGCCAAGAATAATGGTTCCTATTGATGGCATAAGTTCTTTCCTGGCGTTCTATTTCTAGTAAGGAGTAATTAGAAGTCTTATCAAATCATGTTTTTTTTCAATTTTAAAGTCACCTTGGAAAAGTTTCCGTGCCCATCCCAAGGCGGCGGTAACCTCTGGAAAGCAATCCAATGTTGGTTATGTGGGTTACAAGTTACGACATAGCCTTGCAGCCCTGGCACATATAAAGGGGACAAGGTAAAATTAAGCAGGACATCAAAGAACATGGTGGCCGGACACGCATTAAAGTTGACACCAGCCAGTGCGTATTAAAACTCAAAGAAATAATGCAAGATAGTAAAACTATGTCCCATTTTTTACCACCGTTAAGATAAAAATAGCCACAGACCATACTCCTGCTATAAAGACATCCTTTTGAACCTACATTAGAATAGAATAGAATAGAATAGAATAGAATAGAATAGAATAGAATAGAATAGAATAGAATAGAATAGAATAGAATAGAATAGAAAAATAGAGTAGGGTAGAATAGAATAGAATAGAATAGAATAGAATAGAATAGAATAGAATAGAATAGAATAGAATAGAATAGAATAGAATAGAAAAATAGAGTAGGGTAGAATAGAATAGAATAGAATAGAATAGAATAGAATAGAATAGAATAGAATAGAATAATAGAGTAGGGTAGAATAGAATAGAATAGAATAGAATAGAATAGAATAGAATAGAATAGAATAGAATAATAGAGTAGAATAGAATAGAATAGAATAGAATAGAATAGAATAGAATAGAATAGAATAGAATAGAATAATAGAGTAGGGTAGAATAGAATAGAATAGAATAGAATAGAATAGAATAGAATAGAATAGAATAGAATAATAGAGTAGGGTAGAATAGAATAGAATAGAATAGAATAGAATAGAATAATAGAGTAGAATAGAATAGAATAGAATAGAATAGAATAGAATAGAATAGAATAATAGAGTAGAATAGAATAGAATAGAATAGAATAGAATAGAATAGAATAGAATAGAATAGAATAATAGAGTAGGGTAGAATAGAATAGAATAGAATAGAATAGAATAGAATAGAATAGAATAGAATAGAATAATAGAGTAGGGTAGAATAGAATAGAATAGAATAGAATAGAATAGAATAGAATAGAATAGAATAGAATAGAATAGAATAGAATAGGACTGAGGATCTCTGGTCAATTAGACAAAGGTGGACAGAATGAATTCAAAACCCAGATTATGTAGTGGAAGATCAAAATCTCTGCAGCTGTAGAGTAACAGGTGAGTTCTTGCTTAAATGGGAAGGTGCCATCTTGCGGTCGTTTTAGGTACTAGCCATAAATAAATGCTATTTTTTTTCCCCCCTGGGTAATGAGCAATAGAGGTCGCAGACTGTTTTGTGGCTCATTTAACGGCCTTCCTTAGCTATGGAAATTCTGGTCCAATAAAGGAGAATATTTGTAGCTCAGGGTTGAATGGAGGGATCCTGGGTGCTCTCTGAGCTTGGTGGCTTTCTTGCAGAAGTTTCATTACCCAACTAGGTTTCGTCATCAGTGCTAGAAGGGAGTGGGGTTTATAGTGAGGAAGAGGAGGAGGAAGACTGTGGGGGTCCTTGGTGCTCGCTGAGCTCACTTGTTTTCTTGCAGGGGTTTCATCATCGTCCGTGCTAACATCATCAGTGCTCCTCAGGGTCAGTGCTGACAGAAAATAGCAGAAATTCCTTCTAGTACTGATGATGTTCCCGGTCCGAACCGGGAGCATTTCATCCCTGGTTTATATATTTTCCTTCTCCATTCAAATCTTTCCTAATTAACTCTTAGGCATTTTTATTTATTTATTTTTTTACAATCCTGTTAAGCCTCATTAGTAGAGGGGGTGGGTGGGTGAAAAGGTTCTCCTTCAATGTATCCAGTCTAAAAGTTTGATGTTTGCAAGTTTATTGGCAGCAAGGCAAATAGTTCTTACGTTTAATTGCTGTTCTTCTCCAGATTAGGGAGTTAACAACACAGAGATACCTAAGTTACATATTTGCTGTGCAAAACAAACATCACACTCTCCCGCATTTTTCCAATTATATGTTTGGAAAGATCAATGTGAGCTGAACTCATTATTCATCTTCTGCCAGTGCCCTCGGTTTATGAAATTCCTCCTGGAGCTCTGTTTGCAGGGAAGGACCATCACTGAAGTGAATACACCCAGGAGTGGGCTGCTGGGGGTTCGTAGGGGTTCGGGAGAACCTCTAGCTAAGACTCTGCGCAGTTCGGAGAACCCCCAAATCCCTCTTCTGGCTGGCCCTGCCCATCCCACCCCGCCCCTCCCAGGAGTCCCCCCGTGGCCTGTTTTGGATGCAGGTAAGTGCAAGGCGAAGGTGAAAAACGGGCCTACCGGAAGTTCAGGAAGGCTGGAAATGGGCCCGTTTCTGGCCTCCAGAGGGCCTCCGGAGCCTGGGGAGGCCGTTTTCGCCCTACCGGAGGCTCGAAAAAAGTCCCTGGAGCCTGGGGAGGGCAAAAATGCCCCCCCTGTGGTGCAGGAGACCGACTAGGCCACGCCCGCCATAGCCACGCCCGCCTAGCAACCAGGCACAGAACCCCTTGCTAAAATTTTTGAAGCCCACCCCTGAATACGCCCATCATCCTGTCCCCACCCCCCACCCCTTTCTCAATTATTTGCTGATATCTTAGTGAGAAACCTAGGGTTACATATGTGAGACGGGCAAGATATATAAATGGAAAAAATACATAAATAGGAATATCTGAAGGTTTAATGCTAGCTAAGAAAAGCTCCTCTGTATCCTCTCATTTTATTTTTTATTTATTTTACTCACATTTATTTGCCGCCCTTCTCCCAAAGGACTCAGGGCGGCTCACAACAATAAAACACAAGACAATAATTAGTCTGGCGCAGCAGACTAATAGCCTGTTATTAACATTCAGCTGCCTGCAATTACTGCAAGTTCAAATCTCCCCAGGCTCAAGGTTGACTCAGTCTTCCATCCTTTCTAAGGTAGGTAAATTGAGGACCCAGTTTGTGGGGGCAATAAGCTGACTTTGTATAAATATACAAAAGGATGAAGGCTATTGCTTAACACACTGTAAGCCGCCCTGAGTCTCCGGAGAAGGGCGGCATATAAATCAAATTAAAAATAAATAAATAAAAATAAATAAAATAAATAAAAATAAACTAAAACAGTCCAATTACAAAATTAAAAATCCCGACAATTAAAACTAAAAACTCCCAGCAGATGAAGAGATTTGCTGAAAAAGCCATGCTTTGTGCTAGTTCATTTCCTTTCCTTCCTGCTATACTTTTTTTGGGAGGTAATGAGCAGTTTAATGATGGAAATGGGGAGCTCCCGGGAGGGGGAGGGAAGGGGAGAGTCATTTCTGAAGGGAACGGCAAGATAAATAGCAGGATGATGTCCATTGTGTTCCCCTTGGACAATCTGTAGCGGTGAGGGTTGATCAATTTTTAATTCTGAACTATGTCTAAACCGGGTTGAAAAGGCTCTTTTTCATTTCCTGACAGTGCTAAATAAAGGAAAAGTAATAAAGGCAGAAGCAACGCTTAGCCTGGCATCTAATAAAGGTTTGTGTCCAGAGACTGCAGAAGAGTCTCTTTAGAGAGAGAAGAGAAGGAGAGAGGCAGGCAGGCAGAGATATAAATGGCAGCTGGCTGGCTGGCTGGCTAGCTAGGTGACTTCGGGCCAGTCCTTCCCGGGAAGCCTTCGTGTAAAACTGGAAACGTATCTATGAACTAAGCTACACTGCGCCACCTTAGCAGATCACCATCGATAATCTTCAGGGAAGAGAACTTCCTGCAGTGGATGGATTCAGAATGGATGGATGGATGGATGGATGGATAGATGGATGGATGATAGATAGATAGATAGATAGATAGATAGATAGATAGATAGATAGGTAGGTAGGTAGAAAAAAGAAAGGAAGGAAGGAAGGAAGGAAGGAAGGAAGGAAGGAAGGAAGGAAGGAAGGAAGGAAGGAAGGAAGGAAGGAAGGAAGGAAGGAAGGAATAGAGATAGATAGATAGATAGATAGATAGATAGATAGATAGATAGATAGAGATAGAGAGATAGAGAGAGATAGAGAGAAGAGAGATGGATGGATGGATGGATGATAGGTAGGTAGGCAGAAGAAAGAGAGAAAGAAAGAAAGAAAGAAAGAAAGAAAGAAAGAAAGAAAGAAAGAAAGAAAGAAAAAGAGATAGATAGATAGATAGATAGATAGATAGATAGATAGATAGATAGATAGATAGATATAGATAATAGATAGACAGACAGACAGATAGATAGATAATAGACAGATGGATGGATGGATGGATGGATGGATGGATAGATGATAGGTAGGTTGGTAGGTAGAAAAAAGAAAGAAAAGAAAGAAAGAAAGAAAGAAAGAGAAAGAAAGAAAGAAAGAAAGGATAGAGATAGATAATAGATAGATAGATAGATAGATAGATAGATAGATAGATAGATAGATAGATAAATAGATAGATATAGATGATAGATAGATAGATAGATAGATAGATAGATAGATAGATAGATAGATAGATAGATAGATAGATAGATAGATAGATAGATGGATGATAGGTAGGTAGGTAGAAGAAAGAGAGAAAGAAAGAAAGAAAGAAAGAAAGAAAAGAGATAGATAGATAGATAGATAGATAGATAGATAGATAGATAGATAGATAGATATAGATAATAGAAAGATAGACAGACAGACAGATAGATAGATAATAGACAGATGGATGGATAGATGGATGGATGGATAGATGATAGGTTGGTAGGTAGAAGAAAGAAAGAAAAGAAAAGAAAAGAAAGAAAGAAAGAAAGAAAGAAAGAAAGGATAGAGATAGATAATAGATAGATAGATAGATAGATAGATAGATAGATAGATAGATAGATAGATAGATAGATAGATAGACAGACAGACAGACAGACAGACAGACAGACAGACGGATGGATGAACGAACAGACAGATGTGAAAAGCTAAGGAATCAGGGAGACTGAGAAGTGAATCAAAGCTCCTAAATCTTGAGAAGAATGACTGAACTGCATTGTAAGAGAAGTTTATTTATTTTTAATTACTTATTAAATTGATATGCCGCCCTTCTCACAGTTCAGGGCCTGGGACAGATTCCCCAGCAGGAAGGAAGACTCTCAATAAAGGCTCAGGATTGACAACAGAGGCCTCCTTGGTGCTCCCTGAGCTTGGTTCTTTTCATGCGGGCGTTTCATTACCCACACCAGGGAGCATCATGAGCGCTCACAATGTTAATGAAACGCCTGCAAGGAAACAACCAAGCTCAGAGACCACCAAGGAGACCTCAAGTAAGACTCCATCCAGGTTTGAGGGGCTCAAGACCAGAGTCAGGGAACACGGAGTCAAAAAAACGGCATATATTCAGAAGATCCCTACACACAGGTGATAAGAAAAGGCTGAGAGATTAGCAAGAGCTGTCGCTGAAATCAGCGCGGCTTTTACTACTATAGGCTCACGTTTAGGACCTTATTATCTTCATTCAAGGTTCTACTTAGGAAACTGATGTAAAAAAGATGCAGAGACTCTAGAAAGAGTAACAGAGAAGAGCAACAAAGATGATTAGGGGACTGGAGGTTAAAACATACGAAGAACGGTTGCAGGAACTGGGTACGTCTAGTTTAATGAAAAGAAGGACTAGGGGAGACATGGTAGCAGTGTCCCAATATCTCAGGGGCTGCCCCAAAGAAGAGGGAGTCAAGCTCTTCTCCAAAGCACCTGAAGGCAGGCAAGAAGCAATGGGTGGAAACTAATCAAGGAGAGAAGCAACTTAGAACTAAGGAAAAATTTCCTGACAGTTAGAACAATTCATCAGTGGAACAACTTGCCTCCAGAAGTTGTGAATGCTCCAACACTGGAAATTTTTAAGAAGAGATTGGATAACCATCTCTCTGAAATGGTACAGGGTTTCCTGCCTGGGCAGGGGGTTGGACTAGAAGACCTCCAAGGTCCCTTCCAACTCTGTTATTCTATTCCCGGGATGGCAAACCTATGGCACCCATGCCACAGGTGGCACATGGAGCCATGTCACCTGGCACGCCAGCTTAGCTATGGCGTGCATACACGCGTCAGCCAGCTAATTTTTGGGCTTTCTGGGCCCACCAGAAGTAAGGAAACAGGCTGTTTCCTGCCTCCGGAGGGCCTGGGGGTGGGGTGGGGAAGACTGTTTTCGCCCTCCCCAGATGCATAGAGAGGATCTGGAGCCAGGTGAGACAGCAGAAAAAAAACGGGACTACTGGGACATCACGTGCCAGGAACAGGGGAGGGGGGGGTCGCGCACACATGCATCGGGCGGGGTGCATAAAATTATGGGTGTGGGCCCGCTCGCGCGCGAACCTCCCCCCACCCACCCCCTTCCCGGCACGCGATGGCAAAAAGGTTAGCCATCACTGTTCTATTCTATGACAAATAAAGCTTCCAGATAACTTTTTGACTTTTTTTCCCCCAAAAAAAGAGTCCCAACTCTGCAGAAGGTCATCTAAAACGGACGTGTTTCTCGTCGTTTTTTCTGGCTCTCCGAAGCTTTTAATAGAATCCAAAAAAAAAAAGGCTTTATACATGCAAGAGAATTTCTAACGGTTGCCTTCTCAGGAAACGGCGATGCCTCCTGTAGGGTGCAACAGGTTGATGTTTGAAACCCTCAGAATTTCCTTTCTCTTTTATCTCCAATGATTCATCATCTTAATGGAAACCTCGTGGGTGGTTTCAATAAAGCGGAGGTCAGGAGAGTGTGGGAAGAGAATCGGGGGGGGCGGGGGGTTTGCAACTAAATTTGGGGTGGGCATTCAAGGAGATTGTACGAGAGTGGGTGCAGTGGTGGAGCTCTCGCCTCACAATCAGGAAGCCATGAGTTCGATCCTAGGTAGAGGCAGATATTTCTCTCTCTGGGCACAATGAGAATATATGTCAATTTTAAATTATTTTAATTGATGTTTGTTTTGTGCTTTTAATAGGCTGTACATCGCCCTGAGTACTTCGGGAGAAGGGCGGTATAGAAATAAAATTATTCTTATTCTTATATCTGCCGATTTATTATTATTATTATTATTATTATTATTATTATTATTATTATTATTATTATTATTATTATTATTATTATTATTATATAAAGAGGGAAAAAAACCCTGCTATATAATTAACTGATTTTTATTAAGATGTTGGAGTGTATTATCTGGAATAAGACCTAAGGAAATGTAATGGTATAAAATGTTTTGGTTTATTATTTTGCTGTGAAATGAATGATGGTAATATTAGGAATTATGTTCGATGAGATTTTAAATTTAAGAGGTTTAAGACAGAAAGGAAGGGAAAAATGGAATTTGGTTAAGATCAGAGATAGGATGAATGGGTAATATTGATTTTAAAAAAAAGAAGAAAAAGAAAAGAAAAATAGAGAGAATAAATACTATGGCAGAAAGGGAATATATAAACTGTGTTGAAATGACTAAAAATTGTTTAAATTTGTGAACCGGCTAATACTCTGTCCAGGAAAAATATATTGTAATATATTTTGTAAAATATATTGTGTCTGTCTGTGTGTCTAAAAAAAATTTAAAAACCCTTTTTAAAAAAAAAAAAAAAAAAAAGAATGTATCTGCCGAACAAAACTCCGCCTTGGCAACAAGAAGAGCATCCGGCCAGTAAAACACTCTGCTAGCTCCATTCAGTTGCCCGGACTCCACCCCGCCGGGGATGATGGGGTCATTAAAAGGTAATGATGATTTGAAGAAGATTGTATAGCAGGGACAAAGACACAACAGGACAGTCTCGGGTGGGACAATATGTGAAGAAGAATGTAGGAGAGGAAACAATGAGCTGTCTTTTCATGGGATGACACGATCGCACTGTTCTTAATTTTGATGTGCAGGTACACCTTACAATTTTCCGTTTAGTGACCGTTCGAAGTTACAACGGAACTGAAAAAATGACTTGTGACCGTTTTTCACACTTATGACCGTCGCCGCATCACCCCACGGTCATGTGATCAAAATTTGGTCGTTTGGCCACTGGCTCATATTTATGACAGTCGCAGTGTCCAGAGGTCACGTGATTCCCTTTTGCGACCTTCTGGCCAGCAAAGTCCACCAGGAAGTCACTTAATAACCTGTATGACTAATTTACCAATTGCGGTGATTCGCTTAACAACGGTGGCAAGAAAAGTCATGAAATGGGACAGAACGCACTTCACAAATGCTTCGCTTAGCAATAGAAATTTCGGGCTCAATTGTGGTCGTAGTAGCATATCTTATTCTGAATGGAATAGTTTGAAAGCAACCAGTGAATGCATAAACAGAAAACAGGAACACCACCAGCAATGCTCTCTCTATCTCTCTGTCTTTCTCTCTTCTTTCTTTCTCTTTTTGTCACTTTATCTCTTCTTCTCGCTTTCTCTCTTTTCTCTCTCTCTCTTTTTCTTTCTTTTTCTCTCACTTTCTTCTCTCGCTTTCTCTCTCTCTCTCTCTCTCTCTCTGTCTCTCTATCACTCTCTTTTTCTTTCTCTTTTTTCTCTCTCTCTCTTTCTCTCTCAGTCTCTCTCATTTTTTCTCTCTCTCTTTCTCTCTCTCTCTCTCTCACTCCCTCTCTTTTTCTCTCATTTTCTCTTTTTCTCTCTTTCTCTCTTTCTCTTTCTTTCTCTCTCATTTTCTCTCTTTCTCTCTCTCTCTTTGTCTCTCTCTCACTCTCTCTTTCTCTCATTTTTTCTCTCACTTTCTCTTCTCTCTCTTTTCTTTCTTTCTCTCTCTCTCTTTCTCTTTTTCTCTCTCACTCTCTCTCATTTTTTTCTCTCTCTTTTTTTGTTTTTCTCTCTTTTCCTCCTCTCGCACACTCTCTTTTCCTCTCACTTTCTCACTTCCTCTCTCTTTCCCTCTCTTTCTCTTTCTCTTTCTTTCTCTCTCATTTTCTCTCTTTCTCTCTCTTTCACTCTCTTTTTGTCTCTTTCTCTCTCTCTCTTTCACTCTCTGTTTGTCCTCTCTCTCTTTCTCTCTCAGTCTCTCTCATTTTTTCTCTCTCTCTTTTTCCCTCTCTCACTTTCTCTCTCTCTCTGCATGTTTATATCTCAAATTAAGGCATGGAAAGCTTGGTTTCTCAAGTCAGGACATTAGTGGGAGGAAATGTCCTGCCACACTCAGATAACATCAAAGACGAAAATGTTTGCCCTGTGAGACTTTTAGGCGCAAACTTTCTTTTTTTGACATGGCCTGTTTGCTACACAGCTACCGCCTGCGCCCTGCATCGGAGTCCACTTCCTTCCACCCAATCTTTGCCGTGAGCCCAGGGTCATAGCTTCGCTGTTCCTTTCAAACCACGTCATCAACGCTTATCAACATCATTTATTAATTCAATTTGTATCCCTACATCTCTCCCCCCCCCCAAAGGTTAAAAACAAAGCAACCAGAAGATAATCCTTGACTTACAATCATTCATTTAGGGACCATTCAACAGCACTGGGGGGAAAAAGGGACTTGTGACCAGGGTTCACACTTATGACCGTTGTAGTATCCCCATGGCTTCAGGATCGAAATTCAAAGGTTCCGCAGGTGGCACGTATTCCTGACAGTTGCACTGTCCTGGTGGGGGGGGCCTTGGGGGGGGGTCACGCAATCTCTATTGGTAACCTTCCCAGCCAGCTTCCGGCAACCAATGGGGAGAAGCCAAATTCGCTTAACGACCACACGACTCACTTAACCATGGCGGCGATTCGCTTAACAACGGTGGGCAAAAAAAAAAAAAAGAGGTGATAAAATGGGACAAAACTCATTTAAAACCCTGGAACTTTGGGGTTCAGTTGTCGTCGTAAAGTGAGGACTAACAGTTCCTGGTTTCGCAGACCTGGGCGGGAAGGGATAAACCGATTCCACCTGCTTCGGTTGGAAAACGCCCACTAAGATTCAGAGATGTTTCCCACCAGGTTGGCAAATTGGGACTTGGGGATGCTACCCCCGGAAGCTTCTCATCCGGCTGCCCCGACTTACCTGGAGCGGCTGAGAAAGGCACTCATAGATCCAGGCAAGGTGGGGAGATCCAACAATGGTAACAGGAAACACTTCCCAGCAGGATCCTCCTCCTCCCTGGAGTTAAATCCCAGGCAGAGAGGAGAGGATTCCCATCTGGGCAGGAACAAAGAGATCCCTGGAGGGTAGAGAGTTTGCTGTCCGTAAACAATCCTGAAAGGAATCCGCTAAAGCCGCTGGTGCTTGGAAGAGAGAAGGGATCGCTTAACATCCAAGCAGAGATCTACCTTTCGCAGCCAAGAAAAACCTTCACGCGTAGAAGCTTGGATTAACCCTCGGCTGACTGTGGGAAGCAAGGCAGTGCAGCTTGCCTCCTCCCTTCTAGCCACTGTGTGTGTGTGATAGGGAGAGAGGGAGGAGAGAGAGTGGGAGAGAGAGGAGGGGAGAGAGGGGAGAGAGGAAGGGGAGAGGGGGAGAGGGAGGGAGAGAAGGAGAGGGAGAGAGGGGGGGGGAGAGAGGGAGAGAGAGGGAGAAGGAGTGGGGAGGAGGGGGAGAGGGGGGAGAGGGAGGGGGAAGAGAGAGAAATAGAGAGGAGGAGAGAGGGGGGAGAGGAGAGAGAGAAATAGATATGGGGAGAGAGAAGGTGGAGAGGGAGAGGAGGGGAGGAGAGGGAGAGAGAGAGGGAGAAGGAGTGGGGAGAGGGAGAGGGGAGAGAGGGGGAGAAGGGGGAAAGAGAGAAATAGAGAGGAGGAGAGAGGGGGGGAGAGAGAGAGAAATAGAGAGGGGGAGAGGAGGGGAGAGAGAGGAGAAGAGGGAGAAGGAGTGGGAGAGAGGGGAGAGAGAGAAATAGATATGGGGAGAGAGAAGGGGAGAGGGAGAGGAGGGGAGGAGAGGGAGAGAGAGAGGGAGAGGGAGAGAGGGGGATAGTTGGGAGAGAAATAGAGAGGGGAAAAGAGGGGGGGGAGAGGGAGAAGAGAGGGAGAAGGAAGTGGGGGAGAGAGGGAGAGAAAGAAATAGAGATGGGAGAGAGGGGGGGAGAGGGGAGAGGAGGGGAGAGGGGGGAGAGGAAGAGAGGAGGGAGAGAGGGGGCAGAAAGGGAGAGAGAGAAATAGAGAGGGGGGGGGAGAAAGGGGGGGAGAGGAAGAGGGAAAGAGAGGGAGAGGGAGAGGAAGGGAGAGAGAGAGAGAGGTGTGTGTGTGTGTGCCTGGGCGTGGGGGGGTGCCTGCATCTTCCCAACCTCTGGAGATAGACTTTCAATCCATCTCCCTAAATGGCTTGTCCTCCAAGGATGCCAGGGGCTTTTAAGTAACCCGATCTGAGGGAAACAAAACCATCGGAGGGGGGGGGGGTGCGGGGAGGTGAGATGTAAAGTGGATGTTGTGATTTTGAAACCCGGCATCTCCCTGGAAC
>NW_027256892.1:22609225-22915775 GCF_029215685.1 Pituophis catenifer annectens
TCATGTATTTATTATAGGGTTTTTTTGGCACAATCGCAGCGAAGAAAATGCAACATCTGGGAACAGCATATGGGGATTGTTGCAAAGAAGCTCTGATACTCCTCCAAAATCTTTGTCTCTCACATGGAAGCAGGATTTTCCATCGGCTTTCCCTGGAACATGAGTTTCCAAACTTAGCAACTTTAAGACTTGTGGACTTCAACTCCCAGAATTCCCCAGCCAGACTGGATAGGCAGAATCCTATCCAACTGTGCCTTCACAAAACCAGTTTCAACAGAAGAAGAAAAAATACAGGCATGGAAATTCTGAACAAAAAAGGAGAAGAAACTTACGTGTTGAAGTTTCTAAATGCTATGGTCCAAGACTGACAATTATTGTTAAGGAATATGCACAGAGTAACCCTTGAGTAGCAAGGGTGTGCACATGAGAAAATGGCTGAGAGTGATTGTGACTAAGCACTGTCAATACACAGACACACTGAGTTGTGATATTCTTTTACTTTAGGAAAAAGTAAAGCAAAGTCCAATAAACAATCCAGGTCATACACAGATAAAGATAGTTAAATTGTCAATTCCAAGAACAAAGTCTTCTTACCAGTTGTTGTAGTCATATGCAATAGAACAGGTTTTTTTGGAGTTGCAAACAGAAACAAGTACAGCAGTAAAACTATCAGTAAAACAGTAGAAAACAACAAGTAGCAATGATCAAGCAGTGATCATGCAGAAAGGAGCAGAGGTAGCAATAATAATGTAATAAGAAAAATAAGCCATGATACAAACTTCCTCTTAAGTACGTTGGCTACAGAGCTAGCCAAACAGAATACAGTATGATGCAATACAGCCTTACAGTCTTAAAGCTATACATTACATTTTGACTGCAAACATGCATTGATGGTTTATATATATATATTGCCAATCCAACCAGTTAGGCAATAGCCATTCCCTAACAATTATAACTAACCTTTGACTTACAATGATAGTTGTAAGTTACTAAGCAAAATGGTTGTTGAGTTTTTCCCCATTTTACGGCTTTCCTTGCCACAATTACTAAGCGAATCATTGCAGTTGTTAAATTAGTAACACAGTTTTTCAATGACCATGGCTTTCCCATTGACTTTATTTGTCAGAAAGTCGCAAAAAGAGATCACACAATGCTGGGATTGTCATAAATACCCATGTTTCCCCGAAAATAAGACCGGGTCTTATATTAATTTTTGCTGCAAAAGACACATTTTCCAGTTAGGTCTTATTTTTGGGAAAATATGGCCACTAAATGGATCCAACGATCTTAACTGGGGCTTATTTTGGGGGTAGGGCTTATAGTACGAGCGTCCTGAAAAATCATGCTAGGGCTTATTTTCCAGTTGGGTCTTATTTTCGGGGAAACACAGATACATGTTAGCTGCCAAGCGTCCGAATTTTGATCACATGACCATGGGGATCCTTCCCCGGTTAGAAGTGTGAAAAACTGTCATCAGTCACTTTCCAGGGCTGTGGTAACTTTGAACAATCACCAACAAATGGTTGTGAGACAAGGCCTACCTGTATTCCAGTACCTTGGACAGCACCGGTCCCATAGGAAAGAATCCACAGCTCGTACAAATGCTACATCAAATTCCAGTTCAATTGTCAATTTGGCTCATCTTTAGAAGCAATGCAGGCCAAGAAGAGCCAATAGTTTTCTTCTGTGTCTGCAGTTTCTATATTTAACCTGTTTTGTGAGCAGGAAAAACACAATGCAAGCAATCTGGCAGTGGTTGGCAAATCTCTTCTGATCCCTTCTCATCTTTAGGCCATAATTGACTGTGATCCAGAGAGCTCTCCCAATTTTCTGCAATTCCCTGCTGAGGTTTCCTCATTATTGTTGGTTTCTCAAAATATGTCCCACAAGCCCCTCTGTCTTAGAAATACAATAGGAAATGGGGCAATACCAGAGGTGGGTTTCAGCAGGTTCTGACCCGTTCTAGAGAACCGGTAGCGGAAATTTTGAGTAGTTCGGAGAACCGGTAAATACTACCTCTGACTGGCCCCGCCCCCATCTTTTCTCTGCCTCCCGAGTCCCAGCTGATCAGGAGGAAATGGGGATTTTGCAGTAACCTTCCCCTGGAGTGGGGAGGGAATGGAGATTTTACAGGATCCTTCCCCTGCCATGCCCACCAAGCCACGCCCACCAAGCCAAGCCACTCCCACCAAGCCACGCCCATATAACCAGTAGTAAAAAAATTAGAATCCCACCACTGGGTAATGCATTTGACATTTGACAATATGGTAGTATAAGCAACCTGCAGAATTAAATGAAAGGCTTTCCTAGATCTCCTGCGATCAACCGGAAAAAAATCAGGGAATCATCAGAAATGCGTAGTCCTGCTCTCATTCTGCAACAACCCCCTGGAATAGTATTGCAATGAGCTATGATGGTTTTATTCCCCTCAAATTAGTCCAATTGCTTTTTACAGAGAAAATCTATAGCTGAGTTACACAATCGCTGAGAAAGCCCCTTACTGGTATCAGCTCTGAATCTCACATCCATCAATTTCATCACACGATTCAAAGCTGAATAACTGCGATCTCGTGTTATAAATCTCCAGTCTGTGAATCTCCCTTCAGCTCCAAAGCCACTCCTATTTTACAACCTGAGCAATACTCCCTTCATATTCCCCATATTTCATATTTCTTCCAGAGCTTTTGTGGTTGTTGTGGGGAAAATAGGAGGAAGGCTTGTTGGATATGTTTGCTATGTTGAGTTTTTTGTAAAAGTAATAAAGGCAAGGATGGAATGGAATGGAATGGAATGGAATGGAATGGAACGGAACAGAACCGAATGGAATGGAATAGAATATTTATTGAGAAAAGAAAATTAATAGGATAGGATAGGATAGGATAGGATAGGATAGGATAGGATAGGATAGGATAGGATAGGATAGGATAGGATAGGATAGGATAGGATATTTATTGAGAAAAGAAAATGAATAGAATAGAATAGAATAGAATAGAATAGAATAGAATAGAATAGAATAGAATAGAATAGAATAGAATAGAATAGAATAGAATAGAATCTCTATTGAGAAAAGAACATTGATAGGATAGGATAGGATAGGATAGGATAGGATAGGATAGGATAGGATAGGATAGGATAGGATAGGATAGGATAAGAATGAATACAGTAGAATAGAATAGAATAGAATAGAATAGAATAGAATAGAATAGAATAGAATAGAATAGAATAGAATAGAAGAGTAGAGTAGAGTAGAGTAGAGTAGAGTAGAGTAGAGTAGAGTAGAGTAGAGTTGAAAAAAAGGAGTCAATTATCTTAAAATCCCAGGGGGAAACTTAAAGCCATGGTTTTGCTCATATGCAGGACCTCATGCCCCCCCCCCCAATTTGCATCATTTCTCATCCCCCCCCCCAAAGTCAAACATGATCCCAGAACCCCAAAGTCGCCACCTTAAACAGAACAGCACCATTTCTATTATAGGTCATCTTTGACTTACAAGTTGCAACCGTCATAGAGCCAGCCCATCACAGTCGCAAGACATGTTGGTTGTAAATCTGGACACCCACAGGACCAGCCTGATTTTACAACATCTTTTGCAGCGGTTGTTAAGTGAACCCCATGGTCATTCGGTCAACCAACGGTTCACCATAGGTCAGTGTTGCCAAAAACAGGAAGTAAAATTCCTGTTTTTTAGGCAAAATCATCACCTAACTGCAAGATGTCTATGGAGATTGCTTATTTCAAGAGGCAAGTGGACTTTCTGGTTTTCCTTTGAAGAAACTTCCTGGACTTCAAAGAAAAGGGGGAGAGCCTTCTCTGTTGGGGCACCTACCATCTGGAACGAGCTCCCCCCAGAGATACGGAGGATCCCGGACCTGCGCACGTTTCGCCGTGCTCTCAAAACTTTTCTATTTCAGCAAGCTGGCCTGGCCTAACTCCCATCTTTTAAATTTTTAAATTTTTTAATTCGTGATTTTACAAATTGGGTGTTTTAATCTGTGTTTCGGCCGAAATATTTAATAATTTTAAGGGATTTTTTAAATATTTGTATTATCTGTATTTTATCTTGGCTGTTCACCGCCCTGAGTCCTTCGGGAGTAGGGCGGTATAGAAATTTAATAAATAAATAAATAAATAAATAAAAACCAGAAATCCAGTTGCCTCTTGAAAAAACAACACCTTTGGGACTGTTGAAAGAAATATCCTTCTGGGTTCAGTTCCAAGTGGGGAAAAAGACACTGGATTCATGGAAGTTGCTTGGAAAGAAGGTTTATTGATGAACAGAATCACATGCGATACGGAGGATCCCGGATCTACGTGCTCTTAAGATTCTTCTATTCCAGCAAGCCGGCCTGGCCTAATTTTCTCCCCTGTTTTAAAATTCTTTTAAATCGAAATTTTAATTTGTTTTAAATTATTGGGATTTTTTTAATTGTCTCGGGCTAAATTATTTAATCTGGTTTTAAATTATATCTTTTAACTTTTGTATCTATGTAGTTTATTTTGTGCCTGTTCACTGCCCTGAGTCTTTCGGGAGTAGGGCGGTATATAAATCTAATAAACAAACAAACAAACAAATAAACAAACATGCCTTGGAGATCTTGGGCGAAAAAAAAAGGGGGAGAGATGCTGAGACTGCCTGGGTTTTACGCCCTCTGTTGGGCTTTGAATTTGAGCTCGTATTCTGATTGGTTGTCAGACTCCCAGGGACAACTCTGTAGTCTGTTCTGAGTCCCAAGCTTGGTTGAGCCTTGCTGGGTGATGCAAACTCCCCAGGTGCCGTGTGGTGAGTTCTGCTGCTAGATCAGAGGTCGGCAACCTGCGGCTCCAGAGCCACATGCGGCTCTTTGGGCCCTCTGCTGTGGCTCCCTGTCAGGCGATCCGACCACTGGCTGGCCCCGCCCCTCACCCTCCCCTCCCAGTCACTCCTCGCCTGGCCTGACAAAGTAAGGGCAATGGCGGGGGATGGAGAAGCAGCCAGGACAGAGACAGAGAGAGGGAGAGAGACAGGAGGGAGGGAGGGAGGGGAGAGAGAGATATGTTAAAATGGTTTTGTGGTTTCCAGTGTATTTAACAACTGGTTCTCTGCCCTAATGAGCTGAATGTTTTAACATCTCCTTCTTAAAGAACCACCAGGGGGCGCTCTAATGCACGTGGACCTTTCAGCCACCGGGTGGCCTTGTAAAAATAAAAAAATAAAAAAATCTCTTGCCCTGGAATGCTTTGCGGCTTATTGATCCAGAGAAATCATTCCAGTCTGTTTCGCTTGTAGGTTTCCAAATGCAGAGTGGGGGGCGGGGGGGCGGGGGGGGGAGGAGAGGGAGAAAAATTGTCGCGGTCGTTAGAGACAAAAGCACGAGAAGGTCAGAAAGTGTCAAAATGAAAGCGCCTTGTTGGAGATGTCCTTGTGCCGAGTGCTGGGTAACGCAAGGAAGGAGAGCGCCCCCTTTTAAATAGGGGTCCCCGGCAGGGGTGAAATCCAGCAGGTTCTGACAGGTTCTGCAGAACTGGTAGCGGAAATTTTGAGCAGTTCGGAGAACTGGCAAATATCACCTCTGGCTGGCCCCAGAGTGGGGAGGGAATGGAGATTTTGCAGTATCCTTCTGCCACGCCCACTGAACCACACCACACCTACCAAGCCACATCCACTGAACCTGTAGTAAAAAAAGTTGAATTTCACTACTGGTGTCTGGGCCTGGAGAGATTCTAATCCCCCACTAGCATAGCTTGGGGTTCCATAGCAAATTGGAGTTTTCTGGATGTCAATATGTTGCAAGGGCGGGCGACTGAGGGGAGGGATGCATTCAGGTGGTCCTCATTTAGCAACTGCCTCATTTAGTATCCATTTGCAGTCAGAGTGGTTTGGTGATGAAAAAGTTAGCTTTGCAACCAGTTCTGGCATTTACGGCCTTCACAGGTCTGTCAAGCAAAGGAAAGCTGAAGTTGGATCGTAAAATTGTGACATTCTGTTTAGTGAGTGCTTTGCTTAATGACCAAGTCGGCGGTCCCAATTCTGGTTGCTAAATGAATACTACCGCTAAGTCTCTTATCATCCATTTCAGCCAATTTCAGCCAATTTTCTCTGAAATTATCTGAAGGGAGGGAGGGAGGGAGGAAAATGAAAGGAAGGAAGGAGGGTGGGAGGGAAGGAAGGAAGGAAAATGAAAGGGAGGGAGGAAAATGGAAGGGAGGAAAAATGGAAGGGAGGAAGGAAGGAAGGAAGGAAGGAAGGAAGGAAGGAAGGAAGGAAGGAAGGAAGGAAGGAAGGAAGGAAAATGAAAGGGAGGAAGGGAAAATGGAAGGGAGGAAAAAATGGGAGGGAGGGAGGAAAAATGAAAGGAAGGGAGGAAGGAGGGAGGGAGGGAAGGAAGGAAGGAAGGAAGGGAAATGAAAGGAAGGAAGGGAAAATGGAAGGGAGGAAAAAATGGAAGGGAGGGAGGGAGGAAGGAAGGGAGGTATTGCAATTAATGTTGCTATTTATAATTTTAAAAAAAACTGAGCTAATAGCGAGAACAAGTGTACAATACAGTTTACAATAAAGAGATGTCAAACAAATAAACTGAATATCACATCTCCTCCGTGTTTTATCTCGAAAGGCATCTAAACTGCTGAATAAACAGAAGCACAAAATGCGCGTGTTGACTTTCAGGCATGAGGGAATATTTACAGGCATTAATTCTGGGTGTCTTAAACTAGAGACATACTTCGGAATAATTCCGCTTGCTGTTATCTGAAACTTCGGAGCCTAATCTACATAGTAAGGTCTTAGTCGAACTTAATTGTCATTATCTCTCTCGGAGAAAAGGGTAGCATTGCCAGATGGAAACTAAGAACACCGAGGAGGGTTTAAGCAGTCGCAAACTATAATTCCCAGAATCCTTGATAAAAATTAAGCTGATACACAATGGGAATTAATAGCTTAGTCGGAAAAGCGAAGCCACTTTTCATATCGCCCTCGGCCTACCCCACAAAATCACGTTGAGGAGCTCAGCCGGTTCTCACAGAAATCTCCATCGTTCCCAAATTCCTACACCTCGGTTTTTCCTTCTGCAAAAAGCAGGTGAGAGACAACCCTAATTTTTGCACCAATCCTCCCTCTTCCCCCACCCCCAAGTGAGAGTCACATCTTCACCAAAACACCCCCCCCCCTTCACACGCATAATGTATAGGAATTATGAACTTCTAACACCTAGAGAGGCCCAACTTAGAGGCGTGGGAGGAAAGAGGAGATGTAAATTATTCATATGCTAGCGTGGTTTTTTTTTTTTTCTTTTTTGTCCTTCTCTCCTTTTGTGGCTGAGGCTGAAAAAATCACAATTTGCAGCTGCTTCGTTATCTGAAAGAATTTTGTGCAACCTAAAATCTCGGTGATGCGAGCGGGGTTTTTTTTGCCTGTGGACCAATCAACATAGCATGGCCCTTAAGTACCACGTAAATATAGACTGGGTAAAACCAGACTTAATAGCAGTAACTGTGAGAGGGATCTTGGAGTCTTAGTGGGCAACCAGTTAAACAGGAGTCAGCAGTGTGCGGCGGCAGCCAAAAAAGCCAATGCAATCCTAAATTGCATTAACAGAGGGATGCAATCAAGATCAAGGGAGGTACTAATGCCACTCTATAAAGTCCTAATAAGACCACACCTAGAATACTGCATCCAGTTTTGGTCACCACACTATAAAAAAGATGTTGAGACTCCAGAAAGAGTGCAGAGAAGAGCAACTAAGATGATGAGGGGACAGGAGGCTAAAAGATAAGATGAACGGTTGCAGGAACTGGGCCTGGCTAGTCTAGTGAAGAGAGGAGAAGGACCAGGGGAGACATGACAACAGTCTTCCAATATTTGAGGGGCTGCCACAGAGAGGAGGGGGTCAAGCTATTCTCCAAAGCACCTGAAGGCCAGACAAGGAATAGCGGATGGAAACTGATCAAGGAGAGATTGAACCTGGAAATAAGGAGAAATTTTCTGACAATGAGAACAATCAACCCATGGAACAGAAGTTGCCTTCAGAAGTTGTGGGAGCTTCATTACTGGAAGCTTTCAAGAAGAGACTGGACTGCCATCTGCCAGAAATGGTGTAGGGTCTCCTGTTTGGGCAGGGGGTTGGACTAGATGACCTACAAATCTGTTAATCTGTATCTAAATCATGCTATGCCATTTGCAATATGAAGTTTCATTGAGTCTATAAGAGAAGAAACGAATGAAGAAACATCTGAGTCAAAATCCTGGCTCTGTATGAACAAGCCATGACTCAAGCAACTACAATAACCAGATGGCAGGGTAGTTTTAGCAAATCGTGGGTAGGGACATCCATGGAGGGTGGGGTCAAAGAAAAGCAAAGATGGCTGTCAGCATCATGCAATCAACACCCCACCCCTTTTTAAGTCAAAAGGATAGAGCTTTGGTTAATGGCCCTTTAACACCTATTTCTTCAAAGTTCATCTTCCTTCCGGTGTCCTTACCACTTTCTATAGAGGGATGGTTGAGAGCATCCTGTCACATGGCATTACTCTCTGGTTTGGAAGCATTCCTGCTTTGTACAGGAAGGTGGAGCAGAGAGTGGTGAGGACAGCAAAAAAGATTATCGGTAGTTCACTTCCTTCTATCCAGGACGTGGCATATAAGCCATTATTAAGCAGAGTCCGAAGGATTGTCTGGGACACTACACATCCTCTTCACAACCTGTTTTCCTTGTTACCTTCTGGGAGAAGGCTTCGTGGTGTCCAAAGCAGAACATCTAGATTCAGTCACAGTTTTGATTCATATAGTATCAACCTTGACCAATCAAAATTGACAGATGGATGGATGGATGGATGGATGGATGGAGATACAGATACATGATATATAGATGATAGCTAGATAGCTAGATAGATAGGTAGATGATAGATAGATAGATAGATAGATAGATAGATAGATAGATAGATAGATAGATACAGATAGATGATAGATAGAGAGATGGAGAGATACAGAGATACAGAGATACAGAGATGATAGATGATAGATAGATAGATAGATAGATAAATAGATAGATAGATAGATACAGAGATACAGAGATACAGAGATACAGAGATACAGAGATACAGAGATACAGAGATACAGAGAGAGAGAGATGATAGATAGATTATAGATAGATAGATACAGAGATAAATAGATACAGAGATGATAGATGATAGATGATAGATAGATAGATAGATAGATAGATAGATAGATAGATAGATAGATAGATACAGAGATACAGAGAGAGAGAGAGATGATAGATGATTGATAGATAGATAGATAGATAGATACAGATAGATGATAAATAGATACAGATAGATAGATAGATAGATAGATAGATAGACAGACAGACAGACAGATGATAGATAGATAGATAGATAGATAGATAGATAGATAGATAGATAGATAATAGATCGAGACACACACACACACACAGAGAGAGAGAGAGACACTTTCTCTTGAGAGCAGGCAATAAAATTTCATTTTTAATGTGGGTCGGTGTATTCGCAGTAAAAAATGACAATAAAGTTATTTTAGATTGAGGGCTAGATTACAAAGGAAAAATGAAGTGACTGCCCTTCTCTAAACCATAATGAAAACAGAAGCAACTAATTAAAGATGAATTCTTGTAACAAACAACATCAGTTCTTCTTAAGTTCATTCAAAACAGTTCACATACTCTGATCAATCCGGATAATATTGCCTTAATGGAATAATTGGCGGGAAAAGGGCAGCATAAGCCAGCAGAAAAATGAAATGCAGTCATTAGTTTGCACTCGATAAAGTGATTTTTCTGAACATTCGTAGAGCAATGAATACTCTTCCCTTGCACAGACCACATTTGCTGGAGGCTTGTGGGGGAACGGAAGACTTTTGCGCTCACATTTTTCAGGCAAGTTGTTTAATTTTAACCCCAAACAGAACGGCGCCGTGGGCCAATGAAGCATATTTGCATTTTTTTTCCCAAAAAAATCTGGGTTGTTTTGCTTCTTTTTTTTTTCTCTCTCTGCCCCCATAAAGGTCAGGAGTGAATAATTCAAAAGATGTGGTGATATTATTCACTGAAGGAGAAACAGCAATGAGTTACACACCAGCAGAAAGAAGCAGAGTTGTGCTGGTGTACGGCCGTAGATGCATTGGCCTCTTTCGGAAAATAAGGGTGGATTGCGAAAGCTGAATTCAAACATCACAATCTGATAACTTCTTGCCTCTCAAATGTTCTTCCTGTAGAAACTTGGTTTGCTTCAAACAAATCTTAGTTTATCAACCGTTTGACTGGGTTGGTACTGACGGGCCTGAGGAGAAGGGGGGGCAGCCCAGAGATGGTATTCAGCCGGTTCGCACCGGTTCGCGCGAACCGTTGGTGGAAATTTGGCCAAGGTCACCGAACCAGTAGCGATGGCCAGCTGCCCACGCCCCCGAACCTGTCCCCCGGTCGCTGCTCGCTCGCCCTGGCCCCCATGTTCGTCACTGCCATGTTCTTCATACACGCGCATCCCATTGCTTTGCAAATCCAATAGGATGCGCATTCGCGAAGAACATGGCGGCGATGGCAGTAGCTTTTTCCACTGGTACTTTTTTTTTTATTGAAAAGTTTTATAGGAAATACAAACATTTTCTGCCCCCTCGCTAGCTCTGAACATCAGGGTACCAATGGATCCTGCCTTAGTGGCGTTTATATTTTATGCAAGCGAAAAGAAAGTACATTCCATGCCTCTAGATTATTCTTAGCAACCCCCCGCCCTTCCCAAGCATGCATTTGGGGGTCTCCTGCATAATAAATTGCCTCCACGCTTCCCTAAAGAGAAAACACTGATTTTCTCTTTTCATAACACAAGTTTTGCCTTCCTCAGGGTGATTATCTGATATCAGTTCTCCAGATCCTTTCCGACTTTTCAGCGAGCTGATTTTATTAAAGGCTTTCAAACTGAATGAACTTTATTAAAACCCACGAACATTCATTCAAACATATCTAGATGCACAAAAATGATCTGATTCAGAAGGTTTCTTTTCAATATGCTTTTTTTTTTTTTTTTAAAGGAAGGAAATGAACATTGAAGCTGTGAGCCTTAATTTCCTCCTATGGCTCTGCCTGAAGGAGGTACCGTATTTTTCGGAGTATAAGACGCTCCGGACTATAAGACGCACCTACCTTTTTTGGTGAGGAAAACAAGAAAAAGAAATCTGCCTCTGCCTCCCAGCAATTTTGCCTCTTTGCAGTAAACAGCAAACAGCCTGCTTTACTTTCATTTTCGTTTTCAGCATAGCTTGATTAGCACAAGAAGAAAAAAAAAAATCTGCTCCCAGCAATTTACCTCCTTGCAGCAAGCAGCAGAGGCCCGCGCAAAACAGCTGAGAGCAAAACAGCTGAGAGTCGGGCAGCCGATCCAATCAACTTGTGCTAATTAGGCTGTGCTGAAGCTGAAACGAGCTGTTTCTGCTTGCTGCTTGCTGCAAAGAGGTAAACTGCTGAGAGGCAGAGGCCAAAGAGTGGGGGGCCAGTGGGTGGGTGGGGCTACATTCGGTGTATAAGACACACCCAAATTTTCACTCCCTTTTAGGGGGGGAAAAGGTGTGTCTTATACTCCGAAAAATACAGTAGGTCTTTGTTATGTAGAATAGACTGGCCCAGGCCTTAATGACCCATTGACAAAGGTGGGGAGAGGGGCTGAGTTTCTGCCTCCCTTTTAGGGGAAATATTCTGCCCCTTTTAATATTTCTTAAAATTTCTCATTTTCCTAGGAGTGGGGCGGGTGCTAATTTCCTACACAACATGAGTAGCCGCAAAGTTAACACTCTAATGCTTTTTCCGTCGAGAAGTATTTGTAATATCTCTACGCCTATCTCGTGTCGAACAATGTTAAAGGTTAATTCATACTTGTTTTGAAAAGAGGAATTCAAGTTTTGGGACAAGCTTAAGGTGTAACAATGGCAACGTCATAAAAAAAAGATAAAACAAACCATAGCTCCTTGTCTGACAGATTCAAAATAAAGCTTTCGTTGTCTATCTCATCTGACGGACCTTGCCATTTTGGAATAATGTGACTTTTGTCATTTGTTGTGGCAATGTGGCTTGGCTTCAGGGGTGGGTTCTAAATTTTTTTACTACCGGTTCTGTGGGCGTGGCTTATTTTGTGGGTGTGGCTTGGAGGTCATGTGACTAGGTGGGCGCGGCTAGCTGGTCAGAGTCATTTCTGGAAGGTCCTCGCACTTACGACCAGTCCTCACCCTTACGACCCGACTCATTTGTTTGCTTTTAACACTGATCAGCTGTAGGGCGGCCCTTTGTAGCCTCGTGGCAAGAGTTTAAACAGTTTTTTTCCCTCTAGTCATCAGCTGGGGCTCAGGAGGCAGCAATAGATTGGGGGTGGGACCAAATAAAAGGTAAGAATAACGTGGGGGAGTGGGGGCTGGGAGGGCGGGGGGGAGAACCGGTTCGGTGACGTCATATCGTCACCGCTACCGGCTCAGCCGAACCGGACCGAACCGGGAGGAACCCACCACTGCTTGGCTTCCTTTTGAGGAGAAGACTTCCTGTCCTTGTCAGCTGAAGTTTAGAGAAGCATTTAGAAAAGTTGCAAAAGTCTGACACTCGCCACTTGTATTCTGCTTGGGATGCAGAACATCCCCGGTGTCTTCCATTTTTAATATCAAAGTCAACTTAGTGGAAGAGATCAGCTTCAATTTAAGTCATTCGGAACTAGAATTCACAAATGCTCTGCAGGGCTGAAGCAAAACAAAAACAACAACAAAACAAAACCGATCCTTACAATAGATAAATGGACATACCGTCCGATCACACTGGGTGATGGAAGGCAGCTGAAGGAGAGTGGGGGCACTTTCATATGGCCCTTCCAATAATATTTGGCATATACCAGTGTTGTGGCTCCGTTGCCTGAGCCTGGGCTATCGACAGATGCAGACTCTGAGAGTGAGGAAGAGGAGTTGGCAAGGTCTCCCTCTCCAGGACCCTCCTCTCTGGCAATACCTCCGGAGGACACCGAAGGCCAAAAGATAGGCTCAGAGCCAAGCACGTCCCTGCAGCACAGGTGGACAGCGACGAAGGAGATAAGTGCTGGCTGGACCCTCGCCAGAGGTGCAGGGAGAAGCGTGCGCAGCAGAGGGGAAGGCGTGCCAGAGATTAGCTGAGTCACTGGACCACACCCCACAGGGTATATATGTGGGTGTGGTGGCCGGTTCAGTTTGTGATGAGCAAAAACTGGAAATAATCCATGATCTCTGCTTTACTGGACTTTGCCTGCTTTATCGGACTGCATTTGGATTAATCCTTGTATTGTTGACACTCTGCCTGTTTTATCGGAATGCTGGCAGTCTAATCTTTGTTTTGTGTGAGTAAAGTCTGAATTGGCAGCTAGCCACTGGGTTGCTGCCAGCTTTATTTTCAAAGAATTTTATTAACTCCGGGCCGTCTGTGGGGGTGCGTGAGTGGAACGGGGACAGAACAACCAGATAGAAAAATTAGCATCCTAGCATACCATTCAGTGGTGGGTTGCCCCTGGTTCGCACCGGTTCTACAGAACCGGTAGTAAAACCGACAGGAGGCTCTACCCACTGACCCTGATGTCATCCAAATGTTTCTGTGCATGTGCGCAGCCCCGTTGCAAACCGGTAGTAAAGGTAAGTAGAACCCACCCCTGATACCATTCTCTCCATGGGTTATAACATTTGTCTAGACTGAAGTGCATCTCGAATTGACCCCAGGTAAAGAGGAGATTCAAATTTAATAACGAAATAATTATAGGTAAAATAGATTTGGCGTAACAGACCTGCAACTGTGCATTTATTTTTAATTTCCTTTTTTTTTTTTTGTCTTTTAGGGTTACACAAAGGGATGGTTTCAAAAATTTAAACTAGGGGTTCCCTGCCCAATTGCTGGGTGGGTGTGGCCATGGTGGGTGTGGCCTAGTCAGCCTCCTGCACCACACTGGAGGGGGTGTTTTTGCCCTCCCTGGGCTCTGGAGGCTTTCCTCGAGCCTCCGGGAGAGTGAAAACAGCCTCCCCAGGCTCCGGAGGCCCTCTGGAGGCAGGAAACGGGCCGTTTCTAGCCTTCCTGAACTTCCGGTACGCCCGTTTTTTCCCCCTCCCCAAGCCTCTGTGCGCGCCCTGCACATACCTGCATCCAAAACGGGCTGCGTGGGGACTCCTGGGAGGGGAGGGGAGGGGTGGGCCAGGAATGGGATTTGGGGGTTCTCCGAACTGCACAGAATCTTAGCTAGAGGTTCTCCCGAACCCTTGCGAGCCCCCAGCAGCCCACCCCTAGTTATGCATAGACAATTTTTGTTTCCTCCATGCACAGATCTATACATGTACAGCACGCGCATATTTCAAAGAAAATAAATGAGACTATATCACATCGCATGATTGAGAAGGTCGGGGAAAGTAATCAGAATAAACAGAAACAGGATTTTCCACAGGGTCTTTCTCCTTTCCTGATCTTGCTAACATTCAATATACAAAAGAGATGGCTGGGGTGAAAAATCTCATTTCTCTCTTAAAACAGGAGATTTATTCGAAATCTCGGGAAGGGAAAGTTTCCAAGCTGTAATGGAAAACTTGTAAGCCTCCAGCTGTTGCTCAATTACAACTGGCATCTGCTCCAGGCAGCCTGACTAATGTTGAATGGAGATGCTCAGCATTCTGAGGAAGGAACTCAATTTCACAATCCTTCAAAGTCCCTTCTTCTTTTCTTTTTTTTTTTTCTTCTTCTTGTTCGGCAGGTTGCAGCGTGAGCGATATAATTCAGAACACCTCATTAATGGAGAAACCTTTGCATTTGGGGGCTGTCACAAAGGCAGCGCATCAAACTCATCTGTCTTCCCACGGCAGCACTTACCTCTTTTAGAGGATAAAAGGCTATCTGTGTCATGGCCCCGAGCGAAAACTCAAGAGACGCTTCTTTCCTACCTCGCTGCAAAATATTCTCGCTTCTCAAACCCTTTCATTAAATTTCCTGGCCTGTTGCTAGAACCATTAAGAAAGCCAGGATATCTTTGGAATAGAATAGAATAGAATAGAATAGAATAGAATAGAATAGAATAGAATAGAATAGAGTAGGGTAGGGTAGGGTAGGGTAGGGTAGGGTAGGGTAGGGTAGGGTAGGGTAGGGTAGGGTAGAGTAGAATAGAATAGAATAGAATAGAATAGAATAGAATAGAATAGAATAGAGTAGAGTAGGGTAGGGTAGGGTAGGGTAGGGTAGGGTAGGGTAGGGTAGGGTAGGGTAGGGTAGGGTAGGGTAGGGTAGGGTAGGGTAGAATAGAATAGAATAGAATAGAATAGAATAGAATAGGGTAGGGTAGGGTAGGGTAGGGTAGGGTAGGGTAGGGTAGGGTAGGGTAGAGTAGAGTAGAGTAGAATAGAATAGAGTAGGGTAGGGTAGGGTAGGGTAGGGTAGGGTAGGGTAGGGTAGAATAGAATAGGGTAGGGTAGGGTAGAATAGAATAGAATAGAATAGAATAGAATAGAATAGAATAGAATAGAATAGAATAGAATAGAATAGAATAGAATAGAATAGAATCTTTATTGAGAATAGGATAGGATAGGATAGGATAGGATAGGATAGGATAGGATAGGATAGGCACGCATGCCATAGGTTCACCATCATGGCCCTATATTATTTCAAACAAATGGCTGTCCAGTCTCTTCTTAAAAACTTCAAGTGTTGGAGCATCCACAACTTCTGGTGGCAAGTTGTTCCACTGATTAATTGTTCTCACTGTCAGGAAATGTCTCCTTAGTTCTAGGTTGCTTCTCTCCTTGATTAGTTTCCACCCATTGCTTCTTGTCCTACCCTCAGGTGCTTTGGAGAATAGCTTGACTCCCTCTTCTTTGCGGCAACCCCTGAGATATTGGAACACGGCTATCATGTCTCCCCTGGTCCTTCTTGGAAATATGGAAATAAATGAAACATGGAAATATATCCCTACCCTAATGCTGGATCAGCTTCCATTATTTTGGAAGACTGAGAATATATTTTCCGACTTCAACGTTTGTGCTAACGAAAGGATCCATTTGATGGAAAATCTAATTCTTCCTGGACAGCTTTGAATGCTTCGTATGGACAGACATTAGGTGGGGTTCTTATTGCATTCTACAATACTGCTGTCTGACCTTGGCAACTTTAATTCCTGTAGGACCTCAATTTCCAGCACTTGTGGACTTCAACTCCCAGAATTTCCCAATCAGCCATGCTGGCTGGAGAATTCCGAAAGTTGAAATCCGCAAAATCTTCAAAGTTACCAAGGTTGGATATCTCTGCTCTACGACATACAAGCAGCGCTTGCCTCTTGAAAACCAAGACTCTCTCCAACAAGATTTTCTTTACAAATCCTTTTTTTCCATGACAGTTTTTTGGGGGGGAAGGTGTTTTTCTGTAAATTGAAGGAAAAGGATGGTTTCGCATCCAGCTAAGAATAGAAGATGCTATTGAGAATGAAGGAATTAACATGAGGTGTAAAGATGATTGCTGAAGTGAAACTCATATACAGTAAGCCTCTTTTTTCTTCTTTCATTCCCTTCTTTCTTATTTATTTTTATTTGTCAAGCATATATAAGATCACAGGTAGAAATATAAACATAATTTGAATATATGAAAAGAGTAAGAGTAAAAAGGAACATTGGGACAGGGACGGTAGGCACGCTGGTGCGCTTATGCACGCCCCTTACAGACCTCTTAGGAATGGGGTGAGGTCAACAGTAGACAGTCTTAGGTTAAAATTTTGGGGGTTTGGGGATGAAACCACAGAGTCAGGTAGTGCATTCCAGGCATTGACCACTCTGTTGCTGAAGTCGTATTTTCTGCAATCAAGTTTGGAGCAGTTTATCTTGAGTTTGTATTTATTATTTGTGTATTGTTGTGGTTGTTGTGTGGTTGTTAAAGGGAACAGAAAGCTTAAAAGAAGAAAAAAAGAGAACCTCTTCAAAGCAATACATTTTTCAGAGCAGGACATGCAATTCTAAGAACTTTTCCTTGGGTCCTTTCTTCGAAGCTCTTTATATAATCTGTGTCCCTCCCCCCCCCCAACATCCCATCTACTCCCACCTCTAATCTTCCAAAGATATTGGAGACATGTGTCCATCATGTTCAGCCAAGATGGCCATTAGTTATCTTGACCGAAGATATGGGTATTATATTCCAATGTATCTATAAGGCAGGTGTGAAATGCAAAATTTTTCCCTATCGGTTCTGTGGGCGTGGCTTGATGGGTGTGGCAAGGGAAGGATATTGCAAAATCCCATTCCCACCCCACTCCAGGGGGAAGTATATTGCACAATCTCCATTCCCTCCCCACTCCTGGGGGAAGGATATTGCAAAATCTCCATTCCCACCCCACTCTGGGGCCATCCAGAGGTGGTATTTGCCAGTTCTCCAAACTACTCAAAATTTCTGCTACCGGTTCGCCAGAACCTGGTGGATTTCACCCCTGCATTTCCGCCACCACCGTCCTGTCAGAATTTATCATTCCCCCCTCCCACCAACTAATCTCAACTGTCGATAACTCCCACAGCATCCAATAGAATTAATGAAGCTTCCAGGATAGGAAGCAAAATATCTTGTTTTTCCCTCAAAAATAAATAAATAAATAAATAAATAAATAAATAAATAAATAAATAAATACCGGTCCCGTTGCCTTTTCAAAATAAAAATCACTTTTGATACTTTACGTGATACTTTACCTTGTGCCGTTTGAGGGAGCTCACCAACCCAACCGTGTGAGATAAATTTTTCACTTGACAACTCACCCATCCTGACATATTCCTCATTTAAAGACGGCAGCGTGTGGCAGTGGCGTATACGTGAGGAGAAACTTCACCAAGCAAGCCAAACCACGCAGGTTTAACTTTCACACCACCTCAACCCTCATTAATGCCGTCTGTCTGGGGAAGCCTCAGGGGGAATAACCCGCATTCTGAAACCTAATTTACTGAATCGAAACGTACAAAATTAACAAGACACTAATTGCGCGTTAACTCTGCTGCTGACAACAGCCGGTTCTGCAACTTCAAGAAGTTCTCCGTGGCATTTTGCACTCTGAACATTGTTCTCTCCATCCTGGTGATGGTCTCCTCGAGCGACCTTCACAATTTGACCTCTTACGTGGCCCTGTTCACTGCTTGCACCTAACCCTGACACAGATATGTCCTGTCAATATCACTTATTTTTTTCTTGCAGGGTTCACTTATGGTTTACGCTCAGCAAAGAATGAGGCAGGCCCAAGACATTCTTAGCAATACTATGTTTCCCTGAAAATAAGACCCTGTTTTATATTATTTTGAACCCTGAAATAAGTGCTTGGCCTTATTGCCATGCGCTCAAAAGCCCGATTGGGCTTATTATCAGGGGATGTCTTATTTTGGGGAAAACAGGGTAGATAGATAAATTGGATGGATGGATGGATGGGTGGGTGGATGGATGGATGGATGGGTAGGTAGGTAGGTAGGTAGGTAGGTAGGTAGATAGATAGATAGATAGATAGATAGATAGATAGATAGATAGATGATAGATAGATGATAGATAGATAGATAGATAGATAGATAGATAGATAGATAGATAGATACTATGTTTCTCCAAAAATAAGACCCTGTCATATATTATTTTGAACCCTGAAATAAGTGCTTGGCCTTATTGCAATGCACTCAAAAGCCCGATTGGGCTTATAATCAGGGGATGTCTTATTTTGGGGAAAACAGGGTAGATAAATAGATGGATGGATGGATGGATGGATGGATGGATGGATGGATGGATGGAGGATAGATAGATAGATAGATAGATAGATAGATAGATAGATAGATAGACAGATAGATAGATAGATACTGTGTTTCCCCAAAAATAATACCCTGTCTTATATTTTTTTGAACCCTGAAATAAGCACTTGGCCTTATTGTCATGTGCTCAAAAGCAGAATTGGGCTTATTATCAGGGGATGTCTTATTTTGGGGGAAACAGGGTACTAAGGGTGAGGGAATGGGACAACTTGCCACAGCCAACTTGCTGAAGCCAACTCGTCATGGCCAAATCGCTGCAGGACAACTCACCGGGGGGACAATTTAATAATTATAATTAATTATTTAAAATAAATAAAAATTATTTTAATTTTTGCCCTTTGCATTTCGTTCTGTTCCTCCTTTTGCATCCTTTCTTTAATGATTCTATTCTACCATTTCTTTGGTATTAGTGTAACTCTTGTCCAGCAGTGAGTTGACCTGTGGTGAGATGGCCATGGGAAGTTGTCCTGCAGTGAGTTGGTCATGGCAACTTGGCCATGGTAAATTGGCCATGGTGAGTTGGCTGTGGCAACTTGGCTATGGTGAGTTGGCCATGGCGAGTTGGCTGTGGCAACTTGGCTATGATGAGTTGACCATGGCAAATTAGTCATGGTGAATTGGCTGTGGCAACTTGGCTATGGTGAGTTGACCATGGCAAGTTGGCCATGGTAAGTTGGCCATGGCAAGTTGGCCATGGCGAATTGGCTGTGGCAACTTGGCTATGGTGAGTTGACCATGGCAAATTAGTCATGGTGAATTGGCTGTGGCAACTTGGCCATAGTGAATTGGGCATAGCAAATTGGGCATGGCAAGTTGACTGTGGCAAATTAGCCATGGTAAATTGGCCATGGCAAATTGTCATAGACCTGAGGTATGAAGTATGTTTTCCCCCTATTCAAACACCATACAAGGACAGCCGCGAAGTGCTTTAAGAATGCATTCCTCATCCATTACCTTGGAATTAGGCAAGGGCAATGATTCAGAAGAAGAACAGAGGCAAGAGGAGATTGATGGGAACAGCAAATTTCATGACAGGTAGTCCTCAACTTACCACAGTTCATTTAGTAATCGTTCTAAGTTAACAACGGCACTGAAAAAAAGTGCCTTATGGCCATTTTTCACCCTGGCAACCTTTGCAGCCTCCCCGTGGTCATATGATCAACATTCAGGCACTGACTCATATTTATGACGGTTGCAATGCCCCGGGGGGGGTCACGTGATTCCCTTTTGCGACCTTCTGACAAGTCCACGAGGAAGCCAGATTCACTTAACAACCCTATGAATAATTTACAAAACCGCAATGGTTCACTTAACAATTCTGGCAAGAAAAACGGGATAAAATTCACTCAACCAATGTCTCATTCAGCAACAGGAATTTTGGGCTTAATTGTGGTCATTCGTCAATGACTCCCTGTACATGATAGAGTTGAACCTGGGAGAGTTTCCTTACGGAACACTGTAACTCAATAATGGGGAATAGGGACTCACAATCTCACATTCATGCAGATACTTAATTTATGGAAGGTCTTGCATGAACCGCAATGCTTCTGCAGCTGCCAAGGGCTTATACATATTTCATCTTCAGCCCTGAAGTCCTTGGTGGATGCAGATATTTAAAGGAATTCCCCACCCATCCTCCTTCTTGGGAGGGTCCTTTAATGCTTCTCAAAGCTACACTTAGCACAACCTTTTTAAAGCACCAGATCTCCTCGTTTCATCCATCATTGGGCACAGGGGAAGGGATAAGGCTGCCAGTGTTAATTTCATCAGACCAGAAGCTCACTTCCTTTGGGGTTACTGCAAAATAATAATAATAATAATAATAATTTTTTTTTTCTTCTGTGCCATGACAGCCTAACCGTAAATTGCCTACAACGGGAGTCTTCTGAAAAAAGGCGAAGGAAACGAGGGCAGCTGGTAGACAGCTGAAGTTGACATCTCTGGGTGTTTGATTATATGTTAATGCCTTTGGAAGAAAGAAGAAAAAGTCAAGAGAGGGTTAGATGGGGAACAGAAGGTTTATGATGCTGCTTAAGGAGATGAGCAATGATGCATTACTATTGTTGTCTTTTCGCAACCATGTGAAGTTCTGCAGTCAGGGTTAGCCCTCATACACGATGGGTTCTTCCCAAGAAACATGGATGATGTAATTTATCGCTTTTAGTCGGTGGTGAAATCCTCCGTGAGTTGCCACCAGTTTGCTGCACGCACATACGTGCTGCACGCCAAATGCACACTGTGTGCACATGCACAATGTGTGCCAACTGCACGCTGCATGTGCATGTGCACTGCACACCAAATGCACGCTCTGCCTGGAAAAAGAAGGCTTAAGAAGGTAAGTAGAACAGCGAGGGCTGGGGAACAGCTGTGCCGCACGATTTAGATTGCTAGAAAGCAGGATTTCCTGCTTTCTAGCAAATATAAATCGTGCGGCACAGCTGATCGTCGGAAATACCAGTTCGGATGAACCAGTAGCTTTTTTTACTACCAGTTTGCCTGAACCGGTAGCTTTTTTTACTACCAGTTTGTCTGAACCGGTAGCTTTTATTACTACTGGTTCGCCCGAACTGGTGCAAATCGGTAGCATTTCACCCCTACTTTTAGTATAAGTCAGGAGTCAGCAACCTGTGGCTCTGGAGCCGCATGTGGCTCTTTCACCCCTTTGCTGTGGCTCCCTGTCATTCAAAATGACAGAGCCTTGATAGTACAGTGGTTTAATGCACCCTGTTATTAACACAGCTGCCTGCAATTTCTGCTGGTTCGAATCTCTCCAAGGCTCAAGGTTGACTCAGCCTTCCATCCTTTCTAAGGTAGGTGAAATGAGGACCCAGTTTGTGGGGGCAATAAGCTGACTTTGTATAAATATACAAAAGGATGAAGGCTATTGCTTAACGCATTGTAAGCCGCCCTGAGTCTCCGGAGAAGGGCGGCATATAAATCAAATAAAAAAAAATGCATCACAACCGCCAATGTGTGATACCCACCAGCACGCGATTATTGTGCTTTTCAACCCCTGGTAGGCCAGCCATGGATAAATCCAAGAAAAGAAAAGTTTCAGAAGGAAACAGAACTACGTTTAGACCCACAATGAAGCAATGAAACTCTTTGGATGTTGCAAGTCAGTACAAGCCCTCCAAAAAGAAAAAATGTCTAGGGCAAAAGTTGAAAAGGAAAAATGATACATGGAAGCATTTATGTGTGGCTTGGCAGGATACATCCAGCTGGAACTCTTTTAGCTCTATTCATTCAAGGACTGAATCACAACATTCTTGATAAAAGAATAATATAAAGAATATCTCAAAAGCAAACATTCCAACGCCATTCGAGCCTCGGTAGTGCAGCGGACTAAAGTGCTGTTAAGTGCTAGCATTTAGCTGCCAGCTGCCTGCAATTCGTGCAAGTTCGAATCTCACCAGGCTCAAAGTTGACTCAGCCTTCCATCCTTTCGAGGTAGGTAAATTGAGGACCCGGATTGTGGGGGCAATAAGCTGACTTTGTATAAAAAAGAACACCGCTTAGGGGGAGCCGAAAGCCCTACTAAGCAGGTATGAAGGCTATTGCTTAACACATTGTAAGCCGCCCTGAATCTCCGGAGAAGGGCGGCATATAAATCGAACCAATAAATAAATAAATAAATAAATAAATAAATAAATAAATAAATAAATAAACCGGCATGGCAATGGGATTCTCTGCATTCAGCCTGGTGTTTGATCCTGACTGACTCAAGGTTAACTCAGCCTCCCATCCTTCTGAGCCGTGGTGGTGCAGTGGTTAGAAGGCGGTACTGCAGGCTGCTTCTGCTGACTGCCGGCCACCTGCAATTTGGCAGTTTGAATCTCACCAGGCTCAAGGTTGACTCAGCCTTCTACCCAGTGGTGAAATCCTCTGCGCATTGACATTGGTTCACTGCCCGCGCATGCGTGGTGCATGGCAAGCACGCGCTGCATGTGTGCATGTGCATTTCGTGCCAAAAGCACGCTTCACGTGGAAAAAGAAGGCTTAACAAGGTAGTAGAACAGCGAGGGGGGATGGAACAGCTGTGCCGCGCTATTTAGATTCGCTAGAAAGCAGGATTTCCTGCTTTCTAGCCAATATAAACCGCGTGGCACAGCTGATAATCAGAAATACCAGTTCAGACGAACTGGTAGCTTTTTTTTTACTACCAGTTCCCTGAACCGATAGTTTTTAAGGCTGAGTCAACCTTGAGCCTGGTGAGATTTGAACTTGCAGTAATTGCAAGCTGGCGCTACTTAATAGCACTTTAGTCTGCTGCGCCACCAAGGCGCATAACTCTTAACTTCCATCTGTGTCTGTTGAAAAATAAGCTGCATTAAATTCGGCAAGGCTAGAGCCAGCCCAGGCCAACAAATGGGGAGTTGATTCTCTGCCTTACATGAACCTCTCAGGATTTCAAGGGACACTGGAGGAAGCACAGCTTCCCTCGGCTCCTGACACATTGATTCTATTAAAGCCACAAAGCATTCGGGGAGCATTGATGACAGAGCTTGAGACTTCATCTGTCGAAGCCATAATGCGGCACGACACGCTTGGTGTTTCTAGAATCTGAGGGAGGGGGAGGAACGCAAGGCACAATTTTGTGCCTCCACGGATTTGTCGCGTACCTGCAAAAATCCAGCCAGAGTCCTTTTGCATGTTAGAACTGTTCAACTAAGCGAGAGTAAAAGTTGCAAATTAAAGCAAATCTCACTTGCTCAATTCAAATGCCAGGATCCTGCTGGTCTTTTTTTTTTTTTTTTTAAGCCACTGAGCCACCTTCTGGCATGCATGGATGTGAGACGATCAGCTGTCCTTCACGTGCGTGGCGGGGCCAAAAACCGGTGTGCGCATGTGCACCAGCCAGCTGATTGTCAGGTGCGCATGTGTGACAGAACCTGGAAGTTCAGCTTTCCCGGAGCGTGATCCCTTCGCGTGTGCAGCAGTGCTGAAAACCGTCCTGCACATGCCTGCCAGCCAGCTGATCGTCGGGCACGAATGCGTGCTAGAACCCGGAAGTCCAGCTTTTGTAGAGTGCAGCCTGGATGAGCGCACATGTGCCTGTGCAATATTTCTGTGCGACCTTTTCGGCACTTGGGGCCGAAAAGGTTTGCCATCACTGTTATTCCTTTTTGTACAGGACTGAAAAAAATCTCCTGGGGAAACATCCTAGTAGTATAGAATAGAATAGAATAGAATAGAATAGAATAGAATAGAATAGAATAGAATAGAATAGAATAGAAAGGTTGGCAGTTCAGCGGTTCGAATCCCTAGTTCCGCATAATGGGGGTGAGCTCCCGTTACTTGTCCCAGCTTCTGCCAACCTAGCAGTTCGAAAGCACATAAAAAATGCAAGTAGAAAAAATAGGGACCACCTTTGGTGGGAAGGGAACAGCATTCCGTGCGCCTTTGGCGTTGAGTCATGCTGGCCACATGACCATGGAGACGTCTTCGGACAGCACTGGCTCTTCGGCTTTGAAACAGAGATGAGCACCGCCCCCTAGAGTCAGGAACGACTAGCACATATGCGTGAGGGGAACCTTTACCTTTATCTTTAAAACCAGGGATGGGTTCTACTTATCTTTACTACCGGTTGTTGAGAACCGGGAGTAACCCACCACTGTTTAAAACCTAAGGAGGTTGGGACTCTGTTAATATAAGGAAGGGAGACCACCAGGTTGTGGGCTAGAAAGTGGAAGCTGAATAAATATCATAGCAGGTGGTAACCGTAAATCTCCTGTACTGCTACCATGAAAACCACCTAGGGCATGCTTTGCGTACTTCCAAATGAAGGAAAACTACGCCGCCCTTCATTTTTCGGCAACGGTGCCATCAACAATTCAACAGTTCGATCTGACTGCTCCAGGGGCTGCGGGGAAGAGGGGAGGGTTGGTTGTTTTGTTTTTTTGCAAGGAGCTTGAATTAGCTATCGTGAATCGCTAGTGAGTCATCCTTGCAGTCAACACTATCTGGAAGGCCATATTTCTCGCTTTATTTTTCATTTTTTTTAAAAAAGGGGGGGAACGAGGATGCTTCTCCACGTTTAATCTCTTTAACCGCTTTTGACACGAGGAAAGCCTATTTATTTCCCCCACCCGACTCTCCCAGAAGGTTGGGCTGTCCAATGGCCAGAAGTAAGGAGAGCAGCTCATTGCATGCCCAACCTTTCTCCCCCTCTCCTAATCCTGGTGGTGGGTAGGGAGGGGCCTCCTTCCCACCCCCCCCCCAACACACACACACACAGCCATGTGGTGAAACTTGCAGGCTGAGATTTCTCTCTTCTGCTTCTCCCCACCCACCCCTCCACTCCCCCTTCTCTCTTTTTCTCCTCTTCTTTCCAGACATGCCAAATTACTCTGGCAGTTCTAGATGTGTCTGTCGGCTGCGCTGCCACCGCCTCTGTCTTTCCCCTTCCAGATGTTGACAGGCTCCAAACTGAATCGGCGGCTCGAGAGGAACAACGGCTCTTCTCCCCCACTCTGCGTGGAAACTCAAGTGGGGGATGAACGGCAGGAGGGCAGAGAGAGAGAGAGAGAGAGAGAGGGAAGCAAAGTTGGGTATTTTCCCGGCGCACGGAGGCAATTACCCAGAGCGCATTCCAGAGGCGCTGCTTTGAATTTTGAGCAGGTCGGCTTGTCAGTTTCCTGAGTGGGAAGAAGTGAGGAGGGGAGGAGAAGGAGAAAGAGAAGAAGAAGGAGAAGAAGGAGAAGGAGAAGGAGAAGAAGGAGAAGAAGGAGAAGAAGGAGAAGAAGAAAAGGTCTCTCTCACACACACAGAGGCGGAATGTCTGTGCTTTTCATCTTCTTCCTAGGTAAGTTGGTTTTGTCCTTAATTTAATTCGGGAAGGCAGCTTAAAGTTACACAATGCAACCCTAAGACGCAAGGGAAGGGCTCTGGGAGGGGAAAAGTATTGGCATTAAAGTTTGCAAGAAGCTCATCTGCTTTCAATTGCTTGTCCTTTTACCATCCTCAACCTTAATGCCAGCATTCAAAAGTTAAAGCTTTACGTTTTTGTCATCCCACCCGTTCCAGACCTCAAGTTCTATTCTCCAAAAGATTTGTGGATAGGTGTTGAGTTGTTGTTGTTGTTGTTGTTTTTAACACCATCATCTGTTAACCAGGTTTAACTATTTTGTAAAGGCTCTTTCTTTGCCTCTCTCGAAGGCACGTAGAATATGGAAAGGGTGTTTTGGAGGCTTAAACAAAAAACATATTGGACTCATTTGTCTTTTCGCAAACCTGAACAAAGAATCCTTGTTTTTAGGGCTCAGGGCCAATTTATTTAACTTTTTTTGGGGGGGGAGAAGGGTGATTTTTGCGCAGGAGTTCATTTGTCCTGTTTTAAAGGAGTGCATTGTTTCGAAGTGATACTGCTTAAAAAAAAAAGGTCTAAATTAGAAACAGATGTGTCAACGTACCAGTTGGAAGGAGATCCTGGGAAGGGTGGGGGGAAGAGAATGATTGAAGGAAGGGGAATGAGCGGCAAAAGAGAGAAACCGAAGAACCAAAAAAAAAGTCAACCAAAGAGAAAGAGAGGAAGGTACAGAGGAGAGATTGAAGATCGAGAGAGTGATTTTTTTTTTAGAAAAAAATGGTTTCACGGAGGTAGGAAAATGAAGGTTGCTCTAGAATCCAGAGAGGGGGAAGAAAAAATGGCTCCTTGAGCTGTAAAATCCATTCAGTTATGAAAGTGTGGCTGCTGCATTCACAGTTTCCATTTTAGGCACACCATGAGGTCATCTAGTCCACCCTTTAATCACCCCGAAGTACTGAACTTATTTTATGGAAGATGATGCACACAGTGCTTAAATTAATGGGGCTTTTGAAGGGTTCCCACTTTAGCTAGATAGGGCCACCGTGATTCTTAGTTAAAGAAGTGAAAGAGAGAATGGCCCAGATAGGAGCAACCAAATGGGATTTATCAAACTGTGTGATAAACTATGCGAACCCAAAATAAGAAGCGGATGCGTTGCGGAGTGCAACTTCTGCCAAATAATGTGAGACGGATCATCCTTTAACGCATACATAAAACGGTTCCTTCTGATGCTGTTCTGATCAAAAGCATTTCATATCCACAACGGTTATCCATGGCTTTGGCCTTAAAGAAGGTTATACAAAATGGAGGAGAGAGAGGGGGGGGAGAAAAAAGATGGAGACAATTATTAAGGAAGGTAGACTGGAGTAAAAGTCAACTGCTCATCTCTTTTGTGTGAGACGATTAGCTGCTGTCGCTTTCAGCCTCTTCTCTAAGAGACATTCTCCTGAGGTAGGTCGTGTGGAGAATGAGCTTCTCCTTCCTTCCGTCCTCCTTACTACATTGGGCTGACAAGCGGGCAGCTCCACACACACAGAATAAAATAAAAATAAAAACCATGTAAAATTAAGGCCTCAGAAAGGTTGCCAAATCCCGCTCTCTCCACCTCAGACACATTAGAATTGACTCAACGATAGACTCACCCTCTCCCTTAGGAAAGCTAAGGGAAGAGGACGTACGATAAAAGTCCTCGGAGCTTTTTTTTTTGATATGCATGAGGAGAAAAAATGATTGCAGAGGGTTGAGGATGCTCTACAAAGGATGAAATAGATGGATAACAGATCGTCCTCCGGAAAGAGAGCAACAGAGAATGAAGCTGGGAGCTAAAACATATGAAGAATGGTTGCAGGAACTGGGTAGGTCTAGTTTGATGAAAAGAAGGACTAGGGGTGACATGATAGCAGTCTTCCAATATCTCAGGAACTGCCACAAAGAAGAGGGAGTCAAGCAATTCTCCAAAGCACCTGAGGGCAGGACAAGAAGCAATGGAGGGGAACTCATCAAGGAGAGAAGCAACTTAGAACTAAGGAGAAATTTCCTGACAGTGAGAACAATTAATCAGTGGAACAACTTGCCTGCAGAAGTTATGAATGCTCCAACACTGGAAGTTTTTAAGAAGAGATTGGAAAACCATTTGTCTGAAGTGGTGTAGGGTTTCCTGCAACTCTGTTATTCTGCTATCCTTCCTTCCTTCCTTCCTTCCTTCCTTCCTTCCTTCCTTCCTTCCTTCCTTCCTTCCTTCCTTCCCCATCACTAGAAGTTTTTAAGAAGAGATTGGAGAGCCATTTGTCTGAAATCGTATAGGGTCTCTTTCCCAGTCTGTCATTCTGTTAAGCATGCAGGACACTCTAATTCATTAGCCTTTCCTAGTTCTTCCGATCATCTGGTGACATAGTCTTTCACCTTTGCCAGTTCCAAGTTTGGGGTCTCGTCTATAAGGAAAGAATCCCGAAGGCAAGGAAACGATATTGGAACGAATCTAGGGTGGGAATACAAGTAGGAACTTGCTCCTTACGACAAAACTAAATAGAGCACCACAAAGAAACCAGCCATAACTTTTTCTTGCAGAAAAGGTAAGGCAGGCGGATGAAGTAAACAGGTTTAGGAAAAGGATCCAAACGTCTTTAGGAGGCATCCAAAGGTCTTCAAGTCCTGCTCTTGGGATTTTGGGAAGTGTTTGGTTGGCCACTGAAAGAAGAAAACTCCTCCACCTCTTTTCTTCTTCCTCCTTCTCCTTCTCCTCCTCCACCACCTCCTCCTCCTCCTCCTCCTCCTCCTCCTCCTCCTCCTCCTCTTCTTCTTCTTCTTCTTTTTATTTTGGGGAAAATATGGTACTAAAATGTGTCTGTCTGGCTGATGATCTTAAGTAGGGCTTATTTTTGGGGTAGGGTTTATATTACGAGCATCCCAGAAAAATCATGCTACGGCCTATTTTCCAATATGGTCTTATTTTGGGGGGAAAACACTGTACTTTATCATATCCCAGACATGGTATATTGCAATATCGTGTTTCCCCAAAAATCAGACATCCCCTGATAATAAGCCCTCCCCTTAAAATAAACCCTCCTCCGAAAATAAGCCTGCCCCTGAAAATAAGCCCTCCCCGAAAATAAGCCCTCCTCGAAAATATTTAAATGCATTTCCTCTGCCATTTCCTCTGGTTAGGGTTAGGGAAATCAGGTAAGATGGCAAGAGAAGCCCCATCTTGCTCCATGCACCCCAAAATAATAAGACCTCCCCGAAAACAAGGCCAAGCGCTTATTTCAGGGTTCAAAAAAATATAAGACAGGATCTTATTTTCGGGGAAACACGGTACTAACGGTCTGTAGAAAGGTCGGACAATTGGATTTCAGCTGGCACGTAAACAAAGCCCAACTTGAGAAAAAGTAAACAGAGAGATTTCGTTCCTTGGCTGTTTCTTCTTCGTAGGGATGGACTTCAAGGGAGGGGGAGGCATTCTTTCATCCTAGCCAGATGTATGAGACATATTCTGCCAGCTGTAATATAATCCACCCTGCCCAGGATGTGTTTTTTTTTAATTTTTGAAAGAATGTTAACAGCTAGAGAAAAGTTTCACGCAGAACAAAATTCTACGTTCGAGCAAGGAAGCCGAGCACTGAAATGGTCTTTGTCCCACCAAAGAAAATATTGGCACGGGAGTTGAAATGTATAGTCAAATATTCCTTCTTTCCTCCCCACCCTTTTCTGACCCAAAAGCTTTTTTTAAAAAAAGATATGTTTTCAGCCTTGAAGGCAAATTGCTTTGTGACTGGTTTAAATAGTGGGGGTGGGGGGTGGGGTGGGGCTTTGGGGGAGCGGAATGTTAATTAAACTGCATGCTAAAGTTGCAAAGCTGAGGGACTGTCATCCTGGATGACTTCCAGTGCCTTTCCAATTATTTCCTATCGGTATTCCAGAGACAAGAAGGAAAGAAGCTCTGAACTTCTCCAGCGTGAGGCGGTAGTTGTTGGGGGCATTTTCTCCCTGGAGCAAAATGTAAAGGGAGATAATCAGAAGTAAATCATTGTCATTGACGGTATCTAGGATGACTCCGAGCAAGGTCAATCAAGGGGAGAGTAAACTAGAAGGATATAATGATCCAAGTGCTGGGCCTGGACTCTGTGTCTGTGAAGCCATCCCTCTTAGTCAAATCTTTAGCTGGCAACCCTCAATTTTGCAGTTTGGAATGGAATGGAATGGAATGGAATGGAATGGAATGGAATGGAATGGAATGGAATGGAATAGAATAGAATAGAATAGAATAGAATAGAATAGAATAGAATAGAATAGAATAGAATAGAATAGAATACCAATAGCACTTATATGCTGCTTCATGGTGCTTTTACAGCCCATTCTAAGCAGTTTACAGAGTCATCATATTTGCCCCCAACAAGCTGGGTCCTCATTTTACCCACCTCGGAAGGATGGAAGGCTGAGTCAACCTGGAGTTTGGTGGGATTTGAACTGCCAAATTGCAGTCAGCCGACAGTCAGCAGAAGTAGCCTGCAGTACTGCATTCTAACCACTGCACCACCGCGGCTCATAATGGAATGGAACAGAACAGAACAGAACAGAACAGAACAGAACAGAATTCTTTATTGGCCAAGTGTGATTGGACACACAAGGAATTTGTCTTCAGTGCATAAACTCTCATTGTACATAAAAGCTATATAAGTGATAAATCATGATCATAGCTATCATAAAAATACATTATAAATATATATTATAAGTTTATAAATCTTGCCATTTAGACTATAAGAAATGAAAGCATCACCCTGTTCCTTTAATCATGGGTTCATACATTATTACATTAATTAAAACTTCCATAACACACAGGAAGATAATTAATACGCAGAAACGAAGTACAGTTTATCTGCAGGAACCGGCCGAAGAACCAGCCCTCTCTCCCTTGGATGAGCCAAATCCTTATATATCAAACTCTAGAGAAAATGAGCATAATGAGGTTTTAAAGATAAAAGCCTTTTTCAGATGTTCTTTCTTGCACAACTGCTATTTCCCAAAACTCGCGCATAGAAATTTCAGGGTGATTTGTTGTCATTCTAAACCACATAACACTTTCAGCAAAAACACACTTGACGAATAGATCACAGCTTCTGCTTACACAACTTCTCGCATCTGGTCGAAAGCAAAGAGAAGGGTGAGACTAGCTTGGCTCTTAAAACTCTGGAGTGCTATACCAGAGCTGTTCAAAAAAAGCTGAACTCTGCCAGAATTGGGACAGATTCGAATGGAGGAAATCAAGCTGAATGAAGAAGGCCAGAATTTAGTTTTGACATCTCTTCAGAGAAAAGAAGGTCCAGAGGTGACAGGATAGCAGTATTCCAATATCTCAGGGGCTTCCACGAAGAAGAGGGAGTCAAGCTATTCTCCAAAGCCCCTGAAGGCAGGACAAGAAGCAAAGGATGGAAACTAATCAAGGAGAGAAGCAACTTAGAACTAAGGAGAAATTTCCTGACAGTCAGAACAATGAATCAATGGAACAACTTGCCTCCAGAAGTTGTGAGTGCTCCAATACTGGAAATTTTAAAGAAGATGTTGGATAACCATCTGTCTGAAGTGGTGTAGGGTTTCCTGCCTAAGCAGGGGGTTGGACTAGAAGACCTCCAAGGTCCCTTCCAGCCCTATTCTGATTGGATTGGTAACCCTTTCTCCTTGTTTCTCTAAAACTAGATTCACAACCTATTTTGGAGCATCTGTTTAGATATTATTATCCACCTATCCCTGATATTCCCCCATCAACCTGCTGATAAGTCAGGAACTAGAGAGAGCAAAAAAGGGACATGGTGGCTCAGTGGCTAAGAAGCTGAGCCTGTCGATTGAAAAGTCGGCAGTTCAGCGGTTCGAATCCCTAGTGCCGCGTAACGGGGTGAGCTCCCATTACTCGTCCCAGCTTCTGCCAACCTAGCAGTTCGAAAGCGCGTAAAAAAATGCAAGTAGAAAAAATAGGGTCCACCTTTGGTGGGAAGGTAACAGCGTTCCGTGCACCTTTGGCATTGAGTCATGCCAGCCACATGACCACGGAGACGTCTTCGGACAGCCCTGGCTCTTCGGCTTTGAAACAGAGATGAGCACCACCCCCTAGAGTCGGGAACGACTAGCACATATGTGCGAGGGGAGCCTTTACCTTGAGAGAGAGCATAAAGCTAGCCCTAAACAGAAATAAGGGACAACATGTTTATCTCAAGGATCTTTCTCATGTGTTTTTATTGCCAAATCAAAGCAGGAACCTCACATTTTGAAATCGGGTTATGAAGAAGAAGAGAGAAACACTGTTGAGATTCCCAGAAGGAACAGCTGCTGGGAAAAAAAGCAAGAAAGAGGTGCATTTGAATGGACACGTATTAGCATGTATATAATTGCCTTTCCTGGGAATGAGTTTCATCATCAGTCTGTCCAGCACACCTATGGAAGCTCGGGATAACAAAGTCAGAAGATGGGGAAATGTTTCTCATCACACTCTTTCTGAGTCTGAGTCTGGTGGGATTCAAAAATTTTAGCAACTGGTTCTCTACCCAGTTGCTGGGTGGGGATGACTATGGTGGGCGTGGCCTACTTGGCCTCCTGCACCACAGGGGGGCGTTTTTGCCCTCCCCAAGCTCCAGAGGCTTTTCTTGAGCCTCCAGGAGGGCGGAAATGGCCTCCCCCGGGCTCTGGATGCCCTCTGGATGCCTGTTTTTAGACTCCCAGAACTTCCAGGAGGCCGGTTTTTTGGCCTCCCCAGGCTCCGGAGGCTTTCCTCGAGCCTCCAGGAGGGTAAAAACGGCCTCCCCTGGGCTCTGTAGGCCCTCCAGAGGCTGAAAACGAGCCCGTTTCCAGATTTCCAAAACTTCCAGAAGGCCCGTTTTTCACCCTCCCAGAGCCTCCGTGCAGGCACGGGCCACATGGAGAGTTCTCGGAGGGATAGGGAGGGGTGGGTGGGGCCAGCAAGTCCTTGCAACTACCAGTTTGGTGAACCACATGTAAAAATTAGCATCCGGTTCGCCGGAACAGGTCTGAACCGGTTGAATCCCACCCCTGATCCTAGGGTATTTTTTTTTGATAAAGACACAAAATAAGTTCTTTTGTTTGGTGATGTGATGTGTGCAAACAAGCCCATAAGGACTGCTGATTGGATGAGGACTGACAGTCCCAAAGGTGCTTTTTCAAAAGGCAACTGGACTTTCTGAGTTTTTTTTTTTCTTCTTCTTTGAAGATGTTTCCTTCTCATCCAAGAAGCTTCTTCAGCTCTGACTGGATGGTGGGGGAATGGAATGTCCTTGCAGACAGCTGGTCATTTGCATTCTTTTAGAGAGGCATTGAGGCCACTTGGAGATTTATCTGTGTCGTTGGGGGTCACCTGAGTGGAGCAAATGGGTGTGGAGCCTTCTTGGAACTGTTGAAAGGACTGTGTTGTAGATAGATAATGTCGCATCCCTCCTCCTCTGTTGAGAGAGGGCTGTTCAATTTTGACATAGATGGCCTCTTTCACCCCTCTTTCAAACCAGCAGTCTTCTCTGTCCAAAATGTGAACTTTGCTGTCTTCAAAAGAGTGGCCTGTGTCTTTCAAATGCAGATGGATTGCTGAATCTAGTCCTGATGTGTTTGTTCTGCTATGTTGTGCCATGCGTTTATGAAGTGGTTGTTTTGTTTCCCCAATGTACAGATCTGCACATGGCTCGCTGCGTTGTACTGCATACATCACATTGCTCAGTTTATATCTGGGTGTTTATCTTTGGGGTGGACAAGCTCCATAGACATGATGACTGGCAGGTTAAGTACAGTTCATCCTTGTTTTTTTGCTCAGAAAGGTTTCTATTTACTTTCCCCCTTGTCTGCCATCACTCCCATAAACTTCATAAACCCCATATGCCACAAATTCCACAAACGGAACTACAAAGCTTAGTCGTTTTGTCCCCAAAGGGTCATTTGGGAACCACTTTCTCAACTTGTCCTCTTCCGTTGTGAGCCAATAAAGCGAGAAGTAACTGCTTCAGGGATTCTTCCGAAATTTAAAAGACTTGTCTTGACTACCATCAATCAAGGCTCATAAATACTCAAGAGATTCTTTTTAAAAAAAGATTTGTCAATCTCCCATAGAAAGACCTAAGAACTTTGAAGAAGAAATGAACTAAATAGAAAGAGAATCTAGTTCCAAATTCAACTTTTAATCAGCTACCTAGATTTTATTTAGATATAAAGAAAAACATCTTTACTATATAAGATCTGTAGAATAGCAGCACAGTTTACTTATGGAGATTTATCAAGGAGAGATGTAACCTAGAACTAAGGAGAAATTTCCTGACAGCGAGAGAACAATCAACCGGTGGAACAATTTGCCTCCAGAAGTTGTAGGTGCTCCATCACTGGAGGTTTTTAAAAAGAGATTGGGCAGCCATTTGTCCAAAATGGTATAGGATCTCCTCAATGGGGGTATTCAAATAATTTAACAACCGGTTCTCTGCCCTAATGATCGGCTGGGTGGGCGTGGCCATGGTGGGCATGGCCAGGGGGTATGACAGCACTCAGCCTTCTGCACCACCCTGGGAGCAAAAATGGGCCGTGGGGGGGCACTGCCCCCGCGCCCTGTTTTGGGCCTAGTAGGCCACCCTGCAGCCTCCTGGGAGAAAAAATGGGGGCGGGCAGCCATGCCGGACCCCCGTGCACCCCGTTTTGGGCCTAGTAGGTCTCCCTGCAGTTACCTGGGAGCCAAAACGGGGTACGTGGGGACTCCTGGAAGGGGCGGGGCGTGGAGGGACAGGGCCAGCAGCAATTTAACAACCGGTTTTCCCAAACCGGCCCGAACCAGCAGAATCTCACCACTGGATCTCCTGCTTATGAAGGGCATTGGACTAGAAGACTTTCAAGGTCCCTTCCAATTCTGTTATTCTGGAGCAGGAGGTTCTGGAGATTTTAAAGAAGATGCCGGAGAACCACATTTTGTCTATGGTTTAATGATGGCTGGGGAATTCTGGGAGTTGAAGTCCATACATCTTCAAGCTGCCATGGTTTAGAACAGGGGTCACCAACCTTTCGGATCTCATGGACCACTAAATTCATAATTTTAAATCCCGCGGACCACTAATATGATCTGCCTAATGACCGGCTGGGTGGGCGTGGCTAGGTGGTCATGTGACTGGGTGGGCGTGGCCAACTCCTCGCCTCCGCACCCGGGCTCCTTAGTGCCCCAACAAGAAACAGTTGTTGGAGCTAAGCAGCCACCATGAGAAAGAGTTGGCAAAACAGCTCAGTTCAAACTGGATCTGACCGAGAAGGAGGCTCAGCAGAAGCACCTCACTGAGGACTAGGAGCATAGGCTTTCCAAGCAGAGGGAAGACCTGTGGGAGTGCAAGGCCAGGTACCGGCGCCTGGAGGCTCAGCAGGATGAGATGGTCAGTCAGTTCCAGGCCATGATGCAGTCCCACTGGAACAAGGCCCTCTGGCTCTTTGCCACCAGTGACACTTCCCTCCAGCCTTCACCCAAAGCCCCACACCAGGAGGCTGAAGCAGACCCCAAATTGGAATTTCTGCCCCCCTCCGACCCACACAAAAAGACCTCAAAGGGGGAGACTCTCTGCAGCAACACAAACGTTCATTGCATGTATCTGTCCCAGGGGCCATAGTTTGAGGATACCTTATTTAGTGCAATATTAAAAATGCAAATAATTTTTCTGTGGACCACTAAAAAATTTTCATGGACCACCAGTGGTCCACGGACTACCGGTTGGTGACCACTGATTTAGAAACCCCGGGCTGAATGATCCTTGCAGTCCCTTCTAATTTTACACTCTTACGATTCTATTAACTGTCTAAAATAAGCAACACAAAGTCCAGTTAAGGACCGGAATCTTGTGACTTTCCACTGTCTTTCCGGAGAGCCCAAGGCAAGGAACGCACATCTAAATACATACAGGTCTTTTTAAAAGTGACAGAAAGAATACATTTTCACCTATGATACATCACCTCTGATGTTGTTAATGAAATATGGAAAGCAATTAAAAACTTTTTTTTAAAAAAAAAAATCTGTTTCCATTACTGCAGCCTTAAATATCTGAGCTGTGCAGAGGATGAGTTTAATTCTATTTTTTTTTAAAAAAAAAATAGAATTGTTGAGCCAATTTGATGCATCCATCAAGTCAGGTGCTTTTCAGTTGATTCCAAAGGTCAGAGTTCTTTTGATATGCGCAAAAGACCTTGGACCTTGGCAAACCAACTTTTTTTCCCCCAAATCTAATCTTAATCAACATGGCACTAGGCAGACCCATATTGGACTGAACGGACTTTTGTGCTGGATCAATAATTAGAACTGATTTTTTTTAAAAAAAAATTCAGATCACGAATCCGCTTGAGTCATTCAGCTGAATTGACTTTCATCTGATTTTTTTCACAACCTTATTGGACATTCAATTTAGAGCAGTTGGTAGAAATAGGTCAAGTGTCAGTGTTCCAAGTAACAACCCCAACGAAAGAAAATTCAAAGGCTTGAGTTTCCTCAAAGTTCCATTTTATTAGAGATGTCATATTGGCACATCTGGGAAAACCCAAATCTGAAACCTTCCAGGTTTTCCCCACCCAAAGGAAAGTCCCGAGTCCCTGCCCAGCACCCACATGTCCATCACGTGGTCCAATCCAAGCACTGTCCCAACTGGAGATGCCTCCCAATTCCAGCTGTCCAGGTGAAGGGCAAGATGTCCTTGACTCTCCGAGAAAGGAATGTTATTATGACTACATATCACCCATGCTCCATACAATCCCCCCTTCCCATTTTCCCACAGTAGTAAATGTGGCAGGCCTGAAGGTCCAACAAAAAAGAGGACTTCAAGAACTCTACCCAACATCAACATCCTTCTTGCATTTAGCATAAGTATGGCTTCAGATAAAGGGAATAATTTTCAGCTTGGCAAACCCACATTTTCCCTCACTAGTGACCTAAATTTCAGTGAACGTAGGATGGGAGCAGTAAAACCAAAGTATTGAACGAAAAATCTGGGGACAACTTAAAGTTTAATCCATTTATTCTGGCACAAGGAGTAAAGAGCTATTTGTCACAAATAGAAATGGTGCAGAAAATAATAACTAGCAAGGCTGATGCAGAGAATGAGAACCACTGCAGAACTAGTAAGGGAAAAAATTGAAGGGCTTGAGCATCATTAGCTTGAAAGCAAATGATTCTATAATGTACATTAAGTCTGCCGTTAATTGCTTGGACTTCTCCTCCAACTAAGGGGTCAAGCTATTTTCAGGGGTGAAATTCAGCAGGTTCGGACAGGTTCTGGAGAACCGGTAGTGGAAATTTTGAGTAGTTCGGAGAACCGGCAAATACCACTTCTGTCTGGCCCCAGAATGGGGTGGGAATGGAGATTTTGCAATATCCTTCCCCTGCCACACCCACCAAGTCATGCCAACAGAACCGGTAGGGGGAAAATTTTGAATTTCAGGCTATTTTCCAAGGCACCTGAAGGCCAGACAAGGAATACTGGATGGAAACTGAACAAGGAGAGATTCGACCTGGAAATAAGGAGAAATTTTCTGACAGTGAGAACAATCAACCCATGGAACAGAAGATGCCTTCGGAAGTTGTGGGAGCTTCATCCTTGGAAGCTTTCAAGAAGAGACTGGACTGCCATCGGTCAGAAAGGGTGTAGGGTCTCCTGCTTAGGTGGAGGGTTGGACGGGATGACTAAAAAATCCCTTCCAACTCTGTTAATCTGTTAACTAGAAATACCCTAGTACAGCTAATATTGCAGTAAAGCCATGCCTATTTCTAAATTAATCCCTAGAATAAACAGAACACGTCTGTATTTTCCAGTCGGAGGTTTCTCCCAGTAGTTTGCAAGGGCTTTGGATCGTTTGTGGAGAACAGATTCAAATGGAATATAGTGAAATCAGGGAAAGAAAAACCTCTTCGGAAGCTCTATGAATTGTTTGTCAAGAACACAGCAGTGCCCTTGAGACTAAAAAGACAATAATCAACAGACAATCCTGCCAACATTCAAGAAAATAACCTAGTCTGCACCATGTAAACTCTGAACTCTTTGGGGGATTTGGCATGATGTTGCACAAATATCTCTGATTCTTGTGCAAGTACAAATTTACCAAGGCAAAACCATTTTTGATTTATTCGTTCTTCCAATTTCCCGGAGCCGCTTCCCTCTCTCGGGTTTGCATCTGCAAAAATATTTTTTTTTATTCCCCTTCCAAATTATGATTATTATGTTAACCGAAGCTGCCTTCTCCCTCTCCGCAGAAGCTTTCCAATGAAAAACCTCTGCTAGAAGACAAATAAAATCCTCTGGTGTAAAGCAACGAAGACATGCCACAGTTTGTCAAAATGATTCAACTTGTCTATGATAAGCAGAGGAATCGTTTTAAGAAGAAAGATCGCGTGCACGTTTAACACATCAAATTTCAGATAAATATTACAACACCGGATGTCAAAACAAGTCAAAACTGGAGATAGGAAAATTAGCAAATGCCCTCTCACCCATTTCCTACCTTTGTGATTTTTTAAAAAAAAAAACAGATCTCAATTTTAAGGCAACATACAAGTTTCTTCCACAACCCATTTGCTTTTCCTAACCACCCAGTGAAACTTAAGCTAAGAAATGTTGATTTGGCCAAAACCAGAGATGGGTTTCAGCAGGTTCTGACCAGTTCTGGAGAACCGGTAGTGGAAATTTTGAGTAGTTCGGACAACCTGTAGTAAAAATTCTGACTGGCCCCGCCCCCATCTATTCTCTGCCTCCCAAATCCCATCTGATCGGGAGGAAATGGGGATTTTGCAGTAACCTTCCCTTGGATTGGGGAGGGAATGGGGATTTTACAGTATCCTTCCCCTGCCACGCCCACCAAGCCACACCCACCAAGCCAGGCCACACCCACCAGGCCACACCCACAGAACCGGTAGTAAAAAAATTTTGAAACCCACCACTGGCCAAAACATATCAAGGAGCAACATCTCTGTTCAACACTTTAAGCATAACACCCATAATGGGGATGGAGATTTTGCAATATCTTTCCCCTAAAATGGGGTGGGAATGGAGATTTTGCATTATCCTTCCCCTGCCATGCCCTCCAAGCCATGCCCACCAACCCACACCATGCCCACCAAGTCATGCCCACAGAACCGGTAGTAAAAAAAAAATTAGATTTCACCACTGCCTCCAAGTTCCATTATTCTGTTAAAACTCTACCCACTCTTTTAGGGCACTTTGATTGCTCCTAAAATCAAAGACAACACCCAGTTATAAATCTGGGGTTTATTTGATCCTAAAGCAATATGGCTAAAATTCTTTTTTACACCCAGGTTAAGTCAACGGTGCTTATGGTACAGTTTCGGGCCAGCAATGTAGCCCTAATTCTTTTCCAAAGAGAACAAGCTATATTCACTCTAGCTTAGTGTAATTTGCATCTTATTAGGAGGAATCAACTCATATATACATGCAAGATTTCCATCTGCCCCACTCCTGGGATATTCTACGTAGCTGAGATGACTGGATCACGACCTTTGTACTTCAGATTCATCTTTTCTTCTTTTCTTGTGCCCTTCAGCCTGAGCAGATCTTACGGGCAAAGTATTTTTAGACTCTGGTGGCATCCTGGCCCTAAGAGAAGAGACCTTCTCTATTTTGGGAACATGTCGTTTCTCTGGAGTATTACTGTACTGTCAACTGGGATGTTGCAAAATTGCTATAGGGTGGTTTGCAAATTAGCAAGTCTCTTTCCCAGTTATTTGCATGCATAGCCAAAAGGTAAGCTTGAAAATGCAAAAAGAAGAAGAGATCTAACCGACCTTCGCCCTTCTAGCCTCTGGAGGGGGCTTTAAAAGCGGACTCTTCCCCCCAGACAGTGGGGGGAAGAATTGGGTAGGACTAAATACCAGTGAAGAGATGCGGTGGCTCAGTGGCTAAGAAGCTGAGCTTGTCGTTCGAAAGGTCAGCAGTTCAGCGGTTCGAATCCCTAGCGCCGCGTAACGGGGTGAGCTCCCATTACTTGTCCCAGCTTCTGCCAACCCAGCAGTTCAAAAGCACGTAAAAAAAAAAAAAGGCAAGTAGAAAAATAGGGACGACTTTGGTGGAAAGTGCGAAAAGAGGAATATATCCATTGGAAAGTTGCAGGTAGTAAAGCCTAGGAATGGACTTTTAGGCCTCACTGAACCAAAGTTTTAAACTAACATAATTGCAAAATGTACCAGACATTTTTTTATTAGAAAAGTTTTTTTTTTCATAACACATGCAAACAAACAAACAATACATTTTTTCTGAACAGAGTATTGGCCGAGTCAAAATTTGTACAGCTTTTAGTTTTCTCCAATACAATTTTTATAGTTCACTTTTTGCCATAATATTCTTTCTCTCTAATTTTTTTATTTTATTTTCCTTCTATTTCTTCTGATCTATAACCAATATTACTATTCACCCTAATCTCTAATCTTGGTCTATTTTTCTTTCCCCCCCACCCCATTACTTTTTTCCAAACTGCAACCCTTTAATTTAAAGACATATTTCTAATATGCTGACTTGTGTGCTGCATTTTCTGCAAAGTACGTGGTTTTGAGATAGATTTGGAATCAGAACATTGAAACTGTGAGAAATAGGGAACTGAAAGTTGACGATGGATAGAGGTTTGAGATGTACACACGGGTGTTTGCAGAGAGTGACGGTCAGTAAGAATGTAAGAATGTAAGAATGTAAGAAAGAACAGGGAAGTGAAACTATGTCAGTAAAAAAGAAGGTATAAGAAATGTGGCTTGAGATGAGAATGGGGTCCTTTGCCCAATAGCAGTCCTTGTAGGACCCCATTGCAATGGTTTAATAATGTAAGTCTTGTTGTGGAATTGCATTGCTATGATGGCTCTTCATGTTCCAAATTGCTCATGAATAAACCTCTGGATCTTAAAGTAAGATTTATTGTTTGTGGTTTCCTCTTTCGGGGTATTTTTATGACAGAAGGTAACAGCGTTCCTTGCGCCTTTGGTATGGAGTCATGCCGGTCACATGACAATGGAGACATCTTCGGACATGGCTGGCTTTTCGGCTTTGAAACAGAGATGAGCACTGCCCCCTAGAGTCGGGAACAACTAACTGTTGTGGCCCGTACGCAGCCTGTGCAGCTAGTAGCTGATTCAGACAGCGAGGAGGCTGGTGTGGTGCTGCGCCAACAGCCTGTGCAGCTAGCACTCGAGTCGGACAATGAGGAGGCTGGAGAAGATGTGGTGCCAGAGGCGGGGATTCAACCAGGGCCTTCAGAACCTCCAGAACCTCCCTTAAGTGAAGAGGACGAAGAGGAGGAGCCTCTTCTTGATGCATGGGTGCGCAGAGCTGCCAAAAGGCAGGAGTGGCTCCTCAGGAGGAGGTCTCCTCGAGAGTAAGGCTTGGGGCTAATTGGCCACTCCCTTAGCCTATTTAAGGAGGAACGCCGACTGAAGCAATTCGCAGGGAACAACTTCGTTCACATACCTTCGTGTCTTGCCTTGCTTATCTTATCAGCTTCCTGCAAATTGCTTCTGGGCATTCTGCCAACCATAGTAAGCTTTCAGTTATTATTCTTTGAATTCTTGGCAGCTGTTAATGCAATTAATTAACAGCCATTGTTGTAAAAGACTGGCTTATTTAGTAAACTAAGGTCTGAACAGACTTTGTGTGTGCTGCGTTCTTTGGGGTCCGTAGCTGGGGCAGAACACTAGGACATATGTGCGAGGGGAACCTTTACCTTTACGGACCAGTGATGGTTGTTGTTTTGGAGAGTGTGGCTTTAGGACATAGGGTGCGGTCTGTTTGTTTGTTTGTTTGGATGTTGAGTTTTTTATACTCTTTTTTTTTTTAACGATTGTTGTTGATGTTATGAACAGTCCAGACTTACGGCATAAAAGATGGGCAGCTATGTAAGTTTCCTAACTAAATAACCAAACTATACCATACCGTTTTTAAGTATGAACATCTCAGGACAAAGCTGCAAAGGGTTCACTGTTGGAAGGGACCTTGGAGGTCTTCTAGTCCAACCCCCTGTTCAGGCAGGAAACCCTGGGCCTATACCATTTCAGACAAATGGTTGTCCAACCTCGTCTTAAAGATCTCTTCTTAAACAGATTGGACAGCTATATGTCTGAAATGGTATAGGGTTTCCTGCCTGAGGAGGGGGTTGGATTAGAACTCTGTTATTCTATTCTATTCTATTCTATTCTATTCTATTCTATTCTATTCTATTCTATTCTATTCTATTCTATTCTATTCTATTCTATTCTATTCCCCTATCTATATTTGTAACAGGGGGAAAAAAACCCCGTGTACTACCTAATTCCTTTTGCATAATATTCCATTTGCAAGTTCTAGATGACTTACATTGCTCCATGTTCGTTCTAAATCATATAAGGAACGCATAACAAATTAACGCAATGCAACAAGATTACACCTCCAAGGGATGCTAAATTATCTCCTCAAATTAACACTTTATTTTATGCGTATGAGCTTGGAAGGTAAAGAAATTAACACTCAGCCACACAACTCAACATTGTTATAGTGGTGTCACATAGAGAAATTCAGATGACACGGTTATTTTTTTGAGAAGACGTATTCAAAAGTGTCTATAATAAAGATACATCTTTCATAAATGCTCTTGATAGATATTGTTGAGGAGGCTGGGGCGTTGCACCTTCGTTCTTTAAATTTCTCCTATATTCCTATTTTTCCTCTACTCTTATTTCCTTGTTTTCACCATTTGTAGAAGCAATGCATCTTATTTTGAGAATGCACCGAATTGCATGAAAAAATTGTCCTTGTTGCTTTAAATTGTCCTTTTTATTTTTCTGTGCTGTCACTGCCAGTAGCGGTAAGCATCAATCCAGAGAGGTCACATTGTCCTACAAGCTATAGGTACCTGCAACTGTTACATGAATTTGAAAAAATATATATATTCTGCAAAACGTTGCTGACACCCACTTTAATGTGAGGCTGCAAAGGAGGCAGTTGCTTATTCAACAAATCAATTTTACTGCAATCCATAAACCCATATCATATATTAAACTGAAGGGGGGGAAATATATATGTAGGATGAGGAGAGAATCTGAAATTAAGATGCTCAGAGACAGTGGTTCGCACATCTGCCACACAGATACAATCTTCAGTTTCCCATCATGCAGCTGTTTAGGTTCCAGTGCCAGAAATATTTTTGCTCGGTAGTGTAGAAAGTTAGCACCCACCCCTCTCCTAGAAGAATGAAATATTTTGAGGAATATTTTAAAAAGGCAGGATAAAATATTTCCCCTAAAAAAGAAATCAAAATCTTCAGGGAGACAGAAACTCAGAGCCCCAGCTCCCTCCCCCCAGCAGATATTTGGTGCCCATGAATAGAATAGAATAGAATAGAATAGAATAGAATAGAATAGAATAGAATAGAATAGAATAGAATAGAATAGAATAGAATAGAATAGAATAGAATTTTTTATTGGCCAAGTGTGATTGGACACACAAGGAATTTGTCTTTAGTGCATATGCTCTCAATGTACATAAAAAGACAAGATACATTCGTCAAGAATCATAAGGTACAACACTTAATGATAGCCATAGGGAAGAAATAAGCAATCAAATCATATTAGGAAACACTCAATATAAATCGTCAGGATACCAGCAACAAGGTTACAGTCATACAGTCCTAAGTGGGAGGAGATGGGTGATAGGAAGGATGAGAAGATTAATAGTAATACAGACTTAGTGAATAGTTTGACAGTGTTGAGGGAATTAGTTGTTTGGCACAGTGATGGCGTTCAGGAAAAAACTGTCCTTGTGTCGTTGTTCTGGTGTGCAGTGCTCTATAGCGTCGTTTTGAGGGTAGGAGTCGAAACAGTTTATGTCCAGGATGCGAGGGTCTGTAAATATTTTCACAGCCCTCTTTTTGACTCATGCAGTGTATAGGTCCTCAATGGAAGGCAGGTTGGTAGTAATTGTTTTTTCTGTAGTTCTAATTATCCGCTGAAAAATCTTCAAATCTTAAAACCCACCAAAACATATTGGTGACTTTAGTGGGTCTAAATTCTTATTTAGTGGCAAGAAGTATTAAAAAAGTAAAATTAAATCATAATGCCACTTCTGTTTCTGAAATGTACCCAGGGAATAATAATTTCAATCCAGCCACATGTTATAATTGAACAGGTAACTGTTATACGTGCATAATATCCCTTGTCTATTAATAATTTTTGTATTTGTTGCATTGAAAAGCTAAAGGCCCAGTAATATGAGAATCAATGTTATTTTTAATACATTATTAAATATCTGTTGCTGATTATACAAATTAAGTATTGTGTGCTCTACAATGCACTACTGCATTAAACTGTCTTTAGTGCAAATAAAATATAGAAGTCAATCAATAACTCAATAAAAAAGAGATAAAACAATGGCAAAAACCTCAACTTGAAGTAGCAAAATGCTTTTCTCAAACTATCCCTCCATTCTTGCCTAAATAATATTTTTATTTGCTTCACTGGAGATATTTATCCATCCCGTCCTTTTTGACAATCTGTTTTCAAATTCTCAAGAAACAGAATCCAGATGTCTTGAGTCTGGAATACATAATAGAATAGAATAACAGAGTTGGAAGGGACCTTGGAGGTCTTCTAGTCCACCCCTTACTTAGGCAGGAAACCTTACACCACTTCAGACAAATGGTTATCCGACATCTTCTTAAAAACTTCCAGTATTGGAGCATTCACAACTTCGAGAGGCAACTGTCAGGAAATTTCTCCTTAGTTCTAAGTTGCTTCTCTCCTTGATGAGTTTCCACCCATTGCTTCTTGTCCTGCCCTTAGGTGCTTTGGAGAATAGCTTGACTCCCTCTTCTTTGTGGCAGCCCCTGAGATATTGGAACCCTGCTATCATGTCTCCCCTAGTCCTTCTTTTCATTAAACTAGACATACCCAGTTCCAGCAACCTTTATGTTTTAGCCTCCAGTCCCCTCATCATCTTTGTTGGTACATATGTTGGTTTCATTGAACTGGCACTAGGTCAAGTCTATAGAGCTATGTAAGGTATGTACCTTCAGAAACCAAGCACATCTCACCCAAGGCAAGACTCTTAACCATCAAGTCATGTCTATCTACAGTTTCTCAACAAGACTCTTAATTTACACACATTCAGATATTTGCCGGTTCTTAAGTTAAAAACTAAAGTGCTGTTGTGGCTCCGTTACCTGAGCCTGTGTCATCAGCAGGAGAGGACTCCGAGAGGGAAGGAGAGGAGTTGGCAAGGCCTCCCTCTCCAGGACCCTCCTCTCTGGCAATGCCTTCGGTGTCCGCCGAAGGGCAAGAGATAGGGCCGGGGCCAAGCACGTCCACGCAGCCACAGGTGGACAGTGATGAGAGTAAAGAGTCTTGGCTGGATCCACACCAGCGTCGCAGAGATAAGCGTGTGCATCAGAAGAAAAGGCGTGCCCAAGATTAGGCTGAGTCACTGGACCACACCCCACAGGTTATAAAAGGGAGCGTGGTGGCCAGTCAAACCTTGTGATGAACAAAGCTGAAAGCTTCCACACCATTCTGCATTGCCGGACTTTTGCTAAAGACTTTGCTGGATTATATTTGGACTTGATTTACTCTGTAATTATTGAGCATTTTACTTTGATGTACCAGAAGCGGAGAGAAGTTATCTCTTCCCTTCGTAAGTAATAAACTCTTGGCAGGCAGCCACTAGGTTGCTGCCAAGTTCCGTTATCATAAGGAAAAGGATTTTGTCAGCTGGTTTGGTTTTTAACTCTTGGACGTCTGTTGGTGTGTGTGCGTATGGGACGGGGACAGAACAAGCGCGTCTTATACACCAGTGTGTCTTATACTCCGAAAAAAACGGTATATAAAATATAATAGTCTGCCTTTTGAATATTTCCTAGAATATTTCATTCTTCTAGGAGAGGGGTGGGTGCTAATGTTCTACAATAAGCAATAGAGCCCTCTTCAAAGATCAAGGTCTTCGGGTGTGTCCAAAACCAAGATACGTATAAAAGAGAAAACAAAATTTTGACGTTCCATGCTGGCTTCCGAAAAGCAAAATCCGTGGGGGAGCCAGATTTGCTTTACAACCGCATGATTTGGTTATCGGTGGTAAAAAAAAAAAATAGTCATAAAATCAGATCCAGTCATGTGATGATGACTCCCTTAACTGCATCACTTAGCGGCCAAAGTCCTGATCCCAATTGTGGTGGTAAATCAAGGGGCTACCTGTAAGTCTATTCCCTCTTCTGTGTGCCGATCGTTCAGACATTGCAAGACTGCTCCCTTCCATCCGTTCTGAAGTTCAGCATCCATCAACGGGTCCTCATTGGGTTTAGCTTCCATCACTTTGTTCTGTTTAGTTTTCTTTATTGTCACTGCACCTCGTACAACGAAATTAAACGCCACCTTCGGTGTACATTATAACTATAAAAATAAAACCCAAACACACATCCTTCACATTCTATGCGATTGAATTGAAAACCCCTGATGTTGCATTAATATTGCACTATACCGTAGAATTCAATCTTTATCTTTATCTTTATTTGATTTATATAGCGCCCTACTCCCGAAGGACTCAGGGAGGTGAACAGCCAACCGATAAAATACATAAATACAAAATTTAAAAACAGAATAAAACCGAATTAAACAATTTGGCCCAGACAGATTTAAAACACCCCAATCATTTAAAAACAGATTAAAATTTTCATATTAAAAAAAAGGGGGGAAAGATTAGGCCAGGCCCGCCTGGTGGAATAAAAAGGTCTTGAGAGCGCGGCGGAAGGTGTGCAGATCCGGGATCCTCCGTATCTCCGGGGGGAGCTCATTCCAGATAGTAGGTGCCCCCACAGAGGAGGCTCTCCCCCTAGGGGCCGCCAGTCGACATTGTTTGGCCGATGGCACCCGGAGGAGCCCCTCTCTATGAGAGCGTACCAGCCGGTGGGAGGCTATTGGTGATAGCAGGCGGTCCCGTAGATAACCAGGTCCTAAGCCATGGAGCGCTCTAAAGGTGGTAACCAAAACCTTGAAGCGCACCCGGAAGACCACCGGGAGCCAGTGCAGCTCACGCAGGAGAGGTGTTACATGGGAACGCCATGTCGCTCCCATTACCACCCACGCGGCCGCACTCTGCGCCAGTTGGAGCCTCCAGGTGCTCCTCAAGAGGAGTCCCATGTAGAGAGCATTGCAATAGTCCAGGCGGGAAGTGACGAGGGCATGAAATGACCGTGCGTAAGGATATGTAACAATGTAGTTACTGCCCTGGGATAGAAGCTGTTTTTCAGCCTATTTGTCTTTGTTTTTATTGTCCTGTACCGTCTGCCAGGTGGTAATAGTTCAAAAAAAAAAAAGGGGGGGGTGCCCAGGATGAGATGGATCCTTAAGAATGCTTTGAACTTTCTTAAGGCAGCAGGAGCTATCAAGCTCTTCCAAGGAGGGGAGAGGGCAACCAATAATCCTCTGGGCAATGACGTTGACCCTCTGGAGCGCTGTCCTATCTGCCACCGTGCAATTGGCAAACCATACACAGGTGCAGTAGGTTAAAATACTCTCTATGGTTCAGCGGTAGAAGATCATCAGCAGTTTTCCATTCAGTTGTTGTTTCCTGAGAAGTCTCAGGTAGTATAATCTCTGCTGGGCCCTTTTGACCAGTGCTGCAATGTGAGCGTCCCAGGTCAGCTCCTCTTTTAGGATAACACCCAGAAACTTAAAACTGGCCACTTGCTCCACTCGGTCTCCATTGATAAGCAAGGGCTGGACGTCTGATCTATTCCTTCTGTAGTCCACTATAAGCTCCTTGGTCTTATTGGTGTTAAGGACCAAGTTATTGTCTCCACACCACGAAAGCAACTGGTCCATCTCATCTCGATAGGCAGATTCATCCTCATCCTCATTGGTAGCCATCTTCTGAGCATACTCTAAAGGTCTTTTTTTTTTTTTTAATTGTGATGCCCAAAACCAGACAGATTTTTTTTTCCAAATGGAGTCTCACCAGGGCAGATTAAAGTGGAATTATTTCCCTTCAGCTAACTCTGTGCTTCTATGAATGCACCCCAAGGCAGAATTTGCCATTTTCACAAATCCTTTCCATTGCTGTCTCATCTTGCTCTTGGGATCACCCAGATCCTTTCCTGCCCAAACCGGATTTTTCTTTTTTTTCATCCTATACTCGATCTCATTAAACGCATAAAAATATTATGCTTATACCTAGCGCTCAGAACAGATTTTTCTTCCTCCCTCAAACATTAAACAAGCTGCATGCACGCATCCACAGGGTAGATGGAATGTTTTTAAACATAAATTTTTTATTGCCCGCAGGGTAAATGGAATGCGAAGGACATGCAGGCCCTTGGCCTGTTTTCCTCTTCGTATGATCTCTAGATTGCCCACCGATTCTGCTGTAATAAGGTTGATTTAAGGGTGTTCTTCTGGTGTGTCTCATAATAGAAAAATGCATAAACAAACAGAGTTTGGCGAGTGGCGCTCAGCTGGGAAGGCTTCGGCTAGGATTGTGCACAGATTCCTGAGTTAAAATCCCGAGCTGGGTTTTTTTTTTTTTTTAATTTGATTTATATGCCGCCCTTCTCCAGAGACTCAGGGCGGCTTACAATGCGCTAAGCAATAGCCTTCATCCTTTTTGTATATTTATACAAAGTCAGCTTATTGCTCCCACAAACCGGGTCCTCAATTTACCTACCTTAGAAAGGATGGAAGGCTGAGTCAACCTTGAGCCTGGCAAGATTCGAACCTGCAGTAATTGCAGGCAGCTGTGTTAATAACAGGGTGCTTAGACCACTGTACTACCAAGGCTCGTTTCTTTTTTGTTTTGTGGAAACAACCCTGCTGTGAAGTTTAGCTTGGAGAGTAGTGTACAGGGTGACCATCTTGAGATTTTCACTAGGTTAAAAATGCAATAGGTTATATCAAAAAAGAGCTGCCTTTTTTGTTTCTTTCGGCGGATGTGCGTATTTTTACCCCTTTTACCACCGGCACCAAGTGTGAGTGCCGATGTGTCTGAACTTGTGTAGATGTGTTGGCAAGAAAGAAGCTGGAATTGGAAGTGGTTGGACAGGATTCTGACTCCACAGAGGATCAAACCAGCTAATTAAGCAGAAAAAGGGGCCTCCTAATGCTCACCGTCTTGAATGAGCCCTACAGAGCCCGACAGCTGTGTAAAGGAGAGGCTTAGTGTGAGGCGTGGCTTTGCTCCCTTCCACATGGCAGGAACCCAACCTCTGGATATAATTTTCCAACAGCAGTAGAGACCCCCCCAAAAAAGTCTGCTTAAAGAAATCAACAGAAGTTGTTAATTTTATCCATGGTGCACAATTGTCCCAGTGGACGGGTTCTCCATTGCTCCACAAAGAAGAAGCAGAATGAGTGGTGGGATTCAGCCGGTTCGGGCCAGTTCAGGTGAACCGGTTGTTAAATTGCTGGCTGGCCCGCCCCTTTCCGACCCACCCCTTCCAGGAGTCCCCATGTGCCCTGTTTTGGTTCCCAGGTAAGTGCAGGGAGGCCTACTAGGCCCAAAACAGGGCACAGGGGTGTGTGGCGCAACCCCCCCCCCCCCATGGCCTGTTTTTGCTCCCAGGAGGCTGCAGGGAGGCCTACTAGGCCCAAAACGGGGCACAGGGAGGTGCGGTGCAGCCCCCCCCACAGCCTGTTTTTGCTCCCAGGTGGCTGCAGGGAGGCCTGCTAGGCCCAAAATGAGGCACGGGGGGTGAGGCGCAGCCCCTCCCCATGGCCCATTTTTGCTCCCAAGAAGCTGCAGGGAGGCCTACTAGGCCCAAAGTGGGGTGCATCCCCCCACGGCCCATTTTTGCTCCCAGGTGGGTGCAGGAGGCCGAATGCTGCCTGTTACACCCGTTGGCCATGCCCACCATGGCCACGCCCACCCAGCTGGTTATTAGGGTAGAGAACCGGTTGTTAAATGATTGGAATCCCACCACTGATTGCAGAACCAATGAGTCCAGACTTCAAGGAAAGGAGATGCAGGCTAGACAACAGGACGGGATAAATTGAGAGCCAGTGGAACAGAATTGGTCCATGACGTGTGAATTCTTTTCTAGCGAAGGCTGGATGATCAGGTATCCGAGCATCATTTTACGTCTTCAGCTGAAGTCAATTGGTTCTCTGATCCTGGCCTTAATTGCCAACATGCCTGGGAACTTAAACGCAAGGCTCAAGAAACCATCAGGGAGCCTTATTAAACATAATTGACAACGTCAAGATGACGTTGACGTTTAAAGGAGTATTTCTGAGAGGGAGGTAAAAGGCAGCAGATTCAAGAGCAGGGAGGAGCAGCTATGGCGACTTTACATCCGTGGGCTCCCAACTCCTTGAACCGTGATGGCGAACCTATGCCGTCGTCCAGCTCAGCTCCATTGCACATGCGTGTCCGCTTCCCGCCGGCCAGCTGATTTTTGGGTCTGCCCTGCAAGTGGGAGACACGCGCGCATGCCGGGGGGGGGAGAGCGGGGGACCTACCTTTCTCCTCACTTTCTGCTGCCTGTGCCTTCCCAGATCTCCAGAGATTCCCCTCCCAGCGCTGTTTTGGGAGGTGAGGCTTCCCCCCCCCCCCTCTCAGCCATTTTGGGAGGCTTTTCCCCTCTTCCAAGCCATTTTGGGAGGCAAGGCTTTCTTTCCTCTCCCAGCCGTTTTGGGAGGCTTTTCCACCACTCCCAGCCATTTTGGGAGGCGAGGGTTCCCCCCCCCAGCACTGATTTGGGATGTGAGATCAAAGGGGAGGGGGGGTCATGCACGCATGCGTGTGGGGAGGGAGCAGGGGTTGCATGCACGGGGTCACATGCATAGGCGTGGGGGGCTCCCACGCACATGCGCAGGGGGTGGCATGCAGGAGGGGCATTACATTATGCAATGGCACACGCACGCATGCTTTTGGCACCCGAGGAAAAAAAGGTTAGCCATCACTGTCCTAGAATTCCAAAGACAGCATGGCTGGCTCAGGAATTCTGGGAGTTGAAAGTCCACAGCTATAGTTGCCCATCTCCGTTCAAGGGTGAACGCATTCCTTACTTTTGCCCACCATACAAGCTGTTTTCGCTCTTGAATCTGAATTGTGGACCGAGGGAAGAGATGCATGAAGGGAACTGACTGAGCCATTGTCAAAGATGGAAGGTGGAGGAAATTTTAAGTGAATGTTGATGAAAGCCAGAGCGAGTTAACCAAAGCAGAGGTACCCCGTCTGACAAATATTTAGCAACTGTAAGTGCAAAATTGTATATAGATGGTGAGTGAATATACCTGACTCAGCCAACTCTTAAGTTTATTCTGGGCTGTTTTGACTGTCTGAGGGATGTGTGGATTTGGTGAAGGGAAATGATGCATTTGATAAAAATTTAGAGCCACCTACACACTTCGGTCTGAAGTGGTTCGACTTTTTGGGTAGATTTAATGCCACCATTTAAAAAAAAAAAAGTCCTAAAACCTCAAGAATTGTTTGCCTCCAAATATGTTTTAAACCAGCAACTCATTTTATTTTGCGGTATTCTCTTCCACTCAGTCCAGCCCCGTCTTTGGAAGGAAATCTGCCCAAAACTTCAGTTTGTTCTCATAATGAAAGGAAATTGTAATCAAGATATATTTAGTATACAGTATACAGTCACCAAATCCGAAGCATCCCACACATGGAGTTTTCTAAACAGCTAAGCTCATGGGACAGCCAGTTTGTTGTAGCAGTGAGGGCACCAGGTAGAAATTGGTAGACAGTGAGTTCCCATTACAGATTAACAGAGTTGGAAGGGATCTTGTAGGTCATCTAGTCCAACCCGCCCGCCCAAGCAGGAGACCTTACACCATTTCTGACAGATGGCAGTCCAGTTTCTTCTTGAAAGCCTCCAGTGATGAAGCTCCCACAACTTCAGAAGGCAACTTCTGTTCCATCGGTTGATTGTTCTCACCATCAGGAAATTTCTCCTTATTTCCAGGTTGAATCTCCCCTTGATCAGTTTCCATCCATTATTCCTTGTCTGGCCTTCAGGTGCTTTGGAAAGTAGCTTGACCCCCTCCTCTCTGTGGTAGCCCCTCAAATATTGGAAGACTGCTATCATGCCTCCCCTGGTCCTTCTCTTCTCTTCACTGGACTAGCTATGCCCAGTTCCTGCAACTGTTCATCGTATGTTTTAGCCTCCAGTCTTCTAATCATCCTGGTTGCTCTTCTCTGCACTCTTTCTAGAATCTTAACATCTTTTTTATAGTATGGTGACCAAAATTGGATGCCGTACTCTAGGTGTGGTCTTACTAAGGCTTTATAGAATGGTATTAATACCTCCCTTGATCTTGATTGCATCCCTCTGTTAATACAATTTAGGATTGCATTGGCTTTTTTGGCTGCCGCCGCACACTGTTAACTCAAATTTAATTGGTTGTCCACTAAGACTCCAAGATCCCTCTCACAGTTACAGCTAGTTCTAGTCCTGCTTTAGGCATGAAAGTCAGCTGGGTAACTTTGGGCCAATCACTAGGAGACTGTGAGTTCTAGTTCCACCTTAGGCAGGAAAGCTATGTGGGTGACTTTTGGCCAATCACCAGGAGATGGTGAGTGCTAGTTTTTATTTGTTTGTTTGTTTGTTTGTTTGTCAAGAACATATTAGGTAATAAGTATAAAGATGGATTGGATACATAAAATAGATAGAAATAGAGGAAACATTAGGACAGGGACTCATGCACACCCCTTACAGACCTCTTAGGAATGGGGTGAGGTCAACAGTAGACAGTCTTAGGTTAAAATTTGAGGGTTTTGGGGATGAAACCACAGAGTTAGGTGGTGCATGCCAGGCATTGACCACTCTGTTGCTGAAGTCAGCTTTTCTGCAATCGAGTTTGGAGCGATTCACTTTAAGTTTGTATCTATTGTGTGCTCGTGTATTGTTGTGGGTGAAGCTGAAGTAGTCATTGACAGGTAGGACATTGTAGGAGATAATATGAGCTACGCTTAGGTCATACCGAAAGCAGCGTAGTTCTAAGTTTTCTAAGCCCAGAATTTCAAGCCTGGTGGCATAAGGGATTTTGTTGCGAGCAGAGGTGTGGAGGACTCTTCTTGTGAAATATTTCTGGACACGTTCAATTGTATTAATGTCCGATATGTAGTGTGGGTTCCAGACAGATGAGCTGTATTCAAGAATTGGTCTAGCAAAGGTTTTGTATGCTCTGGTTAGTAGTGTGATATTACCAGAGAAGAAGCTACACAAGAGTTCTCTTCCTGTTTTGCGCACAAAGGCAGCTAGATGAGTTTGGGCCAGTCTCTCGCTCGCTCGCTCGCTCTCCCTCTTCTAGGAAAAAGAAGGCAAAACCTCTTCTGAAAACTTTTCCAAGAAAACTGCAGGCCAGTCACTCACCGGAAGTCAAAACTGACTCCAAAGCACACACAGGGAGAGAGGAAAAAAAAATTGAAGGGTAGTTCATCAGGAAAATCTGGCTGGAACAAAAATTGGTCAAAAGTCATTAGTCAAAACCGAGGGCTTTTTACAATGAACAAAGTTAAAGGATTCGCAAAATTTGTCTTTTTAGCCCAAAGATTAGTCAACAGTGAGATTAAAATCATTCAAAATAGGAGAAGACAAATGAGCGCCATACCGTATTTTTCGGAGTATAAGACGTACCGGATTATAAAACACATTTACCTTTTTTGGTGAGGAAAAGAAGAAAAAGAAATCTGCCTCTGCCTCTGAGCAGTTTTGCCTCGTTGCAGCAAACAGCAAACAGCCTGCTTAACTTTCATTTTCGTTTTCAGCATAGCTTGAGGAAAAAGGAAAAAAAAATCTGCTCAGCAATTTACCTCTTTGCAGCAAGCAGCAGAGGCCACACAAAACAGCCGAGAGCAAATCAGCTGAGAGTCGGGAGGCCGATCTAATCAACTTGTGCTAATTAGGCTGTGCTGAAGCTGAAAGGAGCTGTTTCTTCTTGCTGTTTGCTTGCAAGGAGGTAACTGCTGGGAGGCAGAGGCCAAAGATTGGGGGCCAGTGGGTGGGCGGGGCTACATTCGGTGTATAAGACGCACCTAAATTTTCACCCCCTTTTAGGGGGGAAAAAGGTGCGTCTTATACTCCGAAAAGTGCAGTAAGTATAATAACAACCAGAAAGGGTATGAATAGAGATACAGGCAGAGGTGGATTTCACATAATTTTACTGCCGAATCACTGCACGCACGTGCACGCATGCTTCGCTCAGGTGTGCACCTTCCACACATGCGTGTAGCTTTCTGTGCATGCACTTTGCTCGCACACGCAGCTTACACGCTTGTACGTGGCTTAGAAAGCATGGCTAAATAGGACAGCTTAGAGCCAGGGCGGATGGGCCAGCCCATCTGCAGGTCACCACTACCGGTTTGCTTGAACCAGTCTGAATCAGCTGAATACCACCACTGGATACAGGCAGTAAGAGGAAAAACATACTCCCAAGAAAGAAAAGAGCAGAATTGCATAACACACCCTAAAGGTAAAGGTCCCCCTCGCACATAACTGCTAGTCATTCCCGACTCTAGGGGGCGGTGCTCATCTCCGTTTCAAAGCTGAAGAGCCAGCGCTGTCCAAAGACATCTCCGTGGTCATGTGGCCGGCATGACTCAACGCCAAAGGCGCACGGAACACTGTTACCTTCCCACGAAAGGGGGTCCCTATTTTTCTACTTGCATTTTTTATGTGCTTTCAAACTGCTAGGTTGGCAGAAGCTGGGACAAGTAACGGGAGCTCACCCCGTTACACGGCACTAGGGATTCGAACCGCTGAACTGCCGACCTTTCTGATCGACAAGCTCAGCGACTTAGCCACTGAGCCACTGCGTCCCTATAACACACCCTTCCCAAGTGTTAATCTGGCACCAAATACGCTTTTCAAAAATTTCAAACAGCCCTAGATTTATGTTAGGTCAACTGAATAGCACGATGAAAAATGTTTATATAGAACTGCTAGGCAGATCATCGGTTTACAGTATAGTAAGCCCTGTGTTTAACAGGCATTGGTTTAAAGTACTTTGGACCCAAAGGAATGACTTTTTTTCTTTTGGCCTCCACTCCCATTTAATAGATACTACTAAATTACCATATTTTTCAGAGTATAAGACACACTTTTTTCCCCTCCTAAAAGAGGCTGAAAATTTGGGTGCATCTTATACTCCGAATGTAGCTTTTTTGAAGCTTTTTTTTCAGCCCTAGCGAGTGATCTTCCGGCTTTGCCTGCTCCCTCCGACTCTCAGCTGTTCTTTAGAAGCTTTTTTTTTTCAGTGAAGCTTTTGCCTGGTCCCTCCGACTCTCAGCTGTTCTTTAGAAGCTTTTTTTTTCAGTGAAGCTTTTGCCTGCTCCCTCCGACTCTCAGCTGTTCTTTAGAAGCTTTTTTTTCAGTGAGGCTTTTGCCTGCTCCCTCCGACTCTCAGCTGTTCTTTAGAAGCTTTTTTTTTCAGTGAAGCTTTTGCCTGCTCCCTCCGACTCTCAGCTGTTCTTTAGAAGCTTTTTTTTCAGTGAAGCTTTTGCCTGCTCCCTCCGACTCTCAGCTGTTCTTTAGAAGTTTTCAGTGAAGCTTTTGCCTGCTCCCTCCAACTCTCAGCTGTTCTTTAGAAGCTTTTTTTTTTCAGTGAAGCTTTTGCCTGCTCCCTCCAACTCTCAGCTGTTCTTTAGAAGTTTTCAGTGAAGCTTTTGCCTGCTCCCTCCGACTCTCAGCTGTTCTTTAGAAGCTTTTTTTTCAGTGAAGCTTTTGCCTGCTCCCTCCGACTCTTCAGCTGGACTCTGAAGCTTTTGTTCAGCCCTAGCTAGCACGTGATACGATCTCCATGGTTTGCCTGCTTTTCTCATTGCTTCTCTCTTCTATGCCATAGAAGCTGTTTTTTATCCCTAAGCAGGGGATAAAAACCAGCAAACTAATGTGCTGAAGCCAACCAGACTTTTTTTTCCTATTTTCCTCCCCAAAAACTAAGCTGCGTCTTATACTCTGGTACATCTTATACTCCGAAAAATACGGTAAGGAGCCTTCTGTTAAGCGAGGTTGTTCACTAAATCTAGAATTTTACTGCAAAGGCATATCTCAAAATTACTCTGTAATTTTGTCCAATGACATAAATTGGACAGGCATGGCCTTTCTTCGCTAATAAAATATCCCAGTTAAAAAGAAACCAAAACAAAAAAAGATTGGCCATTTCAGTACGAAACTGCTTGGAGTTGGTCAGCCTGTCACCAAGGTTTCTGAATGGTAAAAACATCCAATGGAAGAGAAGTTGCCTTCAGAAGTTGTGAGAACTTCGACCCTGGAAGCTTTCAAGAAGAGACTGGGCTGCTCTCTGTCAGAAATGGTGTAGGGTCTCCTGCTGGAGTGGGTGGGTGGGGGGTTGGAATAGATGACCTACAAGGTCCCTTCCAAGTCTGTTAATCTGTTAATTAATTTACCATCCCTGGAAGCTTTCAAGAAGAGACGGGACTGCCATCTGTCAGAAATGGTGTGGGTTTCAATTTTTTTTACTACCGGTTCTGTGGGCGTGGTTTGGTGGGTGTGGCATGGCTTGGTGGGCGTGGCAGGGGAAGGATACTGTAAAATCTCCATTCCCACCCCACTCCAGGGGAAGGATACTGCAAAATCCCCATTTCCTCTTGATCAGCTGGGACTCGGGAGGCAGCGAATCGATGGGGGCGGGGCCAGTCAGAATTTTTATTTCCGGTTCTCTGAACTACTCAAAATTTCCGCTACTGGTTCTTCAGAACTGGTCAGAACCTGTTGAAACCCACCTCTGGTGTAGGGTCTCCTGCTTGGGCGGAGGGGTGACCTAGATGACCTACAAGGTCCCTTCCAACTCTGTTAATCTGTATCTGATCCTTCTTTTTGCCCCTGTCAGTTGAACAAATGATGCAGTCAAGATTTCAACCAATTTCTTTCTTGGGTAGTACTGGTTTATCTTGGAAACAATTCAGAGCCAACTTGTCATATTGAGTTATGTCGTTGTTACGCGTATAGATTTCATCTGTTGGACCAAAAAAAAAAAAAAAGAGAGAGAGAGAGATTCTTATCCAGACCCAAAGCCATCAATAACAAAATTATGATAGCGATGACTTCTACTCCAAACGTTCAGTTTCCAAGATCCACAAGGAGCAATTCAGATATATTTATTTTTTTTAGGCGGAATAAAAACTTCCTCCTAGGCTAACTCTCATGCACGCTCCCTCCAGTCTTCATGGTCAGTGCCCCTTTATAAAATAGCTGGCCTTTTCACATCTAATTAGCGGCTGATGATATTTATTAGGCCACATGCAATAACATTCATTTTGACTTAGCATGTTTGAAACATTGCATTCACTTATCAGATTTCTTCGTGGATCTCAGCCAGGGCATCTTTTTCTTCAAGTTGTCTATTGATCTCAAGTTGTCCATTGACCTCAAGATGGTGTCAAAGGTCTCTGCAACAGCAGGTTGACTTAAGCCATGGTAAATGGGAGTCCAAGAACCCTTTGATGGGCAGGAAAAGATGCTTACTGTTTGCTACAATTACGTGACTTTCCACCATAGATATGGAACAGGAGAAGTTCTGCTTTTTAACAGAGAAGAATTAACAGAGGGATACAATCAAGATCAAGGGAGGTACTAATACCACTCTATAAAGCCTTAGTAAGACCACACCTAGAGTACTGCATCCAGTTTTGGTCACCACACTATAAAAAAGATGTTGAGACTCTAGAAAGAGTGCAGAGAAGAGCAACCAAGATGATTAGGGGACTGGAGATTAAAACATACGATAGACGGTTGCAGGAACTGGGCATGGCTAGTCTAGTGAAGAGAAGGACCAGGGGAGACAGAATAGCAGTCTTCCAATATTTGAGGGGCTGCCACAGAGAGAAAAGGGATCAAGCTATTTTCCAAGGCATTTGAAGGCCAGACAAAGAATAATGGGTGGAAACTGATGAAGGAGAGATTCAACGTGAAAATAAGGAGAAATTTTCTGACAGTGAGAACAATCAACCAATGGAACAGAAGTTGCCTTCGGAAGTTGTGGGAGCTTCATCATTGGAGGCTTTTAAGAAGAGATTGGACTGCCATCTGTCAGAAATGGTGTAGGGTCTCCTGCTTGGGTGGAGGGTTGGACTAGATGACCTACAAGGTCCCGTCCAACTCTGTTAATCTGTTACTTTCAAGGGAAGCAAGAGGTCGTGCAATAAGCAAGTTATTTGAATAAAAGAAACACAAAATGACCGAGGTCATTTCCAGATGTGGTTCTAGATATCCATGGAAAAAGATCTCCTCAGACATAGCTCAATATCCCTTTAGGACCCTTGGTAGTACAGTGGTCTAAAGCAACCTGTTATTAAGACCAGCTGCCTGCAATTACTGCAGGTTCGAATCTCCCCAGGCTCAAGGTTGACTCAGCCTTCCATCCTTTCTAAGGTAGGTAAATTGAGGACCCAGTTGTGGGGGCAATAAACTGACTTTGTATAAATATACAAAAGGATGAAGGCTATTGCTTAGCGCAGTGTTTCCCAAACTTTTGACATATGTGTACCCCTTCTATAATTTTCGTAACGCTGAGTACCCCTCATAAAAAACATATGGTACCCCTGGGGGTACGCGTACCACACTTTGGGAAACTTAGATAACACTGCAATTCTCCGGCGTTTAAACAGCTCCGCGGCTCAACGTCAACTGTTAATGTTCCCGCAGTTTAAAAATGGCCGAACCCGAGCTGCGCGAAGGATGCGCAGAAGTTCCCGCCATAATGAGTTGCGATACAATGTACGATGGCCCCAGTTCCCGTGTAAAAACTGCGATACGCGCCTATTTCTTTCCTTGTTCTGTGGGCGCAGCTAAGCACGGTGCAGTGGATATTCCCACGTGATCCCCACCAAACTCCGGTGCAACGCGTACCCCCACCAAACTCTTCCCGTACCCCTGGGGGTACGCGTACCACACTTTGGGAAACACTGGCTTAGCGCATTGTAAGCCGCCCTGAGCCTTCGGAGAAGGGCGGCATATAAATCAAATTAAAAAAAAAAAAAAAAAGGACCCCATAAATGCCAGCTGAAGATGTTGTTGTTTGTCCAGATCTTGCCTTCTTCCAGTAGCATCTCTTTGCATGGAAACCACACATACAAAAAACCCCCATCCCAAAATGTTGTCGACCGCATTGTCCAGGGGATGCAATTCACATTCCAGACAGATTTCAAGAAACATCTGGTCCTATTCCTTGTTTCAAAACATTCCTTTAAATTAAGAAATCAGTTTACTGCATCTATCCCTAAAAGCAGCTGTTCTTCATCCAGCAGATAAATAATTTTTTTAAAAAATGGGATAGAGGTATTTGATTCTTCGAGGTTGGGCCTTGCCAGGAGCAGATTCAGTTAGGAGAAACCTAAAAACACTGACCTTCGTCCCAAAGGTGCTTTTTCAGGAGGCAACTGGACTTTCTTGTTTTTTCTTTTGAAGACGTTTCGCTTCTCATCCAAGGAGCTTCTTCAGCTCTGACTGGATGGTGGGGAAGGGAAGGATTTATACTCCTTGCAGACAGCTGGTCATTTGCATCCTTTTAGAGGGTCATTGAAGCACCTGGAGGTTTATCTGTGTCCTCAGGGTCACCTGAGTAGAGTTCCTGTAGTCTGCAATTTTTCCACTCCTCCTCCTCCTCCTCCTTCTTCTCCTCCTCCTCCTCCCCCTCCTCCTCCTCCTCTTCTTCTTCTCCTCCTCCTCCTCCTCCTCCTCTTCTTCTTCTTCTTCTCCTCCTTCTCCTCCTCCCCCTCCTCCTCCTTCTCCTCCTCTTCTTCTTCTTCTTCTTTCTTTTTTCTTTTTCTCCTCCTACTCCTCCTCCTACTCCTCCTCCTCCTCTTCTTCTTCTCCTCCTCCTCCCCCTCCTCCTCTTCTTCTTCTTCTTCTTCTTCTTTCTTTTTTCTTTTTCTCCTCCTCCTCCTCCTCCTCCTCCTCCTCCTCCTCCTCCTCCTCCTCCTCCTCCTCCTCTTCTTCTTCTTCTTCTTCTTCTTCTTCTTCTTCTTCTTCTTCTTCTTCTTCTTCTTCTTCTTCTTCTTCTTCTTCTTCTTCTTCTTTCTGTGGGAGCCCCTGCCCTGTGGAATGAACTGCCCCGGGAAATGCATAAGATCTCTGACCTCCGTGTATTTCGCTGTGCCCTCAAGACCCTGCTGTTCCGCCAAGCCGGGCTATCAATGTAACGATTTTTTAAATTGGGTTTTAAATTTTGGGTTTTTAAATCTGAGCCGAAATTATGTAATAATTTTAATTATTTTTTAACTGATGTTTGTCTTTGTGTTTTAATAGGCTGTACACTGCCCTGAGTCCTTCGGGAGAAGGGCGGTATAGAAATAAAATTATTTATTTATTTATTTCTTCTTCTTCTTTTTCTCCTCCTCCTCCTCCTCCTCCTTCATATATTCCCGCTTTTGCGTATCCACTTTTCGGATCATTCAACTCCACTCTGCATGATCAAAGCATGCAGTCCCGTGGCTTGCATATTTGTCGATGGTGTCTTGCCATCTCTATTTTGGAAGCCCGCGAGGTCACCGGCCATTGACTTCTAGTTGGTAGGCAGTCTTGGCCACAGTGGAAGGTGCTGCTCTCTGGACGTGTCCATACCAGCGATGCCGTCCTTCTCTCATGTTCTCTGTAATTGGTGCCACACCAAAATGCTGTCGAATGGTGTCACTTGTGATGTGGTCCAGAAGGGAGATCTTCTTGTTCTCTTCTACTCCCACCGAAAGTTTCCATTGGGTCCATTCCTCTCTCTTCTATCTCTCCCGAAAGCTTCATCTGATCCCATAGTGAGGTTTAGTGTATCTAACACTCTCTTTAGATGACATTCAGAGACATCAATTCTGTGGAAGATGAGTCAACCGTAAAGACCAACATTTTTGGAAAAGCTCTTGTTGCACCAACGTTCTCAAAATAGCAGAGCTGAGTTTTGTTCATTTGCTGGTGGTTGGCTTTTGGGGTTGGCTTTTTTCGGGGTTTTTTTTTTCCTGCAGTACCAAATTCCTTGTGTCGATTTGAAGAGAGGAGCTCTTAATTGCCAACTGAATTATTCAGCATGTTACAACAACACCGGAGAGATTTTCCTGCCAGGCGACACAGGAAAGGAGGACATGACAAGGTTTGAAAGATGAACATTCAGCGAACCGTTAAAAGGCGAAGACAGAGTAGGCTGGGAAGTTATCATCTTGCTTTTAGTCTCCAGATTTCTTCCATCTGCCATCTTTCACTAGCAATACATCCTGACGTAACTGATAGACACTGCACTCACTCCCACTTTGTGCTGATCGTCTCTGTAAAAAAAAAAAAAAAAAAATCTTCCATTTTCCCTTTTCATCTATGCTCGTCGGATACTCTCCACCATTTCAGTCCAAAAGGGGCTTGAATTTCGGTGCTCATGGACCGCAACTAGAGATAGGGGTTCCTTCTCTAAGACACCACCTACACAAAACATTGGCGTGGATAACCAGTCCGCAACTACGCAACTACCAGTTCAGTGAACCAGATGTAAAATTAGCATCCGGTTCGGGCGAATCCCACCCCTGGCATTGTGTGAATGCTTGAGGATCATAATTGTCTCTTTAGCTCCCAGAAAATCATAGGAGGTTATGATCCTTTTTTTTTTTCATCGGAAGAGACCGACGTTCACTTTTCAAACTTTTGGAAGAGTTTGTAGGAAATTTCAGGGAAGAAAGCCGTTTCCGTTCCTATTGTGAAAGGCCTTCAGAAATGATTAAAGACAGACTTATCCAAAGCAGAACATCCAGATTCAGTCACAGTTTTGTTCCAAATAGCGTCAACCTTGTGAACTCTCAAGTTTCCTCTTTCCGCTGTGTATTCAAAATGGACAGTGATTAATATATATGTGTGTATGGGTGCAGGCATATATTTATGTATGTATGTAGCACGTGTATATGTGTGTTATGTATGTGTTTGGGAAGATGTAGACTTTCTCTTGAGAGCAGGCAATAGAATTTCATTTTTAATGTGGGCAGTGTGCTCACAGTAAAAAAAAATGACAATAGAGTTATCTTTATCCTATCCTATCCTATCCTATCCTATCCTATCCTATCCTATCCTATCTTATTCTATCTTATCTTATTCTATATACATATTATGGATGTGTATATCCATACAACGAAATTCACTTAACACCCAAAGACCAGGTCCAACACACATAACAATTTCCAAACATCCTCCCACCCACCACAATTCCCCACCCCTAAACCACCCAAACATCCACACAGCAGACCAAGTAATGCTGTCCAACAGCTCACTGATGGTGGCCCTTTAGTTCATTGTTGAGTGCAATTATAGCTCTGGGATAAAAACTATTCAGAAAACGTGTGGTCCGAGTTTTCATTGTTCTATATCTTCTGCCAGAAGGCAACAGTCCAAAAAGATTGTAAGCAGGATGGGAAGAGTCTCTGAGAATGTTATGCAACTTCTTCAAACAGCGAGATTTGAAGATGTCGTCCAGGGCTGGTAGCTGGAGCCCGATGATATTCTATTTTATTCTATTATTCTATCTTATTATTCTATCTTATCTTATCTTATCTTATCTTATCTTATCATCTTTATTCTATCCTACCTTATTCTATCCTATCTTATCTTAGTCTATCTTATCTTAGACTTATCTTATCTTATTCTCTTCTCTTATTCTCTTACCTTATCTTCTTATTCTATCTTATCTTATCTTATTCTCTTCTCTTCTCTTATTCTACCTTAACTTATTCTACCTTATCTTATTTTATTCTATCTTATCTTGTTATTCTTACCTTATTCTATCTTACCTTATTCTACCTTATCCTATCCTATCCTATCCTATCCTATCCTATCCTATCCTATCCTATCCTATCCTATCCTATCCTATCTAAAGCCCAATGTTCTGCAGCCAATTCTTTGCTGTTAAAGTGACTGCATTTTAGTAACACAATTTCAGGCAACTTTTCAGACGAAGATAAGGGTAGCAATTCATGTACTTTATCTTCCAGAGTTCTCTTTTTTAAAAAATGGCAAATTTGCTACAAAATTTCAGCCACCAAATATCAGGATGCAATGATATCCTATGCATGGAACGGTACTACCAAAAGTTTAAAAAAATGAACGTAACACACACATTTTCTTTTTATATTTCCTGGGCTTTCTACAACAAGTATCCAGGATACAATTCACACATTTTTTCCACCTACACACCTTCTGACGATCGTCTACATTTCGGGCACAGCTCAGCAATTATCAGATTCTTAAAGGGCTGACTTTGTTTTCTGATGATGCGGCATTTCTGTGTAAATCCTCCATTCAGCTTTATTTTTGCCTTCTGCAGTTTGACTCGACTTTTATTCATGCTTTCATCATACAGATTCCAGCTGCTTCTTATCCTCTGAAAGAGCAAAAGAAGGGGAGGAGGGGAATCCACCACCTTCCCCCCCCCCCCGACACACACATACACACACATACACACACACACACCCATCCAAATCTAAGGGAGCCTCCTAAAAGCTTTATCAAAAACACGTAAGAGTCAAATCAAGCTGGGCCTCCAAAGCACTAGATTTATACAGCTTGACTTGGCCAACCTCTTTGCTATGAGCCCTGTTAGCCAGTCCCACTGGGATCTGACAGGCATGAACTACTTTTCAGCCCAGACACTTCTGCCTCTCCACCAAATTCCTGAAACGGAAGAGCGGCTAAGAGCAAATGGCTGCAGGCATCATGCTTGTGGGACCGAGCCTGCCTGGTTCAAAAACATCGGCGACCCTTGAGACGAGGTGACCTCTAGCCTCTCTTCTTTGTTCCGAGCCAAAGAAAACACAAAGCAGATGTGCAGAATCAGGCAGGATGGATGGAGGAGATGACAGAATGGTCTAGCCAATTCTTTTGGTGCAAATATAGTGCAAAATCCACCCCGTGTCCTACGGGCTCCGTTTATGAAGCGGCGGTAGGACAGTTGGAGCAATGAATCAGTGGAACGACTTGCCTCCAGATGTTGTGGGTGAGCCAACACTGGTGGTTGACTAGAAGACCTCCAAGGTCCCTTCCGACTCTTCTATTCCATTCCATTAATTTTTTTTCATATAGCCACGGGGAAAAAATTTAAAAAGGGAGAAGTCGCACTTTTGTCTGCTTCTTAGATTTAAGAATTTCCAGCCATGTACAACTAACTCCAAAATAAAAAATAATAATAATTCCAAAAGTTATCATCAGTTCAAACGCTTGGCTTGATATTGTTCTTTGAGTAAATTCTGCCCTCTTGCGGTGCAACTCACTAATTGTGTTCATCATGTCTTTTTTAAAAAAAAAATATGTTGTTATTGATTTCCATTTTCATAGAGAGAGGTAACTATGTAAACAGTGCTTTGTTTTCAAAGGCAAGAAATCCCAGTGGGAAAAGTAAGGCTCAGATCACTGGAGAATATGGACTGCATTGCTTAGCTACCAACTTTAGCAAATTTAAAAAAGCAGCCCTTTTTTATGCACATATTGCAATCCTAAGTATAGAAGCAAAAAAAAAAATGTGTATACTGGGTAGGCGCTACTTCCTTGATACTATTCATTTTTAGAGAAGCTTCTCTTTTGGTGAGTAGGAATTAAGAGCAGCCATGTTTCCTTCAAGTAGTTTATTTTGATGATATCAAGATCAAGGGAGATACTAATACCACTCTATAAAGCCTTAGTAAGACCACACCTAGAATACTGGTGTGGAGACTCTAGAAAGAGTGCAGAGAAGAGCAACCAGGATGATTAGGGGACTGGAGGCTAAAACATATGAACAGTTGCAGGAACTGGGAATGTCTAGTTTAATGAAAAGAAGGACTAGGGGAGACATGATAGCAGTGTTCCAATATCTCAAGGGCTGCCACAAAGAAGAGGGAGTCAAGCTTTTATCCAAAGCACCTGAGGGCAGGAGAAGAAGCAATGGGTGGAAACTAATCAAGGAGACAAGCAACTTAGAACTAAGGAGAGATTTCCTGACAGTGAGAACAATTAATCACTGGAACAACTTGCCTCCAGAAGTTGTGAATGCTCCAACACTGGAAGTTTTTAAGAAGATGTTGGATAACCATTTGTCTGAAGTGGTGTAGAGTTTCTTGCCTAAGCAGGGAGTTGGACTAGAAGACCTCCAAGGTCCCTTCCAACTCTGTTATTCTATTCTAAAGATATACTCAGGACTTGAGAAGTTATTTAGCCCTTCTCCAGGAGGGGGTGTTATAGAGCAAAGAAAGGAGAAGGAGATAAATATTGCTGGGATCAAGACAGAAATATCCAAAAGTAACTCAATATTCAAAGGTAATTCCAAGTACGGGTATTTTATTTTTCTCATTCTTCCAGAATACTTGACTCTAAAGACTAAAATTGTGACTTCCCCATCGATGTAATATGTGTTTGCTTTGGAAATGCAAACAAACTTGAGACAGAGCTGCACCCTTAATGCTGTATATCTGAATACAAATCTGCTAACACGTTATTACATTAATGCACTCAAAGGATGTACTGTTTATTTGGGTAAACAAAACACATATGCATCATTAATCATTGAGCATCGGGTAAAGCAGTATATACATTGTTGTTTTTGTTAATGCTCCTCCCAAAAGAGAGATTTTCTGCATGCCTTTTAAGTTAGGATTTAGTCCGTTTCCCATTGCATGTTTTCAAAAAAAAAAAAAAAAAAAAAAAGAACCAGGAGTGAAACTATTCATTAAACAACAACAACAATTACGAACAATTAGATCCCAATCACACTGTTGGAAGAAAAATCCAGTCCGGTTCCAAGCTGGGAGAAAAGCGCTGGAAATAAAATGGAGACTGAGTGCAAGGAAAGGAGGTTTATTTGGTTTCTAGAAACTTCAGTGACAGTAGCAATGTTTCTGGGGTGGCTGACAAAATGGCTGAGTGAGTGGATGGATCTTTATAGGTTTCTGGGGTTTTGTGTTTGAGATGCTCCAGGGGTGTTGTGCAATGTAGTGAGACTTGTGTCTTTTTCTATTTCAATGGTGGTGGTTTAATTCTATTATGTCCTAAAGGTCATGTCCTCTCCTTAGAATTTGGGTGGGAGTGTAGATTTTAATCCCATCAGCCTTCAACCTTCTCTGAGTTTTGTTTATGAATAGATTGGCCCAGTCTTCCTGAATGGATACAAATCTCCATCTCTAAAGACTTGAGGCTATTAAGAAAGACTGAGGGCTGCTTTCTGCCTTTAAGAACATGTTTCTCCATTTCTCCTTTGGGGAAATATTACATCCTGCCTCTCTTAATATTAAGAATAAAGAATATTTAATCTGGGAAGGGGGATTTCCTACAACACCAACTATACACAACAAAGTGAAAGAGTACTGATTAATTTCTGGTTCTTTACTACTTCTCCACATTGCTGGCTATGACCAAAAGAAGTTAATTAAAAAAAAACTACGATAAGCCAACAATGAATAAATTATCATTCTTAAAACAGGCCTTTTTTTTAAAAAAAATGACTGCTTCACCCCACCCACCCACTGCCAAAGCAAGGTTCTTGGTATATTGGCCCATATTGCAACCAGAAAGGAAACTAGAAAAACAATATTGATGAGATCAGAAATCAGTTCACTGGCTTACTTCTTCTCTTTCAGCCTCCTGTTGTACTTGGATGTCACAAGCGCAGACCGAATTTAAAAGGGTGGCCGAAGCAAACGTAACTTTGCCCTGCCATCATCGCCTTCATCTTCTGGAACCAGCGAGTCTGGATATAGAGTGGCTGCTAAAGAATTCTGAAGCTGAACCGAAAGTGGTAGGTCTAACCTAGTGTTCCAACTTTAAGACACGAGGACTTCAACTCCCAGGATTCCACATGCTGGCTGAGGAATTCTGGGAGTTGCAGTCCACATATTTTAAAGTTGCAAAGGTTGAGGGACTAACCACTAAAACACATTGCCTCTAGATCAGTGATGGCAATGTCAATGTCAATGGAGTGCCATAAGTTTGCCATCATTGATGTATGGCTCATTTTCTAGGATTGTCAATATTTATAGAATGAATATTTATAGGTATGAGAATGTAGAAAGTTAGCACCCACCCCTCCTGGAAGAATATAATATTTTGAGAAATATTAAAAAGGCAGAACATTATATTTCCCTAAAGGAGAAACTTGCTCTTGGAAAGCAGCCCCCTCCTTTGCTAATACGGTAGTCCCAGCAGGACTGGGTCAGCCTATCTACAAGACAGTTAGACCTTCAGCTCCAGGGTGATAGGATTAAGACATGACCCTCCAGGACATTATAGGATTATCTAGCAGCAGGGCTCACTGCATTGTGAAATCACCTGGGGACAATACATCAGCCCAAGGTTCAACCAAACTTGATTCAGACAATGGGAGTCTGACTACAGTCAGTAGAATACATGCCCTTGCCACAGGAATAGGAAGCTCAAGGGCAAGGCCCAAGAGAGGGTAAATACCCCTCACTCTCCACTCCATGTGGTCAGCTGCCCAGGATTTCAAACCCATGAGGTCAATAAACCATCTTTCCAATCAGCCTCCATGTTTCCAGTGACTTTCTCCCCACTTGGAACTGAACCAGATGGAGATTTCTTCCAACAATTAAGAATGTGGGTTTGTACTTTGTGGGACTAGGGATCAGGCTTTCTTGCAGACGCACCCTGCAAATAGCTTCATTATACACGCTGATGTATCAGGAGTAATTAACACAGGACCAAGCAGATGGCAAAAAGGTGTTTAAACATTGTCTGTCTATAACTCTTTAAACCAGTGGTGAAATCCAATTTTTTTTATGACCAATTCTATGGGCGTGGCTTGGTGGGTGAGGTGTGGCTTGGTGGGCGTGGCAGGGGAAGGATACTGCAAAATCCCCATTCCCTCCCCACTCCTGGGGGAAGGATATTGCAAAATCTCCATTCCCTCTCCACTCCTGAGGGAAGGATATTGCAAAATCTCCATTCCCACCCCACTCCAGGGGAAGGATACTGCAAAAATCCCCATTCCCTCCCCACTCCTGGGGGAAGAATACTGCAAAATCTCCATTCCCACCCCACTCTGGGGCCAGCCAGAGGTGGTATTTGCCATTTCTCCAAACTACTCAAAATTTCCGCTACCGGTTCTCCAGAACCTGTTAGAACCTGCTGGATTTCACCCCTGCTTTAAACCAAGGAACTCTTGTTATGCCCCCGTTTACTACAAATCTCCTTTTGGCACAGCCCTGGATAATATTGTTTTGCCTTCATTGTGATTTTTAGCTCAAAAAGTAGGAAGCCGCTTATACAAATGTGAATCACACAATGGTTTTCCTACAAGGCTTTACTAAAGATTTCATAGCAATCATCTGAGCGTTGAAAACATATTTATTTTTTCAACTGGATTCAAGAATGGCTGATAGACAGTCAAGATTAGGAGACATGACAAGCCATCAAATACACAAATGAGTGCTTATAGCAGAAATTCCAGTACCCAACAGCCATCTTTTAAAAATCACCTCTTTTCCAATCTTCTCAATTAAGAGGACTGGATATGTTTCTTTTTCATACAGTGCAAAGATAGCAGAAGATACATGGATGCGTGCTGAGCTTTTTGAAAGAATCAGAAGAAATCAGCCAAGTATTTCCTCTTTCTCAATTGCTTTGCAAAAGCAGCAGTTAAACTTAACTTCCCCCAAACAGGCAGCTCTGCTGGTGAAATGAAGTGTCAGATAATCCTTTAAACAAACAAAAGAAAAACCATTATCAAGTTATGATCAGTTCCAGATTACAGTTTGGAGACTTAAAGTGCTATTCACTAAACACAGAGACACATATGATTTTTAATGAGAAACTGTCCAAGTGATTGAATGCTAAAACCAGGGACTAAGAATATAGTCCCCTACTCCCCACCCCCCAAAAAACCCATCATAGGCTAGCTCCAGAGTGGGGTAGGAATGGAGATTTTGCAATATCCTTCCCCCAGGAGTGGGGAGGGAATGGGGATTTTGCAGTATCCTTCCCCTGGAGTGGGGAGGGAATGGAGATTTTGCAGTATCCTTCCGCTGGAGTGGGGAGGGAATGGAGATTTTGCAGTATCCTTCCCCTGGAGTGGGGAGGGAATGGGGATTTTGCAGTATCCTTCCCCTGGAGTGGGGAGGGAATGGGGATTTTACAGTATCCTTCCCCTGGAGTGGGGAGGGAATGGATTTTGCAGTATCCTTCCTTTGCAACAGCCACCAAGCCACACCACGCCCACCAAGCCACGCCAACAGAACCAGTAGTAAAAAAAATTGGATTTCACCACTGGAAGTGAGTAATCACAGCTGGGGAGGTTATCTGGTGAACAAATAAATGCTGCCATAAGTTTAATACCACCTTTTGCTAAACTTAAGTTTGGCAAAGCTGATGAGTAACTTTGTCTCCCAGGTGATCACTTATGCAGGAGGCAACATCTATCATGATATGATCAAAGAACAAAAGGGCCGCGTTTCATTCGCCTCCAATTTCCTGAGTGGAGATGCTTCTTTGGAGATTTCTCTCCTGCAGCCAAGCGACTCTGGGCAATATACGTGCAAAGTTAAAAATGCTGGACAATACGAATGGACACACATCACTCTGAAGGTTCTAGGTAAGACGGTCGCCACGTTTTCAAAACAAGTATTTAGCTTTTCTGTTGAATGTCCCGGGTTTTTTTTCTGACCCAAATTGTATAGTTTACTTATTTATTGTCATTGCGTTTTTGTATTTACCAGCTGAGCTCATATTTCTGGACTGTCAGACTTTCCGTAGCTTGCCAAATTTCTTATCAGTAAGCTAACTACGCATGTCCGCATTCCTTTCTTTCTACTTCACTCTTTCCTTTGTTCTCTTGCCAAGAAGTCCGACCACAGAGAGGTGGCCGGCAGGAACGTTGCCAAAAGGTAATTATTTAGATTAGTAAGATGTTTTATTTTCCTTATAACAAATAAATGAGTTTATTCTTAGAAAAAAAATATCTTCGGGTTTATTTTCTTGCAAAAGTATGCTTCAAGGGAAAAGCCTCGATCCACGTCTCTAAATCAAGGTGCGATTACCCAAAAGCAGGATGGGATTAATTAGCACCCTGACATTTATAAATAAACGAGATGCAAATTTTATAGCTAAAATGTCTGTAGAGATTCTCAGTCATTCAGGTCATGGTTGTCCCAAAGAGGCAACTGGATTTCCTTGTTTTGTTTTGTTTTTTTCTTTTGAAGACATTTCACTTCTCATCCAAGAAGCTTCTTGGGTGGCCAGAGCTGAAGAAACCTCTTGAATAAGAAGCGAAATGTCTTCAAAAGAAAAAAGAAAGTCCAGTTGCCTCTTGAAAAAGCACCTTTGGGACAACCATGACCTGGATGACTGAGAATCTCTACAGACATTTTAGCATCTCATTTATTTATAAATAAGTAAACTATACCATTTGGGATGAACACCCTTTGAATGGTGTGAGAGTAGGAATGAATTTCCAGAGGAACAAATTGCAGACTACAGGAACCAGGAGCACCGCTCAGGTGACCCTGAAGACACAGATAAGCAAGCAATAGCAATAGCTCTTAGACTTATATACCACTTCATACACAACACTTCATTTTACAGCCCTCTCTAAGCGGTTTAAAGAGTCAGCCTCTTGCCCCCAACAATCTGGATCCTCATTTTACCCACCTCGGAAGGGTGAAAGGCTGAGTCAACCTTGGGCCTGGCGAGATTTGAACTGCCGAACTGCAGCTAGCAGTCAGATGAAGTAGCCTGCAGTACTGCACTCTAACCACTGCGCCACCTCGGCTCTTCCAAGTGAGATAAACCTCCAAGTGTTTCAAAAGGATGCAAATGACCAGCTGTCTACAAGGAATATAAATCCTTCCATTTCCCCCCGCTATCCAGTCAGAGCTGAAGAAGCTTCTTGGATGGAGAAGCGAAACGTCTTCAGAAGAAAAAAAAACAAAGAAAGTTCAGTTGCCTCCTGAAAAAAAGCACCTTTGGGACAGACCTGGATGTCTGAAAATCTCTACAGAATCTCACTGATATTTTTTTTTCTTCCTTTCCAGAAAAACCTTCAAAACCCAAATGCTGGAAAGAAGGGGTGGCATCTGAAGGAAAAGAAATCACTTTACAATGTAACTCGGTCTCTGGCACAGCCCCTATCATGTACATGTGGCAGCGGGTAGATGCAAAGGGAAAACTCGACTCTTTGCCGCCCTCGACACGTCTCAGTAAGTTTTGCCACCCTGCCGTTCCTCCGTGAATTATCCTATTTCTTATTTATGTATTTATTACATGTATTTATATGCCGCCATTCTCCCGAAGGACTCAGGGCGGCGAACACAAGTTAAGAAACAAGTACAATAAAATCATAATTTAATCCAAATAATTAATTAGTAGTAAATAATAAAGCCCGGAATCAATCTCAGCCTATTTGTTTGAAAAGCCAAGTCTTCAAGTCCCGACGGAAGGAGCGGAGATCAGATTTAAAACCATCGCTGTATATATTACACCGGCAAATTAATTCTACTATTTAATGATACAGTTATGCCGTAAACATCATTAAATCTTGTCCCTTCGTTTATTTTAGATCTGTCCAATCCCGCCCAAATTATTATGAGGAATCTCACACGGATGTTCACAGGATCTTACCAGTGTACTGCCTCCAATGAAGCAGGAGAGGACAGCTGCGCCATACAGGTGACAGTGCAACGTAAGTATGGAAGGTATCTAGAAATATTTGAACTGAGCTTGGGAAACTACTGATAATCAAAGCACCCGAAGGCCAGTCAAGAAATAATGGATGGAAACTGATCAAGGAGAGATTCAACCTGGAAATAAGGAGGAATTTCCTGACAGGGAGAACGATCAACCCATGGAACAGAAGCTGCCTTCGGAAGTTGTGGGAGCTTCATCACCGGAAGCTTTCAAGAAGAGACTGGACTGCCGTCTGTCAGGAATGGTGTAGAGCAGGGGTGAAATCCAGCAGGTTCTGGAGAACCGGTAGCGGAAATTTTGAGTAGTTCGGAGAACCAGCAAATACCATCTCTGGCTGGCCCCACAGTGGGGTGGAAATGGAGATTTTGCAGTATCCTTCCCCTGCCATGCCCACCAAGCCACGCCGACCAAGCCACACTATGCCCACCAAGCCACGCCCAGAGAACCGGTTGTAAAAAAATTGGATTTCACCACTGGTGTAAGTGGTGGCTTGGTGGGTGTAGCAGGGGATACTGCAAAATCTCCATTCCCACCTCACTCTGGGGCCAGCCACAGGTGGTATTTGCCGGTTCTTCAAACTACTTAAAATTTCTGCTACCGGTTCTCTAGAACCTGTTAGAACCTGCTGGATTTCACCCCTGCTACAAGGTCCAACTCCGTTCATCTGAATCAGTGCAGGAATCGGAATATATGTATTCTGCTACAATGGTAGCTTCGCCTGGTAGCAAACTCGCTTCTGCTGCAATCTGCAGAGAGGCAAGGAAGTGGCCTTGAAGCAAATATTCAGGAACCATTACAGAAATCGAAAGAATGGAAGCATTCCGGGAAAGTATTCAGGAAAAACTCCCTGAGGTCCCCAAGGAGGAAGGAGGGAAAGGCACTGCCGCTACCCAGGATCGAACTCACAGCTTCCTGATTGTGAAGCAAGAGCTCCACCTCAAGGCCACTGCACCACTCATGCTAAGTGAATCACTGCAGTTGATAAATTAGCAACACGGTTGTTAAGCGAATCTGGCTTCCCCGTTGACTTTGCTTGCCAAAAGGTCACAAAAGGGGGATCATGTGACCCCAGGACACAGCAATGGCCATAGATATGAACCGGTTGCCAAGCATCTGAATTTTGATCACGTGATCATGGGGATGCTGCGAAGGTCGTAACTGTGAAAAACATACGTAAGTCACATTTTTCAGTGCCATTGTAACTTTGAACGGTCACTAAAAGAACTGTTGCAAGTCAAGGTCTACCTGTAAAGTATAGTTCTAGTCCCAATAAAGGAGAATATCTGTAGCTCAGGGTTGACGTGAGGGGTCCTTGATAGATACTCTCCAAGTTGGTGGTTTTTTTGCAGATGTTTCATTACCCTAACTAGGTAACATCATCCAGGCTAGTCACTAGCACTGATAATGTTACCTAGTTAGGGCAATGAAACGTCTGAAAGAAAACCAAAGGAAGCTCAGAGAGCACCAAGGACCTTTCGCAGTTCTAGTCTGCCAAGGGAATTGGTTTCCTTTTCTCCTAGGACTGTCCCAGTTCTCGGTACATGATTGAATAATCGAAATGGGTAGTGATGTAACACGAGTCATTGTCATCAGGGCTCCTGGATTCTAGAAAGGGCAGCAACTGGTGCACCAGTTTAAACTGGGAAAAGGCACGCCCATCCCCAGCATACATCAGAGCTGTGAGCTGAAAAGAACCCTTACATGAGGGAGATGTTATTTTGAAGAGAAAGTGACCTCATGGAAAGCAATTGCTACGATCAAATTGCAGCAAAACATTCCTGGGCAATCGATAAAGCCGCCTCGCAAGGATTCAATCTGAGCCTCTTTCATTCCACACAGGATTTAAAATACTGGATTGAGACCTGTGGAGCATCTCTGGCTATGTTCCAAGTAGGGATGCATACCTGAGCATTCTCAGAATAATAATCAAAGTTCACCACCCCACCTTATTCAACACCTCTCCGGAAAATTTCATGTAGATGTTAAATAACACAGGGATGGTAGCTGGCCCTGTGGGACTTAAGAGCTTTTTCCCACGAGTATCAACTGGAACTGCTGGTTTAAAAAAGACCGACACAACCTTAGAAACAGCCTCCTACTCTAAATCCCAATATGCAGTCCAGAAGGATGCCATGTTTGTCAGGGACCTAAAAGGACTGGGTGGGAAGGGCGTGCTTCTTCCTTCAACTGGAACTTCCTCGTATTCAACACCGGAACTTAAGTTTTAACAAACGAAAAGTCTAATGTGCAAAATAATGCGAAGACCAAAACATTTAACATTTTAAATTGAAGCTTTAGAAGTCAGGTATGTGAAATATGCAATGCAAAAGAAAGCTGAGGCAACAAGGAGTGCATTTAAGGCAATTAATGATCTGTAGGCAACAAGGTGGATTACGCCACTGTTGAATATCTGAAGTGATAAAACTACGACCATTTGCATAATCTGAGATGTGTTGGCTGAGGAAAAATGGAGAAGAAAACAACCAGTCCACTGCTCCAGGGTAGAGTTAATTCAGTTTTACCTGTGTTACAATTTTATTCATGGTTTAGCCATGGAAAATCAAGTCTTCCTTGAATTTAGCTTGTTTCCTGGGGACAACTCAAACATGACCATGTTGTTTTCTTGCTATCTCTACAGAAGTGATTTGTTTTCAACTTCTTCCAGAGTAATTTTGCAACTTTCCAAAGTAGTGTGGAAACTTCCGGGGACTTCCTGTTGATCTCTTGCCTCAATCACAAATCAAGTCCAATTTGTTTTATCTTTTTTCAAGGTCAGCCAAAGTTGCCCAGGGCTGTACCTCCTGTGGCATAAAACAATGAGAATATACACAATCCCTTTTTGAGATAAAAGAAAGGAATTGAAAATGTCTGTGCGACAGATGCCAGAATGACAAGAACAGTATTTGGCTGTAGAACAAATAAAACCTAGCATTTGTTTCTAAATCGACAGATCCCCCAAATGTCGGCATCGTTGCCGGAGCAATCTGTGGTGTGATGGGAGTATCCTTGCTGGTTGTCTTGGCTGTGTGGCGAACTATCAAAAGGAAAGAAAAAAATAAATACGAAGAAGAAACTCCAAATGAAATCAGGTAATTGCTTCTGTAAAAAATACCCACTCTTTTAAACATTCAAAAGTTGCAATGCCTCTTAATTTTATTATAGAACAGCCTCAGAACTGGAGTGGAGCATATAAGTCAGCGATAAAGGGAATGTTTTATATGCGATTCCAAAACCAATCACCAATGTTCAGTTTTAAAGGAGATCATGCAGTAGGGTTCCAAAACATCTTTCTGAAACCACATGACACGAAACTGAGTTGTGGGGAATCTCCTAGTGTGATTTAACACATTTACTATACCATTTCTTTTCCTGGATTACAACTGCAATGTCCTTTGAAGAAACTAAGGCTATTTTCCTCCTCTGAAACAGCTCTTGATCTTCTACTTAAAGCAAATTTACATTTTCAAAAATGGAATGAGGATTTCCTTTCGTGTTTTGAACTGTTTAGTGATCAGCATATATGGGAGGGTCCACACACTTTTCATAACTTGTTTTCTGTAAAATGACAATATTCTGTATTGAATCTACTGTATCATAGCACATCACTTCTTACTAGATGTTTCTTGAACTTTCTTTGTGGGGCATTTACGGGAAGTTTTCAAAAGTATGACTCAACTGGCAACACCCTTATGACTCAAAGGAATCCTGCAGTTTAATCCTATTTGAATTACAATTCCCTCCTTTATATTCCTTTACTGTTGCAATCCAATCATGCTGACCTCTGTAGTTTTTGAGCAATCATGAAAGATCCTCAGTAAATCCTTGATTTGCCTAAACTGATTTTCCTAAAATCAACATCTCTATACAGGTGTTTTTTTTTTTTAAATTGCATGGAATTTACCTCTTCCCTGCCCCCACCTCCTTGCCTTTTTTTTTTTTTTTTTGCTCATCCTTTGCGCAACTTCAATATCTGGATTTTTTTCTTCTTTTTATTTCACTGCTAGTTATTGAAAGCCACATAAAAGGGTTATAAATTAATTGGCATTCAAAGTAGAGGATGCCACAAAACGGCACAGTTCATTTTTCATGTTTAACACAGGAAAACACAAGGGAAAAAAAAACCTATCATACTTGAGGGAAATCCAGGAACCAGGGAAAAAGCAATGAATTCTGAATTTGGATTAGAAACTTATTCAAACTGCATCCTGAAGTAGATGGACAAGCTTTTAAAAATTAAGACAAATCCATAAAAGATAAAAGTATCGACACGTTTTTTGGTAGCAACCAGCCTGAACACTTCTGCTGACATCAATTTTAGGTGAACTTGCAGCTGTTTATGGAAATAGAATTCTAAACAATACTTGGATTTTTACTCTGATCCAACAACCCGTTGCCTTGGAAGAATGAATACTGTGTAAAAGGTAGATGATGTTCTGTGTAGGTGTGAATCTCGGTTGAGTCAGAAACAGGGCAATTATGTAGGTCACATACAGCAGTCCCTCTGAAATTCACTCCCAGAATTCAGTCAGAGTGTCTGGAAAGAGAATCCATTTCTAAATGCAGGGTTTAAAGTCTGAGAGTCAACGGTTCTATTTGTACATTGGCCCAGGACTAAATTATGATTTGGTGAATTAATCCAACTGCCAGATTCACACAAAGCAAAGAATCATAAAGTAATTTCAACGTTTAGGTTCCTAAAACTCATTAATCTATAAATTAGTCAAATGATTTTAGCCTAACTAACATGTCTGGGAAAATCCAGCTAAGCCCAGTGATCATTCACTGGGAGAACCAGGACTACAGAAAAGTAAAGGATAGCAAGACATTCCTGGAAACAATCAGGAACTTGAAATAAATGTCTTTTAAGACTCTTAGAGCTCTGACTAAAGGTCAGGAGCGTTCCTATTCAAATCCAGAAACTTATTTCTGACTATAATTTATTCACAAGATTTCTACTTCTCAGTCTAATGTGCCTTGATCATGATTTTATAAAAAAAAAAAAAAAATACTATCAGCTGAGAGAGAGCTTTTTATATTACGAAGGATTGGTTAGGAAGAGTTCTCCCCAATCTACCTAGAACAGGGTTTCTCAAACTGTGAGGTAGACTCCCTTGGGCAGATACAAACAAAGTCTAGGGGAGGAATGAATAACCTTTCAGTTACATTGTTATAATTAATCCACCTTTCCAAAGATTCATTGTATTGTTTTCATTGTTCATTTCCGTTCATTTTGGTGCTTGATTTTTAAGGGACGTATGCACACATTAAGACCACAAAATTAACAACAATTAGGTCACTTGCCAGGGAATGCTTTATTTCAGTCAGTGCCTCTTGAGTATTCTTTCTTGTTCCTCTGTCATGAATAAAAAAAAGAGGTTCAAATGCTTTGTCTCCCTGAAGCTTTCAAAATAATACTACCATTATTACAAGTTGCTTTTACTATACAGCAAATAGTTCTGTTCAACAGTTTAATAATAACAATAATAAAAACAATGCCAATTCGACTCCAAACATCCGGCTTGTACAACCAACAAAAATAATGTTAACAGCACTGCAGAGAAAATTATTTAAAAAAAAAAAACACACTACTTGTTTTAATCATGATGGGTGAAAAGTATTTTGTCAACAGGAACAGCTGAGAAAATATAGTAATTTTCACCAGTCTTGGCTTAGAAAAGCTATCTACAAGTAAATAAGGCTAGAACAGTGGTCAGCAACCTTAAACACTCAAAGAGCCGCAAAGGTCCTAACCGGAAGTCCCCCCTTCAATTTTGGAGCCGACTGGAAGTCCGGTTCCCCCACCATAGAGTCTCCTCCTAGCAAGGCGTCCTTTTTCCTCTATCTGTCCTGGAGCCGACCAGCAACAAGGAGCTGCAGCAGAGGGATGAAAGAGCCACATGCGGCTCCAGAGCTGCAGGTTGCTGACTCCTGGGCAAGACTGCTGGCAGGTAGCCCCAAAGATTTGCTAAAACTCAAAACACACTGTTGTATGACTGTTACTGGTCCTTTATTACTCAGGTTTTCAATCGTTTTTACTCTCTTTTAATCCCAGGGAAGACGCAGAGGCACCCAAGGCCCGATTAGTCAAGCCGGGCTCTTCCTCTTTGGGCTCCAGAAGCTCACATTCTGGTTCTTCCTCGACAAGATCCACAGAAAACAGTGCCTCTCGCAGCCAGCAAACCCTGTCAACAGAAGCTACTCCACACCTAACACCGACGCAGCACAGCCACCTTGAGATGAATGGCAGGAAAATTGAGCCAAAGAGAAGTAACTACACCAGTTTGATCAAAACGGAAGCAACCCCTACAATGATGCCTGCTCAAAGTCGAGCTTTCCAAACCGTTTGATTACTGTTCCGTCTATTTGGGCTCCCACCTATATCCATAAATTACATGCACTGCCAGCATTATGCAATTATTTTATTTTCCAATGCAACGTTGGTTTTCTATAGTCATGCACATACACACAAAGAACAAAAACCCTCAATATTTTTTTATCTTTCTGTTTTGAGGTACAAGCAGACTTGGGAAAAGAGAACTCGTAAAAACAATTATTTCTATTTTTTAAGATTTTTTTTTTAATTTTTGCGGAAGGAGAAAAGGGAATGCTGACACAACAGGAATAGCATTTTGCAGTTTTGGACCAATTTGCTTTAAAAAAAAAAGACAACTGTGGAATAGAGATGTTCCAGCAGAATTCTTAAGGGAAAATTAAATGCATACATATACAATTGTCTTCTCGATTGTGACCTATGTTTTTCACTGCTAATGTTAAGTCTGATCAGCTTCAAGAGAAAACTGACAGGACTTTGCATGTGTCCTTTTCTTGAATTAACAATACTGATAATATTTGGACACATCACCACCAATGAAGCAGAAAACAGTAACTTTGGGGAAAAGCGAGAAGCAATATTAGACTTTAATTGGTCTTCTTTACTGGAGGGAATTTCTGTGAACATGGAAGTGCATTAATTTAAGAAGGTATGTATGACTGAATACGGCTAAAGAATATAGACATTAGCCCACTGTGACCAAGCTAATGTATTTGTATGTATGTATATATTCATAAATAATAAGCAATTCCACTAAAGGGAATTATATCCTAATGGATCATTAGAATGTGAGATCAGCATCAAATCCTGAATTCCATTTACAAGTTTTTAAAAATGGTGTTTTTAAAATACTGTTCTCTATGCTGGACATAGTGACATTCATTTTTAGGATGAGTAGTGCCAAAGGGTTTCTGTGGGGGGGGGGGAGCATTTTTGGTCAGAATACAATGTCATGATTAGTAAACATTTTGAGGTAATAATCTAGAAAATGTGATCATTTGGATGGATACAGCGTAGTCAAACTTGTAAAACTAACTGCAAAATTTAAAGGAGATATAAAGAATGGAAATGAGCTGGAAATGTAGATTTCAGCACTGGTGTTAAGAATGCTTTCATCTCTCCAAAGTGGAAAGTCTCATCTATGGACAGAACTAGTATCACCCAGCTTTAACGATAAGAAAATGCAAGTTGTTTGACTTCAAGTGCCAACTAGATTGCAAAGATGATGAGTTTTAAACTGATATTATTCCAGGGGGATTATTTCCATCACATTCTTAAACACAGTCATCAAGAAGGAAATAAGAGAACCACTAGACTCATATATTATAAGAGAAATGTATAAATGGTGACTTAGGATTCAAAAGTAGGATGTGTGTTGCTAATACAGGGCAGTCAGTATTACAGATCTTATAAGGCTGTGACAGAAAGCTATTTTCACAAGAAATAAGAAGCAGGTTTCCAGCTATACAACAGACACACTTAATTTAGAAGTCTCCATAACAACATTTCTGGAGTATCTTGAAGCACATTCAACTATGATTAAAGTCAGCATTGCATGAATTCCTCAGCTGAGTCTTATATATGTTCATTCAGAAGAACCAGACATGCCAGGCTTCCTGTCTGCTTGTTTAGAATGTTAGGATTATTTCATCCCTCTCAACCAAGCTAGTTTATCCCTTCATAGACCTTAACTGAATATTTAAAAAAGCAATTCGGCTTACAACCTATCATCAAGTCCCATAACGCAGAACTCAACAGGAAGAAAGTAAAATCCAAACGCAGATGAACTATTTCATCATTTTATTTATACCAAAGCTCAGCATAATGCAGGTTATCAAATCATGATAGTTATCCCAAACCTTTTGAATTAAAAAGCTATTTAAATCTTTATTTTAAAATTGATGCTTAGTGAACGAGGTATAGAAATCAAATAGTTAGGACGATTTGCTACAAAATAGAGCAGACCTGTCTTAACTGGGTGGGAAGGGAGGGGGCTATAGGCACTGTTATTTCTGAAAAAGTGGCTGGCACCATGACAAAATCCCCATTAGAAAGAATAGGGAATCACAAAATTTAGTATATGGAAAATTTAGTATATGTTCCCTGAAAGATAAATTGGCAATACATACTCTATTAGTTTTCTACTTTAATAAACATCCATTGCACAGGAAGTGAAAAATGTTTTCCTAAATCACATGCAAATATATACCAAATTCAAAAATGAGTTACTCCCAATGCCACCTCAACCATTAGCACAAAAACTATGCTCAACGGTAGTAAAATGCAACAAAACTCAAACAACCCATTCTATAAATTTATACAAACAAAAATGATTAAAAAATTCTGAAAGTTCTGCCTTTTAAACCAGCAAAAATATATGCATGCACCCCATTCACCAATTAAGCACCTCTCCACCCCATCAGTGTTATTTATGTTTGTTTGTTTTCAACTCCCTGGTTTGTGTTTTCTTCTAAAACCACCTACTCTACCCTTATTATAGCTCCTTTAAATTATCCACATTTCATTTACTTTCCTAACCCACTCCCTTCTTCTTAGGTCAGTCAGTTTTGAAAGCTTACCCTGCAGCAGCCTCTATTTCCTTTTTCCTGATAAATCTGTGGCCATCTACCTATCCAATCTTTTCTTTCCTTAAACTGTACTTTATCCATGGGGATACAGAAAATGAAACAGTAGCAGCTAGGCCTCCCAAATACCCAAGTGTTGATTTTTTTGTTTTACAACTCTTTAAAATGTTTACTATTCCAAAAAGAGCAATTCATGGGAGGTGTGAAGAGTGACCTGTCTTAGGGCACAGTTGGACAATTACACTGTTTCCCCCCAAAATAAGACATCCCCTGATAATAAGCCCAAGCGCTTATTTCAGGGTTCAAAAAAATGTAAGACAGGGTCTTATTTATGGGGAAACATGGTAGACACTATATTGGCAATCCCTCTAAACTCTAAAACATGATCATCAAGTTATTATATACCCAGATGTTTTGAACCTCCTGTTTATATTCACCAGCCAAACTCTCCAAACCATCTGAATTCTACCACTGAAGAGAATAAATGACATTATAAGCTAAATCTAATGTAAGGGAATTTCTCAGATATTAAGAAGGGAAGAAATTTTGGTGCAAGAAAAAACAGTATGTCACATCACTAGGATTTCACTGCAAAAGGGAATATTTAAGCACAATGGCTTCAAATTCATGACCTTAAATAGTATCTCACAAGGGAAACACTATACTCTGAACAGCCAATTGTTATTTTGTAAAAATTATTTAAAACATTGTTACCTTGTATGCCATTTACTATGTAGTACTATGTATTACTGTTGTACAAATTCCTTTTTGTTTTTATTTTTTTTTTGAACTGGTAAAACTGAGAACACCTTCTTGTCTGCCGCCATCCATGATTTGTGCTCAGCATAAGCAAAGCAAAAGGGAGTAAATATTTATTTTAAACTGTCCTGATTCCACCATTTGAAGACTTCATTGTTTTTAAAATAAAGGCTGCCAAACTTGCAGTTCGGCTAAACCCAAAGATTAAACTCCTCCGACCAGTTTTTTTATTTATTATTATTATTACTATTATTATTACTATTACTATTATTATTATTATTATTATTATTATTATTATTATTATTATTATTATTATTTCAGGGCTAGTTGAGCATGTTCAACAATATTTAATGTTAACATTAAAAATGCAAGGATCAGCATCTTGGATAAATCCAGAAAAGGGGGCTGGCTGAACAATATTTCTGAATGACCAACTACCGTGTTTCTCCGAAAAGAAGACCCTTATATTTTTTTGAACCCCGAAATAAGCACTTGGCCTTATTTTCAGGGAGGCCTTATTATTTTGGGGCGCATGGAGCAAGATGGGGCCCCTCTTGCCGTCTTACCTGATTTCCAGCTCTGCATTTTAAATATTTTCGGGGAGGGTTTATTTTCAGGGGGGGGAGGCTTATTTTAGCGCATGCGCTCAAAAGCCCAACTGGGCTGATTATCAGGGGATGTTGTATTTTCAGTATGATGTAGTCTGTTTTTTGGGTTGAAAGCCAGTCTTTCATTGCCCACTTGGGAGGGTGGGAAGGAAGCATGGCCCCCTCCCCATTTTTCCGTCTCTCTGCAAATCCTTGGCTTTAAAAGAAGAAGAAAAAAAGAAGGAAATCTGCCTTTGCTTCTTGGAATAGTTTGGCCAATCGCCACCTATTCGGATTAAGGAGGAGGAGGAAAATCCTTTCGGGGTCAGGAGAGGCCACATGGCAGCGCGTCACCTCGGCAGATTTGAGGGAAGGAGATCGATTGCGCAAGCAACTCTTTTCCCTGCCAGTCAAGGCGCTCAGGGCAAGAGGGCCCTTGAGCATGAGCAGAGTGCCTCCCTCTCCTCGCTTTACAGCTACGGGGGGTGGGGGGCTTTGACAACCCGGCGAGTTTAACCCCAGAGGTGCTTTTTCAAGAGGCAACTGGGCTTTTCTGGGTTAGCTCCCCCACATCTCGGCCCCCTTTTGTTTTCGCTGCCGGGGACGATGGGGGCTGTAGTCCAGTATGAAGGCGAGCGGGGACGAGGCGTTTCGCAGCTTCGCTCCCCAAGGGTTTCTTTCGTCGAGCCGCTTCGGCTCGCGTCCTCCGCTCACCCTCAGCCGTGGCCTTTCGCCAACGCCCTGCAGCAACCGCACGAACCTCACCCGGCCGCCATTTTGTCCAGCGGTTGTTTTTTTTTCTCCTCAGGAGCTCCTCCAAGGAGACGGTTTTTGACTGGCCACGCTCACCGCCTTCCCGCGCCCGCGCGGCGGTTCACCCCGCGCCCTGATTGGCCGAGCGGCCTCTCGGGTCGACCCACGCGGCGTTCGAATTGGCTCCTTTTGTCTCTTCATCGTTTTCCCCACAGCGCCAACACGGAACGTTCTGTTCCCTCCCATCCACCCCCGCCCGCCTGCTTTTCCCTTTCTTCAAAGTGAGGGCGAGGGCGCACTCGCTGCCCACCCCCGCCCTTCGGGCAAAGTATGCAAATCGTGGAACGCTACTCTGGGAAGCGATTGGCTCCCTCTCGGAACACAAAGGGAAGAGCAATCCGAGGCGTCGAATGTCCCCCCCCAATTCCTCTCTCTCTCTCTCTCTCTCTCTCATATTCCCTTTGTCTCGCCTGCTCATGCAAATAAAGCGCGCCGTGAGGGAAAGTCATTGGCTCCCGGAGACGTCATCGAGTTCGAGACCGCCTCCCATCCCTCCCTCCTGGGAGGGATGAACGTTCTAGAAAAAAGGAAAGAGGAAGAAAGAAGGAAAAAGCCGGCCGGCTCTCCTTGACTCACGCGCCTCCCTGACCCGCCCTCTTTTCACCGCTCCCCCCCCGCCTTTGTTACGTCAACGGGCAAAGGCGGCGGCTATTGGCCAAAGTCCGGCTTGCGGGATTACGGGATTGGCTGGCCGGCCGGAAAGAGGCGTAACTCTTCTGGAAGGTTCTCCAGAGGTATATAAGGACCGGGGCCGGCCCGGGAAAGCCGCTTTCTTACTCTGGCCGGTCTCGTGGCGCGTTTTGCATCGCTTTGTCCGCGCACGGGCGAAACAGGTAATTATTACATCTTTTTTTTTTTCTTGCAGGCTTGGAGGGGGGGGGGGGAAAGGAAGGAAGCAGCAATAGCTGAAAAGCTGCTTTGGGGGTTCTTAAATTAAAATTAAGTTAAAATTTTATTTTTAAAAAAAATTTTTTGCTGTGTTTTATTTTTTCCCCCCCTTTTGCTAAATAAGCGAATTGGGGATGCTGGGTTCTATACGGGGTGCATTGCAGACAGAGAGAGATGCATTTATTGGGGAAGGCGAATTATTTTTTTTTTCTCCTCCTCCTGCGCTGTTTTCTCAAGGTGACCTGCAATTTTTCCCGGCCTTCGCTCTCTCCTCTTCCTTCCTCCCTTACTTCTTCCTTGGCTGAGCCTTTGTCTGAAATCTCCCCGCAGGCTGCTGGGAAAAAGGGGGGGTCCCGCTTTGCAAAAACAGGGGTTTTTGCATTGCAGCAGGTCTGCTTTTCAGCCCCCCCCTTTTTTTTTAAAAAAAGGGGCTGACTGGCTTAACCCCCCCTTTGAAAAAGCATTTCCCCCCCAAGGTGTTGGAAATATGCCTCTTCTTCCCCCTTCCCCACCGACCTCGACGATGAGATGGAAGCGGATGGGCGCTTAAGGCGATTAACCAGCCTCCTTTTTCGCCTGGATTAGAGGGGGGGGAGAGAGTTTTCAAGCCCTCCCTGTCTTGAAGGTTTCTTGGGGTGCTCTTATTTTTTTCCTTGCAGACGTTTCGTGACCCAGTTAGGTTACCTAATCAGGGAGATGTGGGGTTTTTTGTTCATGAAATAGCCACTAATATAACACCGAGCAAGGCTCGTTCCTTTTATCACTGATAAGGCCACTTAGTTGGGTCAGGAAACGCCTGCGAGAGAGAGAGAGAGAGAGAGGGTGGGGGGGGGGGGGAACAAAAAAAAGCCCACACGCTCAGGAGGCACCAAGGAGCCCATAATCCTTATTCCAGAGTCCTTTTTCTTCCCCCCCATTTCCTCCCCTTTCCAAGCTCCACCCAACCCCCTTCCCAGCCCTGATGATGTCACCGAGTTGGGTAACAAAACGCCTGCGAGAAACACCCCCCCCCAAACTTCAGAGAGCACCAAGGGACCCCTATAATCCTTATTCTCCCCCCCTTCACTCCGCAAACTCCACCCCCCTCCCTTTCCTTGCCCTGATGATGTCACCCAGTTGGGCAACGCAACGTCTGCAAGAAAAACCCGCCAAGCTGCTTTTTTTTTCCCCTCTCCCTTTCCTCCACCCCCTCCCCCAGTTGAATCCCGACCTGCAAATCCAACCTTTCTTTCGAGGGGAGGGAAGGCTCCTTCTCGTGGTCACCCGCCCTTGGGAAGCTTGGAATTGGACGTTAAACGAAGCATAAAAGGAGCCTTGCTATCTCTCTCTTCTCCCCCCCCTTTTTTTAATGCTTTCCATAGGCATTAAAGAGATGCGGCTGTAAAGGAGGAAAAAAGCAGGTTTAGAAAGGGGGGGAAGGAAATTGGGGCTTGCGGGGGAAGGGGGCGGCTTTGCTCAACGACCTTCTTCCCCCGGCTGCTTGAAACCCGGGTCCTGGTCTGCTTTTGAATCGGGAGAGGAGACGGAGCAGCAATAGCAGCAGCTCCCGGCTCTCCTTCCTCCATTCGCGGAGGCGGGAGAAGGGGAGAGGGAGAAAAAACCGGGTCTGCCAGCTACTTGCACTCTGGCACGTGCTCAGCAGCGCGCTCTTCCGGTCCCCGGGCCGCGCAGCACGTGGTTCGGCCTAAGCCCCGCCCCCCGTTCCACGGGGCTGCCCTCCAGGGGCGACGCCACGTGGTCGCTCCCACCGCCTGAATGAATGAAACGAACTCCAGGAAGGGGGAAGCTGCAGAACTGGAGGGAGCAGGAGATAAATGGAATTGTTGACTGTTTTCCAAGGTTATGAAATGGCTTCCCTGTTTTGGATGGGCTGCTTTTGGGATTATATTATATATATAATAAATAAATATATATATTCTTCGTAGGGTTTATGTGTGTTTTTCTTCTAGCCAGGTTTTCCCTACGTAACCAAGGTTTTTCTGCAGCTCCAGCTCAGTATAATCACATCCACTCGATTCTGGGCTTTTTTCTTTTAGACGTACGTAGGGAAAACCTGGCTAGAAGAAAAACACATAAACCCTACGAAGAAGTAAGAAAATATATATATATATATATATACATATACGTACACATACATAAGTGTGTCAAATTTATATTTTGCTGATAAAGGGAAACTGGTATAGATCTATTTCTTAACTTGGATTCGAACTTGGGTATGGCTAGCTGATGAGAACTAAATAGCTTGAAATAGGTCTATACTAGTCTCCCTTTATTTCTTTATCAGCAAATATAAATTTGGTATAAAAGGGTTTGTAGTGAACTCGACTACTTGAGGGCTCCTGGATTGGAGCTGAAAAGTGAAAGGGATGCAGTATGCTCCCTCCCATATTGGGATAGACCAGGTACTTCGACAAAAACTATATATATATATATGTATGTATATATTTATATAACACTTAATATATGCATGTATATATACATCCTGTGGTATATATGTGTCTACAGTTAATATCTCTGGTTTCTTCCTGAGATATTTATATATATATAATATCTATATGTATATATGTATATAATTATATATATATATGTACACACACACACACACAGTGTTTCCCCGAAATAAGACTCTTAACATTTTTTGAACCCTGAAATAAGCGCCTTAACCTTATTGCCATGTGCTCAAAAGCCTGATTGGGCTTGTTATCAGGGAATAATGTCTTATTTTGGGGGAAACGGTATACATTTACTTACATATATATCCAACCCTCCCTGGAGCAGCTGATCCAAACGGGGAGCAATTTCATATATAATATATATAATTTGCCTACTTTGCAAGATGGCAAAGGTGTGTGTGGGGGGGGTATTAGATGAGTTTAGTTTTACTTTCTTGTCATTGCACATCATACAATGAAATTAAATGCCATCTTCAATGTGCATTATAATTATTTAAAAAAAACGCACGTTCTTTGCAATTGAATTGAAAACCCCTGATATTGGATTAATATTGCACTATATAGTAGAATTCAGTACAGTTGCTTTGTATACTCCGATAAATTACATAAAATGTAATTTAATTTATGGATAAATTACATAAAATTAAAGCTTTTTTATATTAAAAAAATTGAAGCGTTTTCAACTTCGTTCAAAGAGTGGCTCTAGTCAAGATGGTTTCAACCAAACATCTGCACCTTTTTAGAGGTCTTGGACTGCAACTCAGCAGAATTTTCCAACCATGTTTATTGGGGAAATACTAGGAATTGAAATCCAGACATCTTTTAAAAAGTACAAAGATTTGGCTTAACGAGTTGAATTGCTGCCTGGGAATTCTAGGAGTTTCGAAGTCTCTTGACCTCTTCTAGGTGCCCAGGTTGAACAACGCAGCGTGGAACAAGAGGGCCTGGTTCTCTTGTCAGTGAATGACTGATATTTGTTTTTAACCTTTGCAGTTCACCATGTCTAAGGGACCATCTGTCGGGATTGATCTGGGCACCACCTATTCCTGCGTTGGGGTCTTCCAACATGGCAAGGTGGAAATCATCGCCAATGACCAGGGTAACAGGACTACGCCAAGCTACGTGGCGTTCACAGATACCGAGAGGCTGATTGGTGATGCCGCAAAGAATCAAGTGGCAATGAATCCCACAAACACAGTCTTCGGTAAGGAGACAGGTCTTCAAAAAAGGGTTACCTTGTGGGAAAAGGGCAGCATTTAAGGGAAAGGGGGGGGTGCCTTTGTACCTATAAACATGCTGCCCAACAAGCCTTCAGCTTTTCATTGCTCTATGCAGCAATCAATATAGATCAGGGGCTCACGACCTTTTCTATACCCCACACCTTTAGAACACTTCTGATATATTCTCGCACCCCATGTAGAAGTAAATAATTATGTGGATATAATTATGCATATACACAATAATTTTGAAACTTCTAAACCCAAGTTTTTGCACCCCATGGAATATCGTCTCACCACCACCACCAGGGGAACCCCTCATATAGATAATTACAGTGGTCAACGTTCACTGCTCTGACACCATTCTAATATTTGATCGCCAAAAGTGGTAATCGGATTTCTGGTTGCTGAAGCAGTGGGAGCTGAATTAACCTTGAGCTAGTCAGAATTGAACTGGTGGCAGTTGGCAGAGTTAGCCTGCAATATTGCAGTCTAACCAGAGCACACCAAGGAAGGAAGGGCAATAGCACTTAAGACTTATATACCGCTTTACAGTGCCTTACAGCCCTCTAAGCGGCTGATAAAGTCAGCATATTGCCTCCAATCTGGCTCCTTGTTTTTACCTACCTCACAAGATTAAAGGATGAGTCAAACTCTCAAAACTGCTGGCAGTCAGCAGAAGTAGCCTGCAGTACTGCACTCTTAACCACTGCACCACCACGCCTCCTATAATTCTTCAGGGCCTCTGAACATAATAAGGTTTTGAAAATGGAATATTGTTTCCCTGCCTTTGTCAATTATAAAACCACAAAACTGCAACCTTGGCTTGATTTTTAAGAGGTGCAGTTCAAGCTGTGTTTTAATTTGCACATTTTAAATAAGTGATTAAGGAGCAGTTTAAATTAACTAGAGCAGGGGGTCAGCAACCTGCGGCTCTGGAGCCGCATGTGGCTCTTTCACCCCTCTGCTGCGGCTCCCTGTCACTCAAAATATGCATCCCAACCTCCAATGTGTGACACCTGCCGGCACACAATTTATTGAGCTTTTCAACCCCCGGTAGGCCAACCATGGATAAATCCAAGAAAAGAAAAGTTTCAGAAGAAAACAGAACATTTAATTTAACTACATATGCTAGTTTTGTGGCCGCTCAAGAAATAGTCAGGCATGGGAAGGGTTTTGTGGCTCCCGGTGTTTTCTTTTCTGTGGGAAACGGACCCAAATGGCTCTTTTGAGTGTTTAAGGTTGCAGACCCCTGAACTAGAGTATATATAACATCTTCGCTATCTCGAATAGATGCCAAGCGTCTGATTGGCCGCCGATTTGATGACGCCGTAGTTCAGTCGGACATGAAGCATTGGCCTTTCACAGTCGTGAACGATGCCGGCAGACCCAAAGTCCAAGTGGAATACAAAGCAGAGTGCAAAAGCTTTTATCCCGAAGAAATTTCCTCAATGGTGCTAACAAAAATGAAGGAGATTGCAGAGGCCTATCTAGGAAAGGTGAGCTCTTTGAACGAAATGGGGGGGGGGGAAACAGTCACAATGTAAAAGTGGGCTCCTGCGGCACTGTTTTTCAACTTTTAAGGGGTGTGTGTGGACTTCCAACTCCCAGAATTCCTCAGCCGGGAAGTTTGAAGTCTACACCACTTAAGTTGTTGATACACTACCTCAAGCACTTTCCCCCGCTCTTATATAACTTATATAACTTTTTCTCCCCCCTCTCTCCAGACTGTTACAAATGCTGTGGTCACAGTTCCAGCTTATTTCAATGACTCCCAGCGCCAAGCTACAAAAGATGCCGGAACCATTGCTGGTCTCAACGTGCTCCGAATTATCAACGAGCCAACCGCAGCTGCGATTGCTTACGGCTTGGACAAAAAAGTGAGTGGTTGAAGCTGAAGGTTGGGAAATCTTAAATGCAGAGGATATTTTATTTATTTATTTGTTTTTAATTTGTATACCGCCCTTCTCCAGCAGGACTCAGGGCGGTGAACAGCCAGAATAAAACAGAACATAACAAAATTTAAAAACAGTTTAAAAATAATTAAATATTTTGGCCGCAATTTAAAACAACCCAATTAAAATCAATTAAATTTAACCAAAACAGTGGGATCAAGCCAGCCCGGCTAAGTGAAATAAATAAGTTTTCAGGGCCCGACGAAAAGTCCGGAGATCTGGTATTGTACGTATCTCTGGGGGGAGGTTGTTCCAGAGGGCGGGTGCCGCCACAGAAGGCTCTCCCCCTGGGGGTCGCCAGCCGACATTGTCTGGCGGATGGCACCCTGAGGAGGCCCTCTGTGCAAGTGTACTGGGGAAATATAAATCCCTTTTGGGGGGGATCTGGCTTGGGTTTTTCCATTGACCCATGTTCCCGTCAGCACTCCAAGTATTCCACCTATTGAAAGCAGAACTCCGTCAAAAAACAAAATAAATTGTCAAAAAAACAATTTATTGGATGCATCATATTGGCACAACTGGTGAAAATTTGACTCTTGAAAGTTCTGCGGTTTTCACCTAATTAAAAAATAAAAAGTTCTCCCTTTCTCCCAAATCATCAGTCACATTGTCCAATAGAGGTGCTGGCCGGTTGCTTGGTTACCCTCCTTCTCCTCCTCCTGCTGAAATGATCTTGGTTCCCATAGGAACTTTCTGTTTTGACGGGCTAAGCTGAGCTATCTAATTCCCCCTCCTCCCCCTCTTGTGGCAACTATGAAGATGGCCTCAGCCAGGTTCGCGTCCGGTTTTGACCTTTCCCTTTACTCCCAGGTCGGTGCCGAGAGGAACGTGCTGATCTTTGATCTGGGCGGCGGCACTTTCGACGTCTCCATCCTGACGATCGAAGACGGCATCTTCGAAGTGAAGTCGACGGCGGGAGACACCCACCTGGGGGGCGAAGACTTCGACAACCGCATGGTCAACCATTTCATCACCGAGTTCAAGCGGAAGCACAAGAAGGACATCAGCGAAAACAAGCGGGCCGTCCGCCGTCTGCGCACCGCCTGCGAGCGGGCCAAGCGCACCCTGTCCTCCAGCACCCAGGCCAGCATTGAGATCGACTCCCTGTACGAGGGCATTGATTTCTACACGTCCATCACCCGGGCGCGCTTCGAAGAGCTGAACGCCGACCTGTTCCGCGGCACGCTGGATCCCGTGGAGAAGGCGCTGCGGGACGCCAAGCTGGATAAATCTCAGGTGCACGACATTGTGCTGGTTGGCGGCTCCACCCGAATTCCCAAGATCCAGAAACTCCTTCAGGATTTCTTCAACGGCAAAGAACTCAACAAGAGCATCAACCCCGATGAAGCCGTAGCCTACGGAGCAGGTATTCCATCTTGCCATTCGGGAACAGTCAAAAGTTTTAAGAGTTGGTGGCTGCTGCATTAACACAGCTCCCTTAATATTAGATACCGTATTTTCCCATGTACAAGATGCTACTTTTTCTTTAAAATGTTTACTTTTAAAGTAAACATTTAATTTAAAGTTTACTTTAATTGAGGTGCGTCTTACAGGAGGCCAAGGAGAAGGGCCGCACATGCCCAATGAGCCTCTCTTACATGCAGCTCTATATCATTCCCCTCTATTGTAGTTGTTTCCGGTATCACATTGCCACTCTAGGTTTCATCTCTGTTGTTCCTGTGGTGCATTTCCTGTTCCTGTTATATTACTCTTAACAAGTGATGGCTTGTAGTGTGCTTACTACAAGAAACTACATGAAACATTGTGGCGGGGGAGGTCTTATACATGGGAAAATACGGTAAAATGTTGTACCGATCTATGAATGTAATTTCTATCAGCTCAGGTAGGCAACTGGCCCTTTTACAACCTGTGGACTTCAACTCCCAGAATTCCTGAGTCAGCTTGGCTGTCTCAGGAATTCTGGGAGTTGAAGTCTCCACGGGTTGTAAAAGGGCCACAGTTGCCCACCCCTGTTAGCTTATTATCCAAAGGAATTCTTAAAAAAATCCATGACTTCAGGGTTTAATAATGACGAAAAGCCTTAATGCGAGCAAGCAAAATTGTCTCTGGATAACTAAGGACATTTCGGATGATATTCTCACGTATGTTAATCTCTTAATTTCCTTAGCCGTTCAAGCTGCCATTCTCTCCGGGGACAAATCCGAAAACGTGCAAGACCTGTTGTTGCTGGATGTGACTCCTCTCTCCCTGGGTATCGAGACAGCTGGCGGTGTCATGACAGTCTTGATCAAACGCAACACCACAATCCCTACCAAGCAAACTCAGACATTCACCACCTATTCCGATAACCAGCCAGGGGTGCTGATTCAGGTAGGTGAAACCTACAGAAAATTGGGGAGGGGGGGGAGTCTTGTGATGGTGGTCAGGGAGAATTGGTTTATCGTGATTGCTGAAATGTGCTTTTAAGAGGCGAACTTGGAGCTTCGCCAAGTGGGGGACGCACAGAGCAAGGATTTGGTCGCAATGATGAAGGTTCCAAAACCATTCGTAGTTTCCACCAGAGGTTGAAAAAGAAACCAGTGTTGGCTTAAATTACCTTCCTTGGATGTCTGAGCGACCAATTCCCTGGCTCAAAAGGCCCCTGATTATTTTTTTCTTCCGGGGCTGCATTTTTTTAAGCACTAAGAACTCTGGGAAATTGGAGAGGCAGCTTATTAATAGATATTTCTAGTAAGATGGACTTACAACGTCCGTCTTCCTCCCACCGGTCTGGCTACAGACTTCAAAAACGAGGACAAAAGGTTTTTTCATAAGTGTGGAAATTTCCCACAATTGGGAATTCTAGCTCAGGCCTGCCTAAACATTTTCTGTTTTCTGCTTGCCTTCTCCAGGTGTACGAGGGAGAGAGAGCAATGACCAAGGACAACAACTTGCTGGGCAAGTTTGAACTGACGGGCATTCCTCCAGCTCCAAGGGGCGTCCCTCAGATTGAAGTCACCTTTGATATTGATGCCAATGGCATCCTCAACGTTTCGGCTGTCGATAAGAGCACAGGCAAAGAGAACAAAATCACCATCACCAATGACAAAGGTGAGTGCTCCATAAAGAGGCCTCCAGACGGGGTGAGCTCCCGTTAACATGTCCCAGCTTCTGCCAACCTAGCAGTTCGAAAGCACATAAAAAAATACAAGTAGATAAAATAGGGATCAGCTTTGGTGGGGAGGTAACAGTGTTCCATGCGCCTTTGGCGTTGAGTCATGCCGGCCACATGACCACGGAGACGTCTTCAGACAGCGCTGGCTCTTCGGCTTTGAAACAGATGAGCACTGCTCCCTAGAGTTGGGAACGACTAGCACATATGTGCGAGGGGAACCTTTTACTTTCGGAGACAAGTCACATTATCTGAAATGGTCTTTTCCAAATAAAAACCATATAATTTAGCATTTTTTTCATATTTGCTCGTATCTGCAAATACATATACTATATTATCAAGCAGCAACATTGACATGGTTGAAGGGATGAATTGAATTAAGAAATACAAGGTTTTTAACATTGGAAAGGGCATGATCTGGGATAGCATGCTTTTTTTGTGGTACAGTAGAAATAAGATACATACTTCAATAGACATTATATAAGAAATGCATTGTTACTGGTATGGGAAAAGGTTAGAGATAAATATTATGTGAAAATACCACCATGGTTATCAACAGTGGAAGCTTTAATACACCCAAATGTTTTTAATTTTGGAAATATGGTTAGAGATAAGGATTTATTAACGGATAAGGGAATTGAAAGAGAAATGAGACCTGGAAGAACGGGATTGAGACAGATTGGTATATGTATATGCAGATACGAACAAGATATGAAAAAGATGCTAAATTATCTGAAATGGTATAGGTTCTGGTTGAGCAGTGGGCTGGACTGGAAGACCTCCAAGGTCCCTTCCACTTTATTGCTTGCAGCCATTTTTCACCACCATTGAAAAATGGCCGCAAGTCACTTTTCTGTGCCCGTTGTAACTTTGAATTGTCACTCAATGAACTTGTAAGTCAAGGTGTCAGGGTTCCAAGGGTAGCCCCCCAACGAAAGAAGGGCTTCCAGGCCTGGTACAAGGACTACCTGTATTTTATTTGCCACTGACATATTCAGTGGGCCTTTGAAAGCTTATCCTTGAACCCCTCATCCAGCCAAAACTGGACAGCATGAATAAAACAAGTTAGCTCTTGGCCTGTCCGCCATTCCTATTCAAATACTCAGGAACAGCTTTGTTTCAAACAGTACCGCAATTTGGACTTACTATATTAGGTGTTTGGCATGGAGGGAAATTAATAAGGATCCTCGTCTTTTCCATAGGTCGCCTCAGCAAGGAAGACATTGAGCGCATGGTCCAAGAAGCTGAGAAGTACAAGGCTGAGGACGAGAAGCAGAGAGACAAGGTGTCGTCCAAGAACTCCCTAGAATCCTATGCTTTCAACATGAAGGCAACTGTGGAAGACGAGAAGCTGCAAGGGAAGATCAATGACGACGACAAGCAGAAGATCTTGGACAAATGCAACGAGATCATCAACTGGCTGGATAAAAATCAGGTTTGTGGCAAACTTTTGCAGAGGTTTATCAGCGTTGCAAATGACGCAGCTGTCAAAAGAAGGAATAACTTTCAGGGGTCGCAAGGATGAAGGTTCCAAAACCATTCGTAGTTTCCACCAGAAGGTTTGAAAAGACCTTATGTTGGCCAGAACACCTTCCTTGGATGTCTGAGCGACCCTTTTTGCAGTTCTATAGCATCATATATTTCCAATTAAGTTGAAAACGACTGAATTTTGGAGCTGGCCTCTCCCTCAAGAAAAGTTTATTATATTATACTGTTATATATTATATATATATTATATTGTAATATAAGGGAGCACTGGCTCCCAGTGGTCTTCCGGGTGCGATTCAAGGTGTTGGTCACCACCTTTAAAGCGCTCCATGGCATAGGACCCGGGTACCTTCGAGACAGACTTCTGCCACCAATAGCCTCCCACCGGCCAGTTCTCTCCCACAGAGAGGGTCTCCCCAGGGTGCCATCAGCCAAGTTATGTCGGCTAGCGACAACCAGGGGGAGGGCCTTCTCTGGGAGCCCCAGCCCTGTGGAATGAACTGCCCCCGGAAATATGTAAGATCTCCAACCTCCGGGGGTTTTGCTGCGCACTGAAGACCCTGTTGTTCCGCCAGGCTGGGCTATCAACATAATTTTAAATTGGGGTATTTTAAATTTGTGGGGTTTTAAATTGAGCCAAATTTATTTAATTATTTTAAATTTTTAATCAGTGTTTTGTCTTGTGTTTTTAAATAGGCTGTACACCGCCCTGAGTCCTTCGGGAGAAGGGCGGTATAGAAATAAAATTATTATTATTATTATTATTATTATTATTATTATTATTATTATTATTATTATTTTACCTTTTTTAGGCCCAGCAACAAGGGGGCATCGCTAATTAAGATAGTTTTCTGGTACTTAAGAGAGACCTTCCTGGGGTTTTAGAATATCTTCCAGAATCGCAAGTTCACACAAGGTTATTCTAGTCCTTGAGGTTTTAACACATTTCTCCCCCCTTCCCTCCCCTGCATCTTTAGACGGCTGAGAAGGAAGAATTTGAGCACCAGCAGAAAGAACTGGAGAAGGTCTGCAATCCCATCATAACCAAGCTATACCAGAGCGCTGGAGGGATGCCCGGTGGCATGCCTGGCAGCTTCCCTGGAGGTGGTGCACCCCCCTCCGGAGGAGCATCATCTGGACCAACCATTGAGGAGGTTGACTGAAGACGTTGGCACTCCATGGGGGCCACCTTCAGAACTTGAAGGACTGATGACCATGACAAGGGCATTCTTGATACTTTGAATATGTGCACAGGGAAAAGGGGAGCAAACATTGCACTTTACCGGTATGGGTACTGTATAAGGAACAAGTGAACATGTAACTCCAATCCCAATAAAACTTATTTAATTGGCAATGTGGAACTTGTGTTCTGCTCTTTTTTAAAAAAAAAAACCTTACTTTGGGCTCCTTTAAGGAAAGTTCAACCCCTGAATGAGTGATATCAATCTAGATCCGTGTTTCTCCAAGGTGCTTTTTTATTTCAAGAGGCAATTGGACTTCCTTGGTTTTTCGTTGGAAGACTTTCTTTGAAGCTTCTCAGCCAAGAAGCTTCTTGGATGAGAAGCGAAATGTCTTCAAAGAAAAACCAGAAAGTTCAGTTGCCTCTTGAAACAATAAAGCATCTTTGGGACAACCATGACCTGGATGGCTGAGAATCTCCATAAATCTAGATCTGTGTTTCTCAAAGATAAGATAGCTGGAACTTGTATGGACTTTACTCTCAGAATCCCCCAGCCAACCAGCTTGTGAATCCATACTGTCCAGAAGAATCTGGAAGTTGAAGTCTGCATAGGTTCAAACTCCAAGCTTTGACAAACAGATCTAGATTGTGATGACAAATAGAAGATGCTTGGCTCTATAACCTACATGATTATATATCTGAAAAGGCCATGGTACTAAGATCTCGGGCTGGAGATAAACCTCCATAGTGCCCAGTTTGGGTAGAATTTCCAAACCTAGATAAGGTGATAGTAAAAAGTATAAGTATGTGCCAATGCTGGGTTAAGTTCATGCTATTGGCCAAGAGGGATCAGCCTGCCCAGTTTTTGAACAGGAAACTGGTTTCACTGGACTCTGGTCAGTGGGAGAATAAATTTAAGTTTGCACATTTTGTTGAGGAAAAGGTTTTCAATTCCCTTTTGTGCTGGTCTGAAATAAGCTTATTGATTAGGTGTATAATAAATTAATTAACCAATTTTGGCCTGGATTTCCAATGAAGGTTTCTGAATGTTTAAAAAGCATTGACTGTGGGATTACAAAAATTGGAATTGTGGTACAGAATCTATCCAAGATGAGATGAACATATGAATGGGAATTTCATGGCATGCCCCAAATTAGAGAAATAGAGAGCCATAGATTTAGCTGTCCTACGCCCCTCAAAACCTCTTTGTTTTGGTAACATTCAAATTTAATGGCAAGAGACACTTATCTCTGCTTTTGGTTTGAAATGGATTTTTTTCATATGGGATCCAAGGAAGTTCAAAGCGGGAACAAACAGAAAATGGCTTGCTAATGAAAGTCACCACATCTCTTCTTTGTACTCAGAACTGGGTCATTTCTACCCACATAGATAGAATTCTTTTAGTCTTTTAGTGCTAGATCAATACTTAACTCGAAATGCATCAATATGCAAGATGGTTAAATAGAATCTAAAGCTTTGGGATTTTAGAAATTTGTTGCTTAATTCTGTGTAGCTACAAATAGGAACAACCTTGAGGTGGAGCTTTAAAATTCTCTTTAAAATACAATAATTTAGGGGGACTGGAGGCTAAAAGAATGGTTAGAATTATGTCTAGTTTGATGAAAAGAACTAGGGGAGACATAGTGTTCCAGTATCTCAGGGTCTGCCCCAAAGAAGAGGGAGTCAAGCTATTGTCCAAAGCACCCGAGGGCAGGACAAGAAACAATGGGTGGAAACGAATCAAGGAGAGAAGCAACTTAGAACTAAGGAGAAATTTCCTGACAGTTAGAACAACTAATCAGTGGAACAACTTGCCTCCAGAAGTTGTGAATGCTCCAACACTGAAATTTTTAAGGAGATTAGACAACCATTTGTCTGAAATGTTACAGGTTGGACTAGAAGACCTCCAAGATCCCGTCCGACTCTTTGTTATTCTGAGTTTTGAACCATTTCTTTTGTCCGGAATTTATTTCGTTTTTCCCAATCTAGCTTCTAAACCCAAACTAGTTGCTGTCCATTCTGGGACATTTAGACCTCAATTTACATCCTTCATTTAGTAACGGCTTGAAATTGCAGCAACACTGAAAAAAAAGTGACTTAACAACTAACTGGTCCTCACCCTTGTGACCATCGCTGCATCTCCCCACGGTCCCTTAATCAAAATTCAAATGCTTGGCAACTGGAACTTCTATGTGACAGTTGTAGCATCCTGAAATCACATCTGTAACTTTCCCAGCCAGCTTCCAACAAGCACAATCGATGGGAAAACAACAAACCGTGGCCGCCAAAAGTTGTAAAATTGGATGCGACTCAAATTATTTTGCGTAACGACTTGAAATTCTGTCCCTCATTGTGGGTGGTCCTAAGTTGAGGACTTCCCTGTATTGTACAGGCCCACTTAAAGTTGCTCAGAAATGAAGGTGTCCAGCTGGTTTAATTTAATCCGGCTGCAACCGTTCAGGCCAAAATGCTGCCTTTGTCCACCAGAGGTCAGCCGTAGTTAATTTATGGAAGCTTTTTCCTAGTAGTTTAATTTTTTTTGAAAAACAACCTAAACCTTTTTCCTGTCTCCCTTTTTGTAAAGAAATAAAATGCCAAGGAGATGAATCCGTGGGGATTAGCTGTGGAGCTGCGGTCACCAACTGGTGGTCTGTCCAGTGGTCCATGAGAAAATTTTGGTGGTCCGCGGAAAAATTATTTGCATTTCTTAAAGATAAAGGTTCCCCTCGCATATATGTGTTAGTTCCTGACTCTAGGGGGCGGTGCTCATCTCCGTTTCAAAGCCAAAGAGCCAGCGCTGTCCGAAGATGTCTCCATGGTCATGTGGCTGGCATGACTCAACGCCATGTCTATCATTTATCATCTGTCTATCATTTATCATCTGTCTATCATTTATCATCTATCATTTATCATCTGTCTATCATTTATCATCTGTCTGTCTATCATTTATCATCTGTCTATCATTTATCGTCTATCATTTATCATCTGTCTGTCTATCATTTATCATCTGTCTATCATTTATCATCTGTCTATCATTTATCATCTATCTATATCATTTATCATCTGTCTATCATTTATCATCTGTCTATCATTTATCGTCTGTATCATTTATCATCTGTCTGTATCTATCATTTATCATCTGTCTATCATTTATCATCTATCATTTATCATCTGTATCATTTATCATCTGTCTGTATCTATCTATCTATCTATCTATCTATCATTTATCATCTGTCTATCATTTATCGTCTGTCTGTCTGTCTGTCTGTCTGTGTCTGTCTATCTATCTATCTATCTATCTATCTATCTATCTATCTATCTATCTATCTATCTATCTATCTATCTGGCCAACTCAACTCTTTTGTGGATTTGTGGTCCAGTTAAGGTATTAGCGTCGTGTGAACTCACCTGAAGACACCAGAATAATGAGCAGAATAATTTGGGTTTTTTTTGTTTTAATCTTCCTTGGGGCGGGTGAAGGGGGTTATTTAAAGGTAAGATAAAGGTTCCCCTCGCACACATGTGCTAGTCGTTCCCGACTCTAGGGGGCGATGCTCATCTCCGTTTCAAAGCCGAAGAGCCAGCGCTGTCCGAAGACGTCTCCATGGTCATGTGGCTGGCATGACTCAACGCCAAAGGCGCAGGGAACTCTGTTCCCTTCCCACCAAAGGTAGTCCCTATTTTTCTACTTGCATTTTTTACGTGCTTTTGAACTGCTAGGTTGGCAGAAGCTGGGACAAGTAACAGGAGCTCACCCCGTTACACAGCACTGGGGATTCGAACCGCTGAACTGCCTTTCGATCGACAAGCTCAGCGTCTTAGCCACTGAGCAATTGCGTCACTTTTGCATTTCTTATACTGCACTAAATCAGGGATCCTCAAACTACGGCGCCTGGGACGGATACATGCAATGAGCATTTGTGTTGCTGCAGAGAGTCTCCCCCTTTGAGGTCTTTTTGTTGGAGGCACATGGCCTTGCACTCCCGCAGGACTTCCCTCTGCTTGGAAGCCTATGCTCCTAGTCCTCATTGAGGTCCTTCTGCTGAGCCTCCTTCTTGGTCAGATCCAATTTGAACTGAGCCAGCTGCTTTTGCCAACTCTTAGCTGCTTAGCTCCAACAACTGCTTCCTGTTGGGGCCATAAGCAGCCCGGGCGAGGAGGCGAGGATTGGCTGGGAAGGGAGGGGCGAGTAGAGGCTGGCGAGGTGCCCCTTGACATGAGTGACATTGAGTTGGCCACGCCCACCCAGTCACATGACCACCTAGCCACGCCCACCCAGCCGGTCATTAGACAGATCATATTAGTGGTCCGCATGATTTAAAATTATGAATTTAGTGGTCCCTGCGGTCCGAAAGGTTGGTGAGCTACAAATATTATCTTCTATCGGTCTTTGGTTATTGGAGGAGCCAAGAATTGGAGCAATTTCTTGACTTGATAGGGAAAATTGCATGGACTTTCTCTCTGGTTTGCTATCCAGATTTCTTTCATGAAGAGATAATAAAAGGAGCCTGGATAGCTCTGCGGACAAGGCACTGTAATTTAACACCAGCTGTCTGCAATTAAAGTAAGTTCGAATCTCTCCAAGGCTCAAGGTTGACTCAGCCTTCCATCCTTTCTAAGGTAGGTAAATTGAGGACCCAGTTTGTGGGGGCAATAAGTGACTTTGTATAAAATATACAAAAGTATGAAGGCTATTGCTTAACGCACTGTAAGCCGCCCTGAGTCTCCAGAGAAGGGTGGCATATAAATCAAATTTAAAAAAAAAACAAAAAATGGGCTGAGTTATGGGTCTGGAACCATTTCATCTCCTTTACATGTACCCCAACTTTCAGCCACGGGGTTTAAAGGGAGCATTTCCCTTCCTTGGCCCTTTTGTGTTTCTACAGCCATCGGCAGGAGTGGACTGCTGGGGGTTCGTAGGGGTTCGGGAGAACCTCTAGCTAAGATTCTGTGCAGTTTGGAGAACCCCCAAATCCCACTCCTGGCTGGCCCCGCTTACCTCACCCTGCCCCTCCCACGAGTCCCCACGTGGCCCATTTTGGATGCAGGTAAGTGGAGGGTGCGCGCGGAGGCTTGGGGAGGGCGAAAAATGGGCCTATCGGAAGTTCGGGAAGGCCGGAAACAGGCCTGTTTCCGGCCTCCGGAGCCTGGGAAGGCCGTTTTCACCCTCCCGGAGGCTCAAGGAAAGCCTATGGAACCCGGGGAGGGCAAAAACACCCCCCCCAGCGTGCAGGAGGCCGACTAGGTCACACCCACCATGGCCACGCCCACCCAGCAACCGAGCAGAAAAAAATTTTTTTCCTCAAGTTTTTATTTTTTAAAAAAGTTATACATATCATTATGTGGATCAGTGGTGGATTTCAAAAAACATTTTACTACCGGTTCTGGAGGTTGTGGCTTGGTGGGTGTGGCATGGCTTGGTGGGCGTGGCAGGGGAAGGATACTGTAAAATCTCCATTCCCCCCTCCCACCAGGGGAAGATTACTGCAAAATTCCCATTTCCTCCCGATCAGCTGGGACTCGGGAGGCAGAGAATAGATGGGGGGGCGTGGCCAGTCAGAATTTTTACTACCGGTTCTCCCAACTACTCAAAATTTCCACTACCGGTTCTCCAGAACTGGTCAGAACCTGCTGAAACCCACTTCTGATGTGGATGGTGTGGTGTTTGAGTATCATACATTTCAATACAGAAAATGTACGATACTCAAATATTTGCTAAAATTTTTGAAGCCCACCCCTGAGTCGGGGTTGCGCTGCCAGAATTCCCCTCCACCCTGTTATTCAGCCTTCCCAAACAACCTAGCCACATTAGGACTAGAGCCATTAATTTTAGATTACAGGCAAAAACAGCCTCTCAAAGCTCGTATCTCAGCTGGGGACAAAAGGGAGCTGCAAGAAAATTGCATCTTAAATTAGGACTTGACTGGGAAGTAAATAATTCTTCCCAACATTAGATGCTATTAGCCAAATCCTTCCCATTATCAGACGCCAACCTCTGCCTATCCCAGGGCCTCGGGAAGGACTCGATAGATGGACAAAAATACCAAATCGATCCTGAACATCTGGCTGACTGTGAAATGAAGCACATTCATCATCATCATCATCGAAGGTAGGACTAATAGTAACAGGTGCAACCTTGGGTGCAATCCCAAAACAACTGGAGCACCACAAACACTATCGACATTGACAAATTTCGTATTGGTCAATTGCGAAAGGCAGCTTTACTCGGAATAGCTTACATCCTGCAACGCTTTTGCATGCCCCAAAAAAAAAAAAAAAAAAAAATCAAAGAGGCCAGGAAAAAATTCTACATCTTCCATTTCTTCTCAATTTAACAATTGAGTAAGACTGTGTTAATATTATGCTTCCCATCTTTACTATTATCTTCTTTCTACTTATTATAACTTTGTTACTTGTATTTTTATGATTTATATTGTTTTATTTAGTTTCCTAGTATGGTTTATGTTGATTCAACCGCTAAGTGTTGTATCTTATTATTTATGATGAATGCATTTTTATGATGACTATGATCATGATTTATCGCATAGCTTTTGTGTACAATGAGAGCTTATGCACTGAAAACAAATTCCTTGTGCATCCAATCACACTTGGCCAATAAAGAATTCTAGTCTAGTCTAGTCTAGTCTAGTCTATTCTTCATTCCAATATTTATTCTACTCTACTCTACTTCTATTCTATTCTATTCCGCCAGGCAGGGCTGTCAATATAATAATTTTAAATTGGGGTATTTTAATTTTTAGGGTTTTAAATCGGCCAAATCTATTTAATTATTTTAATTTTTAATTATTGTTGTGTCTTGTGTTTTTAAATTGGCTGTACACCGCCCTGAGTCCTTCGGGAGAAGGGCGGTATAGAAATAAAATTATTATTATTATTATTATTATTATTATTATTATTATTATTATTATTATTATTATTATTATTATATTCTTCATTCCAATATTTATTCTACTCTACTCTACTTCTATTCTATTCTATTCTTCATTCCAATATTTATTTTATTCTACTCTACTCTATTCTTCATTCCAATATTTATTCTACTCTACTCTAATTCTATTCTATTCTATTCTATTCTATTCTATTCTATTCTATTCTATTCTATTCTATTCTATTCTATTCTATTCCTATTCTATTCCTATTCTACTCTACTCTACATTCTAATATTTATTCTACTCTACTCCTATTCATTCTTTTTTATTCTATTCAGATCGCAGGGAAAAAAAGGTTGATTTTTAATTTCTGCCGTTTACTTTGATTTATTAATAAGCAGCCCTTTTAATTAGCCCATAAAAGGGGGCCCGCGAAGGTGATGGGGAAAATATAATAATAATTTTGTTTAAAAAAATTCTGTGCTTTTCCGATGCCTACTGGCTTTGGATTGATTTCCCAACAATCGCTAATTCTATTATTCAGAGTGATTTCCCTACGGGCGGGCAGTTTATTTCTGTCATCAACCATCCGACGAAATCTTTAAACATGAAATATGAAGCTCGGGAGGGACAAACCGCCGCTCGGGCTAACAAGTCACAAAGCTTCCGGAGTTGGCCGCCGAGTGTAATTTTGAAAGCGAGTGAAGTGAGCGGATCACGTGCCTGGCTTTTGTGAGCGTGCATTAATGTCACTTTGATTCGGGTTGCCCATTGACAGTAAATTGACTTGTGCTAATAGTGTGCAAAAGGAGAGAAGGGAGCTGGAAAGGAAGGCAAAGAGAGGGAGGGAGGGAGGGAGGGAGGGAGGGAGGGCAGCCCAGGAAGGATTGATGGACCCAATAAAGAATATCGACTGGCAAACTGTGGTGTTTTGCTCGCCTTTAATTACGCTGGCCCTCAATGGGAGTGTTTTAATGCAACTTTAGCATCAATTGCATTTCGAAGGGCGAGGACTGAGCCTTGCAGCCCGCAGGGCAAACGGCAAAGCCTGGGGTTGTACGGACGGTTTGGAGCTCATGGCTATTGATTGCTTGGGACTCGGGTGCCTGGCTTATAATTATTTCATTAAGCTGCTTAATGGTTATCAAATATGAGCCCTTGGATTGCTCCGTGGAGGTCATATAATGTTGACGTTGGGGGGACTTACTGCAGACTGGAGCTTTCCCATAGACCAGTGTATCCCAACCTTAGTCGGGGTGTTTTTTTTTTTAAGACGGGTGGGACTACAGCTCCCAGAATACCCCATACCCCCGTGATGGCAAACCTATGGCACATGTGCCAGAGGTAACACGCAGAGTCCTCTCTGTGGGCATGCACGCCGTAGCCAGCTAGTCTTTGTGGGCGTTGGAACCCTGGAATTGGCCTGAAAAACGGCCTGAAAACGGCCCCCAAAACGGCCTGAAAACAGCCCCCCTAACAGCCAGAAAACAGGCAGTTCCACGCTGGCTACTTGGTCTTCAGTTTTCCAGTGCTCCGGCACACACGAAGACCAGCTGGCTGGAATGCATGCACGTGCCGGAAACCCGAAAACCAGCTGGCCGGCGACAGGCATGAGCGCCAACCAGCTGATCTTTGGGTTTCTGGCACGCGCACGCACACACATGCACACACGTTCTGGTTTGGGCACTCGGTGCGAAAAAGGTTCGCCATCACTGCCCTACCCCATTTCTGAGAGTTGAAGTCCACTTTGTTGTGGCTCCGACCTCCGAGCCCATGTTATTGGAGGAAGAAGGCTCCAAACATGAAGGAGAGGAGATGGCCAGGCCTCCCTCTCCAGGACCCTCCTCTCTGGCAATGCCTCAGGTGTCTCCCGAAGGAGAAGAGATTGGCCAGGAGCCAGGTGTTTCTGAGCCGTCGGATAGTGACAAAGAAACGTTGTGGTTGGATCCACGCCAGCGTCGGCGAGACAAGCGTGCGCAGCAGAAAAGGAGGCGTGCCAGAGATTAAGCTGAGTCACTGGACCACACCCCACAGGCTATAAAAGGGAGTGTGGTGGCCATTCGGACTCTGTGACGGACAAAGCTAAATCTCTGGCGAGTCACTTTGCACCTTTGGACACAACGCCTATTTGCTGTGGATTTAATTACAAACTGAACTATTCAAACTGTGTGTATTTTTGTCTGTGTTATCAGAGTAAAAGTTCTTGGCAGGCAGCTACGGAGTTGCTGCCAAGTTTCTTATCACTGACATTGGGTGTTTGAAGAGTTTATTTAACCCTCGGCTGGCTGTTTGGGTGCGTGTGTGAGACGGGGACAGAACACACTTATCTTTAGATGGTTAAGGTTGGGAAAAACTGCAAGAGACAGCCAGATGTTTGGGAAGAGGCCTTTACAGCAGTGGTGAAATCCTCTGCCAGTCACCACCGGTTCACTGCCCTTGCATGCGCAGTGCGCACCAAACACATGCTTCGTGCGGAAAAAGGAGCTATTTGAAGGTAAGTAGAACAGCTGGGGGGGTGGGGAACAGCTGTGCCGCACGATTTAGATTCGCTAGAAAACAGGATTTCCTGCTTTCTAGCAAATATAAATCGCGCGGCACAGCTGATCGTTGGAAATACCAGTTTGGACCAATTGGTAGCTTTTTTTTTTACTACCGGTTTGCTGAACCGGTAGATTTCATCACTACCGGTTTACCCGAACCAGTGCAAACCGGTAGGATTTCACCACTGCTTTACGGAGTCAGTGGTGGGTTGCCCCCGGTTCACACTGGTTCTATAGAACCGGTAGTAAAACTGGCGGGAGGCTCTGCCCCCCTGACCCCAACATCATCAGAACGCTTCTGTGTATGCGCAGAAGAGTGTGCGCATGCGCGAGCAAATTGAGCCCCATTGCGAACCGGTAGTAAAGGTAAGTAGAACCCACCCCTGTACGGAGTTCTTCCTCCAAAGCAGCAGTCAGTTTCACATTTTGTTTCTACTGGTTTGCCCCAAGTGCGCACCTTCCATGCATACGCCCGGCCTCAAAACCGTGCCTAAATAGGACGGCATAGAGCCGGGGCACGTGGGTGGGCCCACCTGTCATCTCTTCTACTGGTTTGCACGAACCAGTACGAACCGGCGGAATACCATCTCTTCTCCAAAGATTGTTCACTTGTTTGTTGTTGGTTTGAAAAAGTTCTGTAGAGGTAGTTCTCGACTTACAATATTTAGGGGCCGTTCAAAGTTACAAGGGCACTGAAAAAGGGGACTCGTGAATGTTTTTCACTTAACAACTGTCTCGCTTAGCCACAGAAATTTTGGGCTCAAGTAAGTTGGCTACCTGTACAAACTTTGATTGCAGAAACAGTCCTGAGTAAGACCCAGGGTGTAAAGAGGAACATCAAATATGAGTTACACCAAGGGTGTAAAACAGGAGTGGGGAACAATGGCCCTTTTCATGACTTGCTGGCTCAGGAATTCTGGGAGTTGAAGTCCATAAGTCAAAAAAGGAACATCAGTGCTATCTATCTACTGTATCTATCGATCTCTATCTCTATCTATCTATCTATCATCTATCTATCTATCTATATCTATCTATCTATAATCTATCTATTTATCTATCTCCAATACTTGAGGGGCTACCCCAAAGAGGAGGAAGGGGGTCAAGCTATTTCCCAAAGCACCTGAAGGCCAGACAAGGAATAATGGATGGAAACTGATGAAGGAGAGATTCAACCTGGAAATAAGGAGAAATTTCCTGACAGTGAGAACAATCAACCCATGGAACAGAAGTTGCCTTCGGAAGTTGTGGGAGCTTCATCACTGGAAGCTTTCAAGAAGAGACTAGATTGTCATTGTCAAAAATGGTATAGGATCTCCTGCTTGGGCGGGGGGCTGGACTAGATGACATACAATCTGTCCTGTATCTGTAGGGAGGGAGGGAGGGAGGGAGGGAGGGAGGGAGGGAGAGAGAGAGAGAGAGAGAGAGAGAGAGAGAGAGAGAGAGAGAGAGAGAAAGAAAGAGAAAGAAGGAAAGAAAGAAGGAAGGAAGGAAAGAAAGAGAGAAAGAAGGGAAGAAAGAAAGATAGAAAGAAGGAAGGAAAGAAGGAAGGAAGGAAAGAAAGAGAGAAAGAAAAAAAAGACCTGTTTCCCACAGAAAAGAAAACACAGGGAACCACAAAACCTGGGTGGGCGTGGCCAACTCAATGTCGCTCACTTCCACCAGTCACATGACCCCCCCCTAGCCATGCCTACCCAGCCGGTCATTAAGGCAGAAAACCAGTTGTTAAAAAACACTGGGAACCACAAAAACCTTTTGACATCTCTCTCTCCCCACTCCCTCTCTCTCTCTGTATCTCTCTATGTCTCTCTCTCTCCCCTCTCTCTGTATCTCTCTGCTCTGCCCTGGCTGCTTCTCCATCCCCCCGCCATCGCCCTTACTTTGTCAGGCCAGGCGAGGAGTGACTGGGAGGGGAGGGCCAGGGGTGGGGCCAGCCAGTGGTGGGATCACCCGACAGGGAGCCACAGCAGAGGGCCCAAAAAGAGCCGCGTATGGCTCCGGAGCCGCAGGTTGCTGACTCCTGCTCTAACGGTTGGGAAGTCTTCTTTTCCCACCTCTTCTTCTGCAGATCTTTGAGGTGGCCCCTTCTCAGCCAAACCGTTGTCCAGTTGGCCTCATGGAGCAACTGGCCTACCTGTTTTCCTCCACCCATGTCAAAAAAAGAAAAGAAAAAAAAAAGCATTTGTATTCAGGTTCTGTTTGAGAGCCAACAGCTTCATTTTCACCTTGACGTTTTTAAAAACTCTGGGCCCTCTGGAAAGGCACTGCTTTAATTTGAACACGCCGGTTTCTCTCTTTCGTTCTTCTACGGCGTTGCGTAGACTTTGTTATCAGTATTCCTGCCCGTCTCCTGACAGACGCTCATTTTCTGTTGCCTCAACCTCTGCTGACCTCATTTTTCAGCCTTGAGCAGGCAAGGAGTTGGTCAAAATTAGCTGTATTAGCAGGTCCCGATACCCTCCGTTTTATTTGTGAGGCGACAAATATTTCCGCCATTAAGATCCATTCCCTCTCTTATCAGCTTAAATGCACTCACTTACATGCCAAATCACTGCCTAATTTAAAAGCCCTGTTTTCTCGAGTTTGTCGGAACGAAGGCGAGGAGGAGGAGGAGCATGAGAAAAAAAATAGAATAAATAAATAAACAAAAAGCCAAATGCTTTACTCGCTGTAGTCTTATGGGCAAAGTCCTAATCATTTAGTCGTAGATGAGGCCCACAAGTAGCTTTCCGCGCTGAATAATGCAACGAGGAAAGGAAGGCCATCTGTGCCTCAGTTTCCTCTCCTGAGCGATGAGATCAAAGTTGCGTGTACTTTTAGTTCGATGCCTCAGCATTGATCCAGAAGAGTGGGAAATGTAAGATTCAAAGGTGGGATTGTAGCTCAGGGTTCAATCCTTATAGGCCTGTTTGGTCTAGTGGTTAAGGCACTAGAGGAGAAAGTGGGAGACTGTGAGTTCTAGTCCTGCCTTAGGCATGAAAGTCAGCTGGATGACTTTGGGCCAATCCCACACCCTACAGACACTTCTGACTACAGCACCCATCGTTCTCAGCCATTGGTAGATCTTGAATATTCACTCGTGTTTGCTTATCTACAGATAAGTCTCCATTCAAGAAGAGAACTGACTACAGCACCCATCATTCTCAGCCATTGGTAGATCTTGAATATTCACTCGTGTTTGCTTATCTACAGATAAGTCTCCATTCAAGAAGAGAACTGACTACAGCACCCATCATTCTCAGCCATTGGTAGATCTTGAATATTCACTCGTGTTTGCTTATCTACAGATAAGTCTCCATTCAAGAAGAGAACTGTATTTGCACAACGGAAAAGCGAAGAGATCCCGACAGATGAGAGTGTAATTTTAAAAAATATTAGAATGTGCAGAAATGGACAGATTAACACTTACAATTAAGGAAAAAGAAGGAACTGAATATTTCTCGACATGGGACTTATTTTACTAATGGTTAGATAATAAAAACAGAAGTTAGAAACATGGGGATACAAAAAGGACTAATGTTATAAAGGAAATTTGTTAAAGTAGATAAGTAAATATTATTATTATTGAATTAATATCAATGTAATGGATATCATTGTAAACATTTTGATTATGATTTCCTGAAAATCATTGCACCCAGGCAACACACTATTTAATTGAAACTGAATTTTTATGTTATATAAATAAAACAAATAAAAAAACTGGGGTAAAAAAGAAGAGAACTGACTACAGCACCCATCATTCTCAACCATTGGTAGATCTGAATATTCCCTTGTGTTTGCTTATCTACAGAGTTTCAATTCAAGAAGAGAACTTGGGTGGGACCTGAGCTTAAATTATAAGCTAACCAAGTGGGAGGGTGTAAGTATTGGACCGTGAATAGAAAATCTTTGATTTCAAACATTGTACTGTATTAGGCCAATTGTTACAAAAATGTGATTAAAATAGCTGTGTAGCTGGGAAGCAGGATGAGATTGACCTTGGCTGATCCTGAAATAGGTAGGTAGGTAGGTAGGTAGGTAAGTAGGTAGATAGATAGATAGATAGATAGATAGATAGATAGATAGATAGATGTTTCCCCCCCAAAATAAGACTGGGTCTTATATTAATTTTTGCTCCAAAAGACGCATTATGGCTTATTTCCCGGTTAGGTCTTATTTTGGGGGAAATACAGTACTAAATGCCTCCATCTGCTGACAATCTTAACGGAGGCTTATTTTTGGGGAAGGGTTTATATTATGAGCATCCTGAAAAATCATGCTAGGGCTTATTTTCCAGTTGGGTCTTATTTTTGGGGAAACAGGGTAGGTAGGTAGGTAGGTAGGTAGGTAGAGTAGAGAGATAGAGATAGAGAGATAGATGATGGATGGATGGATGGATAGATAGATAGATAGATAGATAGATAGATAGATGATAAAAATAGTGTGTGTGTGTGTGTATATATATACCATGTTTCCCTGAAAATAAGACCCTTTTTTATATTTTTTTGAACCCTGAAATAAGCGCTTGGCCTTATTGCCATGCGCTCAAAAGCCCGATTCGGCTTATTATCAGGGGATGTCTTATTTTGTGGGAAACGGGGTAGATGAATGGATGGATGGATGGATGGATGGATGGATGGATAGATAGATAGATAGATAGATAGATAGATAGATAGATGATAAAAAATAGTGTGTGTGTGTGTGTGTGTGTATATATACCATGTTTCCCTGAAAATAAGACCCTGTCATATATTTTTTTGAACCCTGAAATAAGCGCTTGGCCTTATTGCCATGCGCTCAAAAGCCCGATTGGGCTTATTATCAGGGGATGTCTTATTTTGGGGAAAACAGGGTATATGTACCCTGTTCCCGCTAAAATAAGACATCCCCTGATAATAAGCCCAATCGGGCTTTTGAGTACATGCACTAAAATAAGCCCCCCCCCGAAAATAAGCCCTCCCCAAAAATATTTAAACACATGCGCAGCCGGTCCCCGCCATTTTCTCTGGTTTCCTCCACGCGCCCCAAAATAATAAGACCTCCCCGAAAATAAAGCCAAGCCTTTTTTCGGGGTTCAAAAAAATATAAGACAGGGTCTTATTTTCAGGGAAACACGGTATGTATATAGACATACACATACACATACACATTCTATTTTTATATCTATCTATCTATCTATCTATCTATCTATCTATCTATCTATCAGTATAAATATTTTATATATTATCTATCTCTATTTATATACAGGGTGTAAGCTAGACAAGAATATACCAGTATATATTCTTGAGATAGAGATAGAGACAGAGACAGAGACAGACATAGATATATATATTGGAAAAGAAGAGGGGAAAACAAATTCTGTGTTTTGCTAAGAAATTTACATGGACATATCCATGCAGTCAGTCCCAACTTAAAGGGGATTGTATCTTCTTAAAATAACTGGTGCATATATAATGTTTCTCAACCCTTCCTTATTGCAAGCAGCCAATTTAGATATACAAACTACATTTCTTTCGCGATCATTCTTTAATCCAAGCTTTAAAAGGTGCTTTTTTTCCCCCAATAGTATTTTGTATCTGGAAGCAACTATCTGCTGCATACTTATATGTTCACATCTGTTGCATTAGGCTGAAAAATAAGTACGAGTAAAGCTGGAGTACCAATTAGGAGGAAAAAAATCCTCTGTGTAGCAGGAATAAAAAAACAACAATAGCTTCAGAAGTAAATGGTTTAACCCGGAATGTTGGTACATTTTTCCCGTAGCACTTACTTATACATTTTCTCTTTATTCTTTCTTCTCTTCTCTTCGAACCGCTTAATGAACATTTCTATAATCTACAGCTCTTGCGTGATTTATCTTTACGTTCTCATTCTATCACCCAAAGAGGGTAATTTAAAACACACACACACACACACACACACACACACACACAATCCAAACTACATTGTATTTGTTAAGTTTCAGTATTTGGCTTACAAAAACACTAGGAGATCAACCCTTGATGGAAATGTATTGATTTTTGTTCCCCTTCTGAATGCTTCCGAGAGAACAGAGAAAAAAAGAAAGATGCATCGCCTCTGGTTCCAATTAAAATCACCTGTTAACTTTAAAAAAGTCCCTTTTTAAAAAGGGTTTAAAAGATTTTCATTTAATTGATTCCCATGTAAAATGCCCTTTACAATTACCAATATAAACTAGGAGTTACCTGCTGGGTAAAATCCTATTTGTGATGTTGATCAAGGCCTCTTACACTTGCCACTTTTCATACTGAGTTTTTAAATTTCTTATTGATAGCTTGCATCTGTCAGCAACGGATATTTTTTTCGAGGGGCTTGGAGGGGTGGGAAGGAAAGAAGGAAGGGGAAAAAAAGGAAAGCTTTTAAAAGATTTGACGGGTCTCTTTTGATTGTAGTTGCAAGCCTCCATTAAACCATGAGCGCCCGGTAAGCATAAATGCAACATGAGTGACCTTGGATAGATAGATAGATAGATAGATAGATAGATAGATAGATAGATAGATGATAGATAGATAGATAGATAGATAGATAGATAGATCAATGATAGATAGATCGATGATATATAGATAGATAGATCAATGATAGATAGATAGATAGTTAGATAGATCAATGATAGATGATAGATAGATAGATAGATAGATAGATAGATAGATAGATAGATAGATGATAGATAGATATAGATAGATAGATAGATAGATAGATAGATAGATAGATAGATAGATAGATGATAGATAGATCAATGATAGATAGATAGATAGATAGATAGATAGATAGATAGATAGATGATAGATAGATCAATGATAGATAGATCGATGATATATAGATAGATAGATCAATGATAGATAGATAGATAGTTAGATAGATCAATGATAGATGATAGATAGATAGATAGATAGATAGATAGATAGATAGATAGATAGATGATAGATAGATCAATGATAGATAGATCGATGATATATAGATAGATAGATCAATGATAGATAGATAGATAGTTAGATAGATCAATGATAGATAGATCGATGATATATAGATAGATAGATAGATAGATAGATAGATAGATAGATAGATAGATGATAGATAGATATAGATAGATAGATAGATAGATAGATAGATAGATAGATAGATAGATAGATATAGATAGATAGATAGATAGATAGATAGATAGATAGATAGATGATAGATAGATCAATGATAGATAGATCGATGATATATAGATAGATAGATCAATGATAGATAGATAGATAGTTAGATAGATCAATGATAGATGATAGATAGATAGATAGATAGATAGATAGATAGATAGATAGATAGATAAATAGATCGATCGATCCCTGGACAATTCATTAAAAAGAGTTTGATTCTTTCCTACTCATCTAGCAAAAATTCCATATTGTATCATATATCAGCCTGTGTGTTTTTTTTAAAATAAAGATCAGTACTATTAAATTATAGCGTGTTTTATAAAAGGAGAAGCCAGTTTAGTCTATTCGTTAAAGGCAAGAAGCTGGGAGATTGGAAGTTCTAGTCCCGTCTTGCACATGAAAGGCAGCCAAGTGACTTTGGGCCACTCACCAGGAGATGGTGAATTATCATCCGATTTTAGGCATGAAAGTTGTCTGGGCCAATCAGCAGGAGACTGGGAGTTTTAGTCCTTCCTTAGATAAGAAAGTTAGCTGGGTGACTTTCGGTCCATCAGCAGGAGACTGGGAGTTCTAGTCCCTCGTTAGGCATGAAAGTTAGCTGGGTGACTTTGGGTCCATCACCAGGAGACTGGGAGTTCTAGTCCCTCCTTAAGCATGAAAGTTAACTGGGTGACTTTGGGTCCATCACCAGGAGACTGGGAGTTCTAGTCCTTCCTTAGGCATGAAAGTTAGCTGGGTGACTTTTGGGTCCATCACCAGGAGACTGGGAGTTCTAGTCTTTCCTTAGGCACAAAAGTTAGCTGGGTGACTTTGGGTCCATCACCAGGAGACTGGGAGTTCTAGTCCTTCCTTAGGCAGGAAAGTTAGCTGGGTGACTTTAGATCCATCACCAGGAGACTGGGAGTTCTAGTCCTTCCTTAGGCAGGAAGGTTAGCTGAGTGACTTTGGGTCCATCACCAGGAGCCTGGGAATTCTAGTCCTTCCTTAGACAGGAAAGTTAGCTGGGTGACTTTGCGTCCATCACCAGGAGTGTGAATTCTAGTCCCTCCTTAGGCAGGAAAGTTAGCTGGGTGACTTTGGACCCATCACCAGGAGACTGTGAGTTCTAGTCTCTCCTTAGGCATGAAAGTTAGCTGGGTGACTTTGGGTCCATCACCAGGAGACTGGGAGTTCTAGTCCTTCCTTAGGCAGGAAGGTTAGCTGAGTGACTTTGGGTCCATCACCAGGAGACTGGGAATTCTAGTCCTTCCTTAGACAGGAAAGTTAGTTGGGTGACTTTGGGTCCCTCACCAGGAGTGTGAATTCTAGTCCCTCCTTAGGCATGAAAGTTAGCTGGGTGACTTTGGGTCCATCAGCAGGAGACTGGGAGTTCTAGTCCCTCCTTAGGCATGAAAGTTAGCTGGGTGACTTTGGGTCCCTCACCAGGAGACTGGGAGTTCTAGTCCCTCCTTAGGCATGAAAGTTAGCTGGGTGACTTTGGGTCCATCACCAGGAGTGTGAATTCTAGTCCCTCCTTAGGCATGAAAGTTAGCTGGGTGACTTTGGGTCCATCACCAGGAGACTGGGAATTTTAGTCCTTCCTTAGGCATGAAAGTTAGCTGGGTGACTTTGGGTCCATCACCAGGAGACTGGGAATTTTAGTCCTTCCTTAGGCATGAAAGTTAGCTGGGTGACTTTGGGTCCATCACCAGGAGACTGGGAGTTCTAGTCCCCCCTTAGGCATGAAAGTTAGCTGGGTGACTTTGGGTCCATCACCAGGAATGTGAGTTCTAGTCCCTCCTTAGGCAGGAAGGTTAGCTGGGTGACTTTGGGTCCATCACCAGGAGACTGGGAATTCTAGTCCCTCCTTAGGCATAAAAGCCAGCTATGTGACTTTGGTATAGTAGTCACCCACATAATGCAGTTAGATGTATAAAAATATTGTTATTTTTTCTTTCCTGCTCATATTTAAGCTTCATCATTAAGAGAGAGAAAAAATACTCGCCATATCTACCTACTTCTCCATGAACCACTCTCAGCAAGCTACAGACCTCCAAAGCAGTAATAAGATTGAAAGTAGAACCCCAAAATATAAACAGAATTATACTACAACTTTGCAGAAATCAACCGAGTGGCTTTGGTTTGACGAGACTTCCAAATTCTACTACTCTTAAGTCTCAGATATAATTTAGTGCCAAGTTTCTGATATCATTATCATTTATATAATAATGTTAAAATAGTCAACCGAGGCTTCAGAATGCAGAAAAACAAACAAACCCCACTACTGTCTATTTTTAATTTTCTAATTCGTAACGTTTTCATAACTAAAGTGATAGTTTCTTCCATAAGCGAAAGAGATGGAGAGTTCACGTCTTGTGTGGGTTAGAGCAAAAATCAGAAGATCCTTTAGCTTCTAATGGGGGGAAATTCAATGCCTCACCAAGAGGAGGATGGATTTGATTTACCCATACTTTCTGGCGTCTGGCTTGAAAACTTTTGATTTATCTCCTCAGGTTAAAACCAATGAGATATCTATTTCTGTAAGTTTTCAAGTCAGAGGCCAGGAACTATGGGGAAAGCAAATTCGTCTCCTCCTTTATGAAGTGTGGACTTCTGGGGGATTCTGGGAGTTTATATCACACATCAAGGAAGGGAGGGAGGAAGGGGAAGATGGAAGGAGGAAGGAAGGAAGGGGGACGGAGGAAGGAAGGGGAGGGGAGGGAAGTAGGAAGGGAGGGAAGCGAAGGAAAAGGAAGGGAGGGAGGAAGGAAGGAAGGGGAGGGAAGGGAAGGAAAAGGAAGGGAGGGAGGAAGGGAGGGAAAAGGAGGGAGGGAGGCAGGAAGGAGAGGGAAGGGAAGTAAAGGAGGAAGGAAGGAAGGAGGAGGAAGGAGGGGGAGGGAGGGAGGGAAGAAAGGGAGGGAAGGGAAGGAGGAAGGGAGGAAGGAAGGGAAGGGAAGGAAAGGGAAGGAAGGGGAAAAGAGGGAGGGAGGAGAGGGGAGTGGAGGGAAGGGAAGTAGGAAGGAAGGAAGGAAGGAGGGGAAGGGAGGGAGGAAGGAGGGAGGGAGGGGGAAGGGAGGGAGGGAGGGAGGGGAGGGAAGGAAAAGGGAGGGGAAGGGAGGAAGGAAGGGGAGGGAAGGGAAGGGAAGGAAAAGGAAGGAAGGGAGGAAGGAAGGAGAAAGGAGAGGGGGAGGAAGGAGTGGAGGGAAGGGAAGTAGGAAGGAAGGAAGGAAGGAGGGGAAGGGAGGGAGGAAGGAAGGAGGGGGAAGGAGGAAGGAAGGGAGAGGGAGGGAGGGAGGAAAGAAGGGGAGGGAGGGAAGGGAAGGAGGGAGGAAGGAAGGAAGGAAGGAGGGAGGGGGAAGGAGGAATGAATGAAGGGAGGGAGGGAAGGAGGAACTCACATAACCCATCTCAACCGAGTTCCAGTAATTTCTGAGGAAGCTCCATCCTTATCCAACCTTGAAGGACAGACAGTATCCAACACAAGTCACCAAGTGTCACCGTGTTACACAAAGATGGCCGCTGCCGCCACAGATCTCCATTTTTTTCCATTAGTTTAAAAGCCACCCAGTTCAGCGGGGTAGAAAAACAACATATCCTTAAAGTGCCCCAAATTGGATGTACACAAATAAAATACATAAATAAAAAACGCGAGAGAGAGAGGGGGGGGAGAGAGAGAGGGCAGGTTGAACCGAAGAAACATCTCGGGGGGAAAAAAAGATACTGAAGGCCGTATTAAACGCCATAAAAAGATGCACTTGAATCGTCGTGGTCCATTACGGGCAGGGAGTAAATATTGATGCTCGGTTTTTCAATGACTCTGAAGCATTTGTACATTTCGCCTGGGAAGTCGGTCCCCGGGAAGCGTTATTAGAAAGTTGTTAACTTAATTGGAAGAAATATTGAAATACAAAACAAATAAAAACAATCAAGGCTTAATGGATAGATTAGGTGGAAGAAAACAGCCCATAAGCCAAAGGTTTTCTCTCTCTCTCCATTTTTTTTTCTCTCTCTCTCTGCCTTTTCTACAGCAGGAGATAGTCATGGCCCCCACCTACCCACCTACCCACTTCTCCATCCCGGTGGCTAAATTAGGCGAGGCGGGTTTTCTTAATTCCTCCAAACAATCACTTAATGAGAGCTATATTACCCAGCAAATAGGCGGATGGCGAACGGAAGCATTTGATAGGCCGCCAATAAATGAAAGCTTAGCTGCTTTTAAGATTAAGCCCCCAAAGAAACCTCCTATCCAAAGTGGGGGAACCTGGTGGAAATGGAAAGAGAGAGAGAGGGGGGGTTGAAGCTTGTGCCGCGCGCGTGGGTTGAGGGGAAAGCGGTGTTTGTCCTGGCACAAAAATTTGCGCGGAAAGCGCAGGCAAGTGAGAAGAATTTCAATTATTTCATCAAGCAAGAAAAATGGAAGCGCCTCTTAAGTGATTGGAACCGCAGAAATCTAATGTGGGCTTGCCGTGCAATATGAACGGGATGGGCAGGAAATTAAACCCGCTCATACTTAAATCATGCGGTTGCAAATGATAAATTAGTGTCTCGATGCTTTCGTTCAAGTATTTAAGTGGTTTTTTTTTTTATTCTTAATGTCGTGTGCTTGCCCAAAATAAGGCCCTTCTCCGCCTTTCTCGGTTCTGTTTGGATTTGAAGTAAATGGGGATGGGGATAAGGGGGGAGGGAAAAAATGTTGGCCAGCCTCTGTAGCATTTAATATTCTTTTGTGAATGCCCGTCCAGCAAAAAAAACAAAAAAACAACTCATTATAGTGGAGAATAATGTTTGTTAATGTACGCGAGGCCAATGCAGTGTGTGCCATTGGCAAGGATAAACAATGATTTGAAAAGATAGGGATAAAGATCCTATGCATATGTTGGTCGCATATTATTTGTCGTTTTATTTGTTTGTCATCCAAACAGTTATTTGGGGAGGTGTTTTGACTGAGAAAAGACAATGTAATTTTACATTCAGATTTGATTTTGCCAGCAGCTCAAAGGCTGTGCCGGCCTACCCTAGATTGTGAAAAAAAAATTAAAAAAATGTATTCAAAGTGTACTGTTGTGGTTTGGCAGAAAAAAAACTCACTTTTTATACAAATTAAAACTGCTATCCTTCAAACTTGGCAACTATAAAATGTGTGGACTACAAATCCCCAGCCAGCCATGCAGGTTTTAAAATATCTTGACTTCGGTTGATGCTTTCAACCATCGCTGTCAACTCAAGAGGCAGATTCACTGGAAACCTTTTATGGGCTTTTTGCTAAAAAGGAAAAAAAAATTGAACTTGTGATTTATGGGTTTAATGATTACAAAGAGTTTAAACTGTCTTGACTTCTACTGATGTTTTAGCTGTCACTGTCAACCCAAGAGCCTTGATAGTACAGTGGTCTAAGCACCCTGTTATTAACACAACTGCCTGCAATTACTGCTGGTTCAAATCTCTCCAAGGCTCAAGGTTGACTCAGCCTTCCATCCTTTCTAAGGTAGGTGAAATGAGGACCCAGTTTGTGGGGGCAATAAGCTGACTTTGTATAAATATACAAAAGTATGAAGGCTATTGCTTAGCGCATTGTAAGCTGCCCTGAGTCTCCGGAGAAGGGCGGCATATAAATCAAATAAAAAAAAAAAAAAGAGGCAAATTGGCTGGAAACCCTTTATGGACTTTCTGCTAAAAAGGAAAAAAAATTAAACTTGTGATTTATGGGTTTAATGATTACAAAGAGTTTAAACTGTCTTGACTTCTACTGATGTTTTAACTGTCACTGTCAACCCAAGAGGCAAATTGGCTGGAAACCCTTTATGGACTTTCTGCTAAAAAGGAAAAAAAAATTAAACTCGTGATTTATGGGTTTAATGATTAAAAAGAGTTTAAATTGTCTTGACTTCTACTGATGTTTTAACTGTCACTGTCAACCCAAGAGGCAAATTGGCTGGAAACCCTTTATGGACTTTCTGCTAAAAAGAGAAAAAAAAATAAACTTGTGATTTATGATTTGATGATTAAAAAGAGTGGCTTATGGAATATAGGGAACCATGATATAACCTTAGAGAGAGAGAGTTACAAAATGAATTTACAAGGGCTATAAAGAAGTTTGGAAGCCAGTTCCTTAATCCTATTTTCTTTTTCTTTTCTTTTTGTTTGTTTCTGTCTTTTTTTTTCTTTCCTTTTTTATTCACTCTTCTTCTCTTCTCTTCTTTTTCTTTCTCTTTTCTTTAAATATGTATTGCTCTTATTCTGTTCAAGAAGTTTGAAACAGAAATCAGTTGGAAAAAAACCCCCAAACAAACAGCAGAATAAACCTAGAAAAATTAGGTATGTGAACTAATATTTCCAGATTTAATTTGCTGGTGGGGTGCTTTTTTCTTGTGGTAATCAGGCTGTGCTGAAAATGAAAATGAAACTGAAACAGGCTGTTTGCTGTTTGCTGCAAGGAAGCAAATTGCTGGGAGGTAGAGGCAGATTTTTTTTTCTTTGTGCTAATCAGGCTGTGCTGAAGCTGAAACAGGCTGTTTGTTGCAATGAGCCAAATTGCTGGGAGGCAGGGTTTTTTTTCTTGTTTTCCTGCCCAAAAAATGTAGGTGCCTCTTATAGTCTGGAGCGTTTTATACTCTGAAAAATACGGTATCTTGTCCATCACCTACAAACATCTCAGGAAAAGCCGAAGTTACTACAGCTATTACAAGGAAGGCTCAGAATAACACAGCAATCATATTATTTGTTGAGCGAGCACCAACATATCAATTTAACTTCTGGAGTATTTTGAAGCACTGTCAGTGAAGATCAGAGGCCGTTTCTTTTCCAATGTCAAAGAAAATAAACCTCCCTGTGTGAAGCCCTTCCCCCGCCCTCTTTTTTTTTAAAAGAAATGGACAAAAGCAGCATTTGCCAAATGTAATCTCCAGTTTAAAAGCAGTGGCCCAGTTTCCTTTGTCCTGATGTGGAAATCCGTCTTACTGCCTCTAAAACGTATCATCGTTTTAGGAGGCCTTAAAACTGAGTGCCCACATATGAGCAAGCTGAAGAAGCCATCTAAAGGGAACAGCAACAAACATTTTTTTAAAAAAATTAAAGTTAAAAAAAAAAACCAGTATGTAAATGTGTGCTACTCGGATCTTTCTAAAACAATGCTCCGTCCTTCTCGCTTGAATCTCCAAGGTATGGGAAGGTTCAGATAATAAATAAAAAACTTATAGTAGTGTCCAAAATTGTAGAAACCTTTTGGGAAAAGTGTATTTTCTAAAATTAGCTAATAACCAGAGGTGGGTTTCAGCAGGTTCTGACCAGTTCTGGAGAACCGGTAGTGGAAATTTTGAGTAGTTTGAAGAACCGGTAAATACCACCTCTGGCTGGCCCTGCCCCCATCTAGTCTCTGCCTCCCGAGTCCCAGATGATTGGGAGGAAATTTTTGTGGCTCCGTTGCCTGAGCCTGGGCTATCGACAGAGGCAGACTCTGAGAGTGAGGGAGAGGAGTTGGCAAGGCCTCCCTCTCCAGAAGCCTCCTCTCTGGCAATGCCTCTGGAGGACACCGAAGGCCAAACGATAGGCTCAGAGCCAAGCACATCCCCGCAGCTACAGGTGGACAGCGATGAAGAAGATAAATGCTGGCTGGACCCTCGGCAGAGGCGCAGGGAGAAGCGTGCGCAGCAGAGGGGGAGGCATGCCAGAGATTAGCTGAGTCACTGGACCGCACCCCACAGGGTATAAATGTGGGTGTGATGGCCGGTTCAGTTTGTGACGAGCAAAAACTGGAAATACTCCATGATCTCTGTGTTACTGGACTTTGCCTGCTTTATCGGACTGCATTTGGATTAATCCTTGTATTGTTGACACTCTGCCTGTTTTATCGGAATGCTGGCAGTCTAATCTTTGTTTTGTGTGAGTAAAGTCTGAATTGGCAGCTAGCCACCGGGTTGCTGCCAGCTTTATCATCAAAGAGTGTCTTATTAACTCTGGGCCGTCTATGAGGGTGCGTGTGGGATATGGGGACAGAACAGAAATGGGGATTTTGCAGTAACCTTCACCTGGAGTGGGGAGGGAATGGAGATTTTACAGTATCCTTCCCCTGCTACGCCCACCAAGCCACGCCCACCAAGCCACACCTACAGAACCGGTAATAAAAAAAATTTGAAACCCACCATTGCTAATAACACCACCATTTTTGGGAGCCGTACCATAAAATTATGTATCAATGGAAAGATAATTTAATCAAGAATGTAATGCAATAACTTTTAGGAAGGCTTTGCTATTAGAATAGCAGTTACAGTGTAAAGTAGAAAAGTGAAACATGTAGAAAAAAACGAGATATACAAAAATGATCACCATAGAAAAAACGAGATATACACAGATATATCCCCATGTCAGTTAATACTTAGTTGGGTAACCTTTAATATGAACTACGGCCTTACAACGTCTTCCCATGGAGTGAACCAAGTCTTTGAGTTCTGCAGCTGTTATCATGTGAAACCAAGATTGAATGATGGCTTCTATTAACTGGGTTTTATTGCTGGGTCGCTTCTGACTAACAAGTTTCTTTAGATGGCTCCATAGATTTTCAATTGGGTGAAGGTTTGGGCTATTCCCAGGCCATTCCAGCAGTGGAATAGGATTATCTTGAAACTCCAAAAAAGAAAATGGTGTTATTAGCCATCAAACCTCAAAAATACACTTTCCCCAAAAGGTTTCCACAATTTTGGCCACTACTATTATTTCCCTTTGATCCTCGAAGAAAACTTAATTTCATTTTGGAAAATGACATAAGGCAGTAATTAATGTTGATGCCCCAGATATATCACTGCATGGATCAACTGACATCAAAGCAGTTTCATAGCAGGGCACGCAGAGAAAGTAAATTGAGATTATTGGGTGACTCTACGACTAATTTTGCAGAGTTAAATCAGCCATTAATCTAGAGTCGATATGTTCCCGCAAACAGCCTAAGTCTCTTGAATTCCATGGACCCTTATTGTGGTAGAAGTATAGGGTTGCCTGGAAATAGTCTAGGGCCATGATGGCGAATCAATAGCACACATGCCATGCATCTCTGTGGGCACACGAGCTGTTGCCCAGCTTCACTATGCATGCGTGTGTGCCTCCCGCCGGCCAGCTGATTTTCAGGTCTCTGTTGTGGCTCCGTTACCTGAGCCTGTGTCATCGGCAGGAGAGGACTCCGAGAGTGAAGGAGAGGAGTTGGCAAGGCCTCCCTCTCCAGGACCCTCCTCTCTGGCAATGCCTTCAATGTCTGCCGAAGGGCAAGAGATAGGGCCGGGGCCAAGCATGTCCACGCAGTCACAGATGGACAGTGATGAGGGTAATAGTCTTGGCTGGATCCACGCCAGCATCACAGAGATAAGCGCACGCAACAGAAGAAAAGGCGTGCCCGAGATTAGGCTGAGTCACTGGACCACACCCCACAAGATATAAAAGGGAGCGTGGTGGCCAGTCAAACCTTGTGACGAACAAAGCTGAAAGCTTACATGCCATTCTGCATTGCCGGACTTTTGCTAAAGACTTTGCTGGATTATCTCTGGACTTGATTTACTCTGTAATTATTGAGCTGTTTCTTTTGATGTACCAGAAGTGGGGAGAAGTTATCTCTCCTCTTCGTAAGTAATAAACTCTTGGCAGGCAGCCACTAGGTTGTTGCCAAGTTCCGTTATCATAAGAAAAAGGATTTTGCCGGCTGGTTTGGTCTTTAACTCTTGAACGTCTGTTGGTGTGTGTGCGTGTGTGACGGGGACAGAACAGTCTCTGCCATGCATGCAGGAAATGCACGCGTGTGCCCACGCCACCCCTCCCCTCCCAGGAGTCTCCAAGCAGCCCGTTTTGGATGCCAGGTAAGTACAGGGCTCACATGGAGGCCCTGGGAGGGTTGAAAAACGAGCCTACTGGATGTAGCAGAAGTCCGGAAATGAGCCATTCCTGGCCTCCAGAGGGCCTCGGGAGGCTGTTTTCACCCTCCTGGAGGCTCCAGGAAAGCCTCTGGAGCCTGGGGAGGGTGAAAACAGGCCTACCGGAAGTCTGGAAACAGGACGTTTCTGGCCTCCAGAAGCTTCAGGGAGGCCTACTAGGCCCAAAATAGGGTGTGGGGGGCAGGTGGGGGAGGGCATTCCATTATGGGTGTGGCCATGCGTGTGGGCACTTTCAGCACCCGAGGAAAAAATGGTTAGCCATCACTGGTATAGGGTTCCATGCCTGAGCAGAGGGTTGGACTAAAAGACCACCAACTCTGTTATTCTGTTATCTGGCACTAATGTACTGTTGAACTTTAGTTGGCCATATTTTTGGGATATAGGCAGGCACAATAAACATTCGGAACGGCAACTTAACATGGTCCTGATTCTTTGTGTAAGTGACTTTTAGGGAAATGGGTACCAGTTCCTGTCATGGGCTGAATGAAGAATTGTTGGCCTTTCCCCTGCCCTGAAAATCAGTTGCCAATCAAAGGCATAAAAAAAGAATAAGTTTGATTTGTTCTCTCTGCAGATGACACTTCTGTATGCATCTGTCAAGCTTTCCTCCTCCGGGTTGAGACCGCAAAGTCCAAATGGTTTGCCAGCTGACAGAGTAGAGTAGAATAATAGAGAGTAGAATAGGGCAGGGTAGGATAGAATAGAATGGAATGGAATGGAATGGGGTAGGGTAGGGTAGGGTAGGGTAGGGTAGAATATAGTAGAATGGAATGGAATGGAATGGGGTAGGGTAGGGTAGGGGTAGGGTAGGGTAGGGTAGAGTAGAGTAGATTAGAGTAGGGTAGGGTAGAGTAGAGTAGAGTAGAGTAGAGTAGGGTAGGGTAGGGTAGGGTAGAATAGAGTAGAATGGAATGGAATGGAATGGAATGGAATGGAATGGAATGGGGTAGGGTAGGGTAGGGTAGGGTAGAGTAGGGTAGGGTAGAGTAGGGTAGGGTAGGGTAGAGTAGAGTAGAGTAGAGTAGAGTAGAGTAGAGTAGAGTAGAGTAGAGTAGAGCAGAGTAGGGTAGGGTAGAATAGAGTAGAATAGAATGGAATGGGGTAGGGTAGGATAGAATAGAATAGAATAGAATAGAATAGAATAGAATAGAATAGAATAGAATAGAATAGAATAGAATGGAATGGAATGGAATGGAATGGAATGGAATGGAATGGAATGGAATGGAATGGAATGGAATGGAGTAGGGTAGGGTAGAGTACAATAGAATAGAGTAGAGTAGGGTCGGGTAGGGTAGGGTAGAATAGAATAGAATAGAATAGAATAGAATAGAATAGAATAGAATAGAATAGAATAGAATAGAATAGAATAGAATAGAATAGAATAGAACAGAAGTATTATATTGTGCAAAATGTAGTTAGACAGCCCAGGAATTTGTCTCCATTGCAGAAGCTCTCAGAGTACATGCAAAGCAACAAGGATACCAGGTTTCTCGTGTGTGCATTGCACCCCATGCAAAGACTTGACCTCTGGCTAGGATTCTGGAAAAAACAACCCTGAGCACGCATGCCAAATCTGAATTCACCTGGGATCTATGAAGTTGGATGCGTGTTTATAAAAGTATGGGGGGGGTTCTTTTGGTAGAGGCCCCTTTCTGAGCTCTAACCAGACAGTAGAAACTTGAGCTGACCAACAAGCCCTCGAGTTGCCAGAGAAGTCGGTCAAACCACTTGAACTCTCACTGTGCCTACACTTCCTTCATCATGCGAGAAAGGAGGATAATTCAATTTCTTCCTCTCGTTTAAAAAGCATTTGAAGATCTTGAGTGCATTGATTTATTACAGCTCCCACTTTGCCGAGACCATTTGATGTTTCATATGCTTAAAGTGCAAACGGCTCAGAAGGAAAATGTAGAAATGAAGAAGGAACGGAATCATTAGGTACGCCCTAAAGGTAATACCAAAATCCTTTGCGGGTGACAGGTAGTCTTTGACTTACAACCGTTTGCTTAGTGACTGCTGTGGTGGAGCAGTGGTAAAATGAGGACCCAGATTGTTGGGGGGCAAATGACTGACTCTGTAAACCGCTTTGAGAGGGCTGTAAAAGAACTGTAAAGCAGTATATAAGTATAAGTGCTATTGCTATTTTCTTTCTTCCTTTCCTTTCCTTTCCTTTCCTTTCCTTTCCTTTCCTTTCCTTTCCTTTCCTTTCCTTTCCTTTCCTTTCCTTTCCTTTCCTTTCCTTTCCTTTCCTTTCCTTTCCTTTCCTTCCTTTCCTTTCCTCCCTCCCTCCCTTCCTCCCTCCCTCTCACTTTTCCTGCCTCCCTCCCTTTCCTTTCCTTTCCTTTCCTTTCCTTTCCTTTCCTTTCCTTTCCTTTCCTTTCCTTTCCTTTCCTTTCCTTTCCTTTCCTTTCCTTTCTTTCCCTTTCCTTCCCTTCCCTTCCCTTCCCTTCACAGTGGTTAGAGTGCAGTATTGCAGGCTAGCTCACTGTTCACTGACAGGAGTTCGATCCTTCTGAGGTTCAGTAAAATGAGGACCCAGATTGTTGGGGGCCAAGTTGCTGATTCTGTGAACTGCTTAGAGAGGGCTGTAAAAGCACTGTGAAGAGGTATATAAGTCTAAGTGCTATTGCTCTGCTTTCCTTCAGCACCAGACTTTTTCCTTCTTCTCTTTCTGCCCCTCCCATCTTTGGGGTACTAGAGTGAGCTTTGGGCCTTTTTCCTTGCTTCTTTTAACATTAATCCTGTTTTTGCTCTGTCTCTTTCTCTCTTCCTCTCCCTCCCTCCCTCTCTCTTCCTCTCTCTCTCTCCTCTTCCTCCTCCTCCTCCTCTTCTCCTCCTCTTCTTCTTCTCCTCCTCCTCCTCCTCCTCCTCCCTCCTCTAGGGTTTCTAAAGTCCCCTTTTTTTAATCTTTGCATCTTCTTTGAAAAAGAAATCTCTCCGACGGCTACCGAGAAGCTGCCTTCTGCTCGAAGAAGCAATTGTATGAGATACAATGGTGAAGGGATCCACTTAGCTCTCTGGCCTGCTCTCACTCTCTAAACCGGCTGCATTAATAAGCTGGTTTTTTAAAAGCCTGTTTCCTCTCAATTAATTCATTTTCTTTCCCCACTTGCTTTAAGGAGAAAACGTTTTAGTCCCTTGGCTTTTTGAAGCATCAAGCCTAAAGGAAGACAAAGAACAAGAGCCTGGGGAGGATGAAAAACGGGCCTACCGGAAGTACCGGAAGTCCAAAAACAGCCTCTGAAGGGCCTCCGGAGCCCAGGGAAAGGCTGTTTTTGCCCTACCAGAGGCTCAAGGAAAGCCTCCGGAGTCTGGGGAGGGTGAAAACGCCCCTCCTCCATGGTGCAAGAAGCCTACAGAGAGCCTTCTCTGTGGGGGCACCTACCATCTGGAACGAGCTCCCCCCAAAGATATGGAGGATCTCGGACCTGCGCACGTTTCGTCGTGCTCTCAAAAATTTTTTTATTTCAGCAGGCTGGCCTGGCCTAACTCTCCTCTTTTAAATTTTTAATTTGTGTGATTTTATAAATTGGGTGTTTTAATTTGTGTTTCGGCCAAAATATTTAATAATTTTAAGGGATTTTTTTAAAAATATTTGTATTATCTGTATTTTATCTTGGCTGTTCATGGCCCTGAGTCCTTCGGGAGTAGGGCGGTATAGAAATTTGATAAATAAATAAATAAATAAATAAATAAATAAATAAATACCCACCATGGCCACGCCTACCCAGCAACAGGGCAGAGAACTGGTTGCTAAAATTTCTGAATCCCACCCCTGCAACTGAGGCACGTGACTCGTGGGAGTCTACTTTCTTGCCAGCCTGCATCTATCTTACCTGTGGAGCTGAGCCCTCAGCCGTTGTAATGGAGCCTAAGAGTTTCAACTGGTGCAGACAGGGAGTTCTGCGTGCTTGCTGGATCTTCCTTAGACAGAATGAAAGAGATTGGGTTCAACAATGCTGGAAGCAACCCCTCCAACCTCTGTCTCTACTTCCTCCTTCTTAGTGTTCAACTTCTGACCTAAGGGTCCCCAAAAAGCACAAAGCAGAATCCTGGTCCCGACAAAACCCCTTTTTATTAAACAAACAGCGAATTCCTCTCGTTCACCTTCAGCAAAGTCTTTCAAGGGAGAATTTACAGTCACAGGCCTTATCTGGCTTGGAGAGCTGCCAGGCCGATATCTTCAAAACTTGGCAAGGAGTCACAAACCAATTAGGTGAACTAATTGTCTCGTGCAAACCTCACTCCCCTTTTACTCCTCTTTTATTCCCTCTGGGAGGGGCCATTTTTTTTAAAAAAAAATTGATTTATATGCCGCCCTTCTCCGGAGACTCAGGGCGACTTACAATGTGCTAAGCAATAGCCTTCATACTTTTGTATATTTATACAAAGTCAGCTTATTGCCCCCCACAACTGGGTCCTCAATTTACCTACCTTAGAAAGGATGGAAGGCTGAGTCAACCTTGAGCCTGGGGAGATTCGAACCTGCAGTAATTGCAGGCAGCTGGTCTTAACAACAGGGTGCTTTAAACCACTGTACTACCAAGGCTCCTGCATTCATCGTCCACCTGTGGCTTTACTCCTGAGTCGGCCCCTTGTTCCTTAGCTGTTCCCTTCTCTTGGCAGCTCTGCGCATGCGCACACTGGGAACAGGATCCAGCTCTTCTTATACCTCACTGATGTCCGACTCCCAAGGCAGCTGACAACTAACAGATGGCTCTGGCTCCCTCTCTGCCTTTGACGCAGAGCACTCGTCAGAGCCTTCCCCAGACTCCAGGACTGGCCCATGTTCTTCCCCAATCTCCTCACTGTCTGAGTCTGCCACCAGCTCCGTTGGCTGTTGGAGGTCCACAACATCTAGAAACCTCTGTCTCTACTTCCTCCTCCTTAGAAGACAACTCCAACAAGGCCGTAAAATTGGGGTTATTCAGAGGTTTCCCATTCCAGTCCTAACCAAACTTAACCCTGCTTAGCTTCTGACCCCCAGCCAGGGTCCACCAGCTGTTGACCCCTGGTATGGATTCCAGTTAGACCCAATTTCAGGGTAAAGTCCTCTTCTCTTTGTCCTTCCCAACAGAAGTCCTGAATGAATAGAGTCAGTTCATTGAAAAGTTAGTGACTGCACTGGGTTTCAGCAGGTTCTGACCAGTTCTGGAGAACCGCTAGCGGAAATTTTGAGTAGTTCAGAGAACCAGTAATAAAAATTCTGACTGGTCCCACCCCCATCTATTCTCTGCCTCCCGAGTCCCAGCTGATCGGGAGGAAATGGAGATTTTGCAGTAACCTTCCTCTAGAATGGGGAGGGAATGGAGATTTTACAGTATCCTTCCCCTACCATGCCCACCAAGCCATGCCACGCCCACCAAGCCACACCCACAGAACCAATAGTAAAAAAATTTTGAAGCCTACCACTGTCACTGCACTCTAATGACTGCACAACTAATCCATCAGATCAGACTTCCTTGATCTGGTTCCTTCTAACTGTCTGAACTTCCACTCATCCAAACCAACATCTTCGCTTGGAATGTTGCAAGTTAGCCCCGAAGTTGCCCGTTCGAGGAAACCCATCCTAACTTTGTTCCCTGGGATCTAAAACGTGGCTCGTTTCGCTGTTTTGCCCGTGCATCAATCCTCAAGGCTTTTACTCCGGTGTGGATGCCACCATCATGGAAAGATGGCCTCGCCAGCTCAGTGTCATCACCGGAGATTGGATGGATGCCCAGGAGATCCTTAAACCCAGATCAATTCTGGAAAAGGAACCCCAGGCTGCTTACCACAAAGGACTCTCATTTGTAAGTTCGACCAAGCTGGCGGTCTGCTTCTATTTTGTTTTAAACAATAGTTTCATGACAATGAGCTGTTTTTTTTTAATAATCCAATAAGACAGAACAATGAAGCGATATCTGGAACGGTGCGCTGGGCAGGCTGCAGCCTTTTCCATTATCCTACAGACGAGCATGAGGGAGTTAGAGCAACATTAACTCATGCTCTCCAAGTTGCCTGTTCATTAAACTATCATGATTGCCGTTTCTATTATTTCCAGGGTTTTGCCATTTATTTACCATTTACCAGCTCATACATATGGAAGGCATGGTTTACAGTTCCTGGAGAACTGCACTTTTCATCCTAATTGATTCTGGTAATTAATTTGTTCTACCTGCTGGATTAGATGGAACTGCTGTCCATGTGCCCAAGGATTACCACTTGTCTTTCTAACATCTCTCCTAATTATCTAATAGCATGGGTTGCGAGAATTCTGGCTCTATTAAAACATTTTGACTATTAACAGCCCCTGACTGGAATTGTGATGACAACTCGATTTTGACAAATTAGAGCTTAAAATTGGGGAGATGAAGGAGAAGTGCCTTTTTTTAATTTCCCTGAATTTAACATCAATAATTAGAGCAATTTTCCAAGATGCGAGCTGAAATTATCTCGGCTGTGATGTGGAGTATCACCCTAATTTTAGCAAATTGACTCTGGGGAAATGAGTATTACAGATTAGAAGGGGGTAAAAAAAAAAAGCCAGAGAAACAAGAAAGAGAGGGAGAGAGAGAGAGAACATGAAGAGAGAAAATAAGAAAAGACGAATCATATGATTTTAAAGAAGTGAATATAAATAAAATCCCAGCAAAATCATGGATTAAGGTAAAGGTAAAGGTTCTACTCGCACATATGTGCTAATTGTTCCTGACTCTAGGGGGCGGTGCTCATCTCCGTTTCAAAGCCGAAGAGCCAGCGCTGTCCGAAGACGTCTCCGTGGTCATGTGGCCGGCATGACTCAATGCCAAAGGCGCACGGAACGCTGTTCCCTTCCCACCAAAGTGGTCCCTATTTTTCTACTTGCATTTTTTACATGCTTTCGAACTGCTAGGTTGGCAGAAGCTGGGACAAGGAACGAGAGCTCACCCCGTTATGTGGCACTAGGGCTTCAAACCGCTGAATTGCCAACCATTCGATCCACAAGCTCAGCATCTTAGCCACTGAGCCACCACATCCCTAAAATCATGGATTAGCCATGTTTAATGTTGACCCAGTGAAATCAATCAGCATCTTCAGATGTCAGTGCCTGTTTTATAATTTATGCATTTGTCCAATTCAATATTAAGGTGGATTAAAATACATTTGAAAGGAAGTACCACAGTATTTTTGGTGAATCGTCTTCATGGCAAAAAAAAAATATGTAGGTTTCTTTTCTTTGGCTTTTTAAAATTAGGAGCCTGAGTGGTGTAGGAGGCATGCCTCCTACTAAGGCAGCATTTAACATCCAGCTGCCTGCAATTACTGCGAGTTCAATTCTCACCAGGCTCAAGGTCGACTCAGCCTTCCATCCTTTCTAAGGTGGGTAAAATGAGGACCCGGTTTGTGGGGGCAATAAGCTGACTTTGTATAAAATATACAAAAGTATGAAGGTTATTGCTTAATGCATTGTAAGCCGCTCTGAGTCTCTGGAGAAGGGCGGCATATAAAAATCAATCAATCAATCAATCAATCAATCAATCAATCAATCAATAAATGAAATCCCATTTTTGGGGCTAATTTGAAAGTGATAACTCACACATCTTGCAGAAATCAGAGTTTTGGGAGTAATATTTTTTTAAAAAAGTAGCTTTGTGGTTTTTAATGAGATGTGGGATAACTTCTTAAGAATCTTTCCTAACTTAATACCCTCCAAGTGTGCTGGATATGCCGCTCTGGAATTTCACCCATCAGAACCTAAGTCAGTCCTAAAACATCTTTGGGGTACCAACTTGGAGAAAATGGGTTTAAAGCACAATCTCTTCAGTATCAAAAACGCCTCTCAGGTGTGCTGTTCTCTGCAAAAGGATTCTCCCATTGTAATACTTGCAATCTGCTTTCTTGTCTCTCAATATATCCTGTGATATCCCTTCTTCTATTTTTTTTTTTTTAAATTTGATTTATATGCCGCCCTTCTCCGGAGACTCAGGGTGGCTTACAATGCGCTAAGCAATAGCCTTCATCCTTTTGTATATTTATACAAAGTCAGCTTATTGCCCCCACAACTGGGTCCTCAATTTACCTACCTTAGAAAGGACGGAAGGCTGAGTCAACCTTGAGCCTGGCGAGATTCGAACCTGCAGTAATTGCAGGCAGCTGGTCTTAATAACAGGGTGCGTTAGACCACTGTACTACCAAGGCTCCTAATTGTTTGGAAACCATGATTTATGGCCGAGCCAAATGATTTACAGACAAAGGGCTGTTGGATTGTCTCTGGACAGGTTTTCAGGATGGGTAGTCCATCATCCTAAACGATAGCTTAGTCCTAATTGCAACTTTTGCCCATTGCGGTCCTTTACACCTTCAAACAGGAACAGTGGAATTTGCACAACAGGCTTAAGGTGGTTATTGGCTGTTATCCCTTTGTGGGCCTCACACAACCCAAAAATATTGGCCATTAGTTTCTTGTTAACATTAAATTTCATCTCCTGAGTCTTCGGAGAGGGGCGGTATATAAATTTAATTAATTAAATCTCCCTGTAGGATTGAAACGTCTACTTTATCATTAATTTGTTTTAAGTCTGCACCCAGTTGCACCATAGATTCTTCCGAACTTCTTCTTGACATCTTTTTTTTTATTCCTGCAAATCCTTCTTCTATTTCCTTTTTAACTGTTGAAGTCATCTTTTTGCCAAATTCTTCAAACTTTTTCTGCAATAAATCTGGTGAAATGCCCTTATCTGTAAGCTGTTCTAGTGAACTCCTGCCTCTGTCTGCCAGTTCAGCAGATTTTCTTGTGATTGCTGTTGTGAGGAAGTGAAAAAATGAACTAAGAGCTAGCCAAGCTAACTAGCTTCCCCTCGTCCAGTGGGGCCACCCAAAAGCCTACTTACTAAGCTCAGCACCTGCAGCCATCTCTTCTTCTCTTCTGGTTTACAGGTATCAGAATAGCGAGGCGGTTTGCCCCATTGAGTTGCAAGCTTCTTGTCTTCGCCAGTGAGCTTACCTGTAAAGGAGAGAAGAAGTGGGGGAGGAGGGAGAGACGTCGGACCCATTTTATCCTGCCCCATGGTCCCCCCCCCACCCAACCCGCCCACTCCCCGGGGTCCGCCGTTTCCAGCCCCCGCCGCTAACTCTCTCTTTCAGCACCACGGAGAGCAGCCCCGTCACTTGCCATTCAGGTGGGCGCCTCGATGCCCAAGCCAGCCTTCCCCCCGCCCTGCTAATTCGCCATTGGCTGGTTGGAGATGCCCCTCTCGAAGCGGCCCTCAAAGGCACATGTGCCTCCCTCCCGCCCGCATCCAAAAGATCTTGAAGATCGCGGCGCGCTTCTCGCCCGGCTCATCCAGGGGCGGCAGAGGAGAAGGCGGATCGCACCCCTCCTCGAACTCCGAGGAGAGTGGGCGCCCCGATCCGTCCACCACGAGCAGAGTTGGGCGAAAGGGACGAGATGAACCTCAACTTCACCTCGCCCGCCGTGGCCCCCAGGCCGACCTCCTTCTTCATCGAAGACATCCTGCTCCATAAGCCCAAACCTATGCGAGATGGGGGGCCCGAGGCATTCCACGGAGCCTTGGCCTCACGGGTGCCTCTGCTGGACTATGGGTACCCGCTGATGCCGCCCCCGGCCATTTTGGCACCTCACCCGCATCATCCGCTCCACAAACCCGACCATCATCATCACCCCTATTTCCTGACCACTTCGGGTAAGCGTCTCTTCTCTCCAGGATCAGCTGGTCAATGTGGCAGCGGGGAAGGGGCTTCAGGTTAAGAGTTTGAGGAGAGACAGAAGTTGGGGTTCCCTGGCAAGCGGCTAGGGTCAGGGCAAGGCAACCGAGGCAATTAGTAGAGGTAACGGACCCTTTGGGGGGAACAAGCCAAGAAGGAAGTAGGGCCTCGGGAAGGAAACCATGTTGATGTTTGAAATCGCCCAGCTGCAGGGCCGTAGCTGCGCGCACACGGGATCTTGGGCAGAGCAGAGGTTACCTGCGGAGATCCGAGTCTGCAACCTGTCGGGGTTGCGGTCCAGGTAAGCGAGCTGCCCTCTCAAGTAACAGCTTGCCCTCCGCTCCAATTCCGTCACGGGTGGAAATTCAGAGTCCCGTTTTGAGGTCTCTTTTTTTTTTCCCCTCTCCAAAATAAACAGCGATTTTATTTCGGCCGTTTTTAAGCGACAGTTCCGCTGATTCCTTCCACTCCTTGGGAGTATCCTTAAACGCAGCGACCCTTCCTGGAAATTTTCGGACAAATTTAACTTTTCAAATGAATCCTTATTTCTGATATTCTGAAAAGAACAAGCAAATTGGTTGCGCTTGCCTTATATACTTACTCTCTTTCGGGCCATCAGGGTGGCTATTTTTTTTTTTTTTTGTTAATTTCCAATTAAGTATCAGGAAGTTAGTTTTACAGAGTTCCTTCGGAAGTAAGTAAGGAAGAAAAGGATAGAAAGAAGGAAGGAAGGGAAGGAAAAGAGGAAGGAAAAGAAAGAAGGAAGGAAGGAAGAAAAGGAAAGAAGGAAAGAAGAAAAGGAAGGAAGGAAGAAAAGGAAGGAAGGAAGAAAAAGAAAGAAGGAAGGAAAGGAAAGGAAAGGAAGGAAGGAAGGGGAAGGTAGGAAGGAAGGAAGAAAAGGAAAGAAGGAAGGAAGGAAGGAAGAAAATCAAAAATCAAATCAAAATAAATAAAAAAGGAAAGAAGAAAAGAAGAAAAGGAAGAAAGGAAGAAAAGGAAAGAAGGAAGAAAAGGAAAGGAAGGAAGGAAGGAAGGGGAAGATAGAAAAGGAAGGAAGAAAAGGAAAGAAGGAAGGAAGGAAGGAAGGAAGGAAGGAAGGAAGGAAGGAAGGAAGGACTTCAATGATCAAAAAGTATTTGATCATTTTCAATCTTACATTCTATCCCATCAAATACTGAGTTTTCCAAATTTTCCCCCCAATAGGTGACAGGTACAGCTTAGAATCTGTTGAGAGAGAACCAGGAAAAGGCCGTTCATTTGGAAGGCGACCAAACCGTTACTTTTATTTGCTTTTGACAAAATCCCGATCTTTAAAGAGATAAAAGGGTTGTATATGCTGCAACTGTAGCCGCGACTCTTTTTTTAAAAAAAGGAAAGGGTGTGTGTGGGGGAGGAAAGATACTGTAAAAGAAGCTGGGATAAGCGCAGGCTTATCAGCGCAAACTTAAGTTTTGGGAAGGAAGGCGCTCTCGCAGGTCAGCGGGGCTCATTCTCAAGGACGCGCAGGATTGATTATAGACTCCAGACAGTCAGAGTATCGTATGCTTCTTTACTTGGGAGTAAAATTCATTTAAACGCAATAGAATTATTTCACCAGCACTGATGATCATCCCAAAGATGCGTTTTTTTTTTCAAGAGGCAAACTGGGCAAGTCCAGTTGCCTCTTGAAAAAAAGCATCTTTGGGACAATCATGACCTGGAGGACCGAGAATCTCCATAAACATTTGGCACATCATTTGATGATGTTACCTGGTTGGGTAAGGAAACGTCTGCAAGAAAACAAGAAGGCTCAGAGAGCACTAAGCCCTCCCCCCCCATTATTTCTGAGCATCTTGATGGTACAGTGGTCTAAGCACCCTGTTATTAACATAGCTGCTGCAATTACTGCTGGTTCGAATTTCTCCAAGGCTCAAGGTTGACTCAGCCTTCCATCCTTTCTAAGGTAGGTGAAATGAGGACCCAGTTTGTGAGGGCAATAAGCTGACTTTGTATAAATATACAAAAGGATGAAGGCTATTGCTTAATGCATTGTAAGCCGCCCTGAGTCTCCAGAGAAGGGCGGCATATAAATCAAATTTTAAAAAAAAATATCACTTATCGATAATTCGGGAGGGGGGGGGGTAAACAGAGAAAGAATACACCCCCTCCCCAAATTATCTTGGCACACTGGCCAAGGATTTAGAGTTTCACCACTTCAGAATGAAAAAAATCGGTTGACCTGGATTTGTTTCCCACTCTTTCCGTTAGTTTTATTCCAAAATAGAGGAGTCACTGCCCAAATCTAAGCAATGCAAAGTAACCTCTCAAAACTAGGCGAAACTAGGGGGAACGGCTATCCTGAGCCCATTTTTCCTGGCACCATCCCCAAGAACCAGGGACTTGCTTCGGCGCCCCTTCCCCAAGACACGTTCAAATTATTATTATTATTATTTTAAATTTGATTTATATGCCGCCCTTCTCTGGAGACTCAGGGTGGCTTACAACACGTTAAGCAATAGCCTTCATCCTTTTGTATATTTATACAAAGTCAGCTTATTGCCCCCACAAACTGGGTCCTCAATTTACCTACCTTAGAAAGGACGGAAGGCTGAGTCAACCTTGAGCCTGGCGAGATTCGAACCTGCAGCAATTGCAGGCAGCTGGTCTTAATAACAGGGTGCTTTGGACCACTGTACTACCAAGGCTCAAATTACCCCCTTCTCAAATTATCGGGAAGAATCCAGGATAAAAAAAAATAATAAAGAGGATGGGGAGAAGATTTTCCCCTGGCAAGTCTGTAGTTGCTATCCTATATATAAAACTTGAATAGACCGTAAACGTCACCGAAAAACGAAATTGCCCTTTGGAGGTGCGAAAGGCAGGATTGCTCAGAAACAGGAATCAGAGGGGTCAGAAGTCAAGCCGCGGGTAGTGGCGTCCCCACGTAACCCGGGACACGCCTGTAGATAAACGAGCTGTGTGTCCCGGACCTTTTATTTGGACTGGGAAGCCAAACTTACGCACTGTAGGTTCCAGGACGTCCCCTCTTCAATCTATCCCCGCCGGGAACGAGTCTCAAGGCGGGATCGGCGAGCAAGGAACCGCGCTTCTACAGGGCGAAGGATCCACAAACACGCGGGATGGGCAGGGGCGCTTTTCTTTCGGAAAGGAAGAGAGAAATTCGGTCCGAGAAAAAAAAGTGGAGCGCTCTCGGGCTCGAAAAAGGAATAATAATAATAATAATAATAATAATAATAATAATAATAATAATAATAATAATAATAATAATAATAATAATAATAATAGCAGCAGACCAGTCAATGGTATTTGTGACGCTTTTTTGAATGTTCAGTTGACTGAGTTTCAAGTTTAATGAATAAAGTAAATAATAATAATAATAATAATAATAATAATAATAATAATAATAATAATAATAATAATAATAATAATAATAATAATAATAGCAGCAGCACCACCAGTCAATGGTATTTGTGATGCTTTTTTGAATGTTCAGTTGATTGAGTTTCAAGTTTAATGAATAAAAGAGATGATGATGATGATGATGATGATGATGATAAATAATAATAATAATAATAATAACAACAACAGCAGCACCAGTCAATGGTATTTGTGATGCATTTTTGAATATTCAGTTGACTTGAGTTTCAAGTTTAATGAATGAAGTAAATAATAATAATAGAACAGCTTACATCCTCCGACGATACCTTAACAGTTCCTAGGTCCTTGGTTATGACTCGAGATGCTGAGCTATTAACCAGCCTCAAAGGCTGTGAATCTCACTAAAGATTAAATAATAATAATAATAATAATAATAATAATAATAATAATAATAATAATAATAATAATAATAATAATAATAATAATAATAATCCCTCTCCCCGGCGGCCGACCAAACCCCCGGGCCTTAGAAGCCTCGATGAGTTCCTCCCAAGAAGCTTCTTCTGGAGACTTTTTCTGGGGGTCCGGATGCCCTGGACCCCCCCTCGTCCGCTTCGGGGCTGCACCTCTCTCTTGAATTCAGGCGTCCCGGGTGGAGAGTGGGAGTTTTGCATCCCTCATCGCGCTTCCCCAGCGACAGGGCTGTCAGATGGAGGGGAAGGAAGGCCTCCGGGGTCTCCTCTGCAGGGTCGTTGTAAGGTAGCTTAGTTGAAAAGGACACCGATCGCATGGTCGGGCGACTCAGGGAGGGTCCGGGGGCCAGTCGGTAAATCACGACCCCCCTGAATGAGGGGGCTTGTATATTATCAACTCCGCCGCGAGGTTAGTCCGTAGCTCAGGCTGCTGGAGGCAGAAACAGAAGCCACGGAGGTGAGGAAAGGTTACTCAGAGCCTTCGTGTCGGGGGATGGGGGGAGTCATTCGACCCATTTTACAGAAAGGATGATAACAACCCGCACCCCGTTAGCAGCAAGCAACTAACTGTCCGTGTCTCCGCTAAAATAGGCGAAAATAGAGAGCAAGCCTCAAGGGCGTAGAACAGCTCCGATTCCATGTGGCGCTCCCCAATGTGTTGGGTGGGAGTAGAGTGCCCATCATCCCCAGCAAATGGGGCCTGGAGGGAGGACCCTAAAGGGCCCAAAACGCGCCTGTCTGTCTGTCTTCCAGCAAGCATTTGAGAGGAAAGAGGCTTCGCGCGGCAGGAATTTCCTGGCTGCGCCTAAAATTTTTAACTGTCCAAAAAAATAGAAGTTTTTAAAAGATGCTCGGAGGGTGGGAGGGGCGGCGGGGGAGCTCCCAAAATCATTGCAGGATCGTGGGGACGTACAAGCTGCGTGTCTTTTATGCGTGTCGGTGAGCTGCTTGGACAAGGGGGTTGACTTTCCACCTTGATTTTCGAGGCCTCTTTTGTTGCGCCTGGTTTTTTTAACAGTTGGCTCGCCTTTCTCTTCCTTCCTCGACCCGCCGAATGGACTCAAAAGAGAGGCCGGGCTGGTTTTGCACGAGACGCGAAGACAAACTATGATTCGTAGTTTAATTGGGAGAGTGAACACAGGCCTGGCCCTGCCGCCTTTTATCCGGAAAAACCTCCCATTTTCCGGATCAACTTCTCTTTCTTCCTTCCTTCCTTCCTTCCTTCCTTCCTTCCTTCCTTCCTTCCTTCCTTCCTTCCTTCCTTCCTTCCTTCCTTCCTTCCTTCCTTCCTTTCTTTCTTTCTTTCTTTCCTCCTTCCTGTTCTCCCTCTCTTCTTTCTCTTTCTGTCTTTTCCTTCCTTCCTCCCACCTTCCCTCCCTCCATCTTTCTCTATCTCTCTATCACTTTATCTTTATGTCCTTCTGTCTTTTCCTTTCTTCCTCCCTTCCTCCCTTCCTCCCGCCTTTCTCTCTTTCTCTATGTCTTTCTCTTTCTTTCTGTCCCTGTCTTTTCCTCCCTCCCTCCCTCTTCCTCTATCTCTCTATGTCTTTCTCTTTCTTTCTGTCCTTCTGTTTTTTCCTTCCTTCCTTCCTTCCATCCATCATTCCTTCCTTTCCTTCCTTCCTTCCATCTTCCTTCCTTCCTTCCTTTCCTTCTTTCCTTCCTTCCTTCCTTCCTTCCTTCCTTCCTTCCTTCCTTCCTTCCTTCCTCCTCCTTCTCCTTCTCCTCCTTCTCCTGCTTCTTCTTCTCGTTCCCCTACTTCTCCTCCTCCTCCTCCTCCTCCTGCTTCTTCTTCTTCCTCCTCCTCCTGCTTCTTCTTCCTCCTTCTCGTCTTCCTCTTCTCCCTCTCCCTCTCCTCCTCCTTCTGCATCGTCCTCCGGAATGCAGAGATGGGGGTGGCTGGATGGGAATTCCCAACCCGATCCAGACCCAACCTAGGCCTCGAGAAAGCGGGGAGGGAAACAGAGGTAGTCTACCCCACCTGGGGAAACGGGTAGCCCGTGATTGGCCCGGGGAAGCCGAAGCTTGGATCCCCCTCCTTTTAAAAAATCCTGGATGTAGACCGGGGGGGGGATGACTGCAGTGTCTCCCTCTCCCCTCATCCTCCGACCAGGTCCTTGTCTTGTTCCCCGCAGGGGTGCCCATGCCGGCGCTCTTCCAGCCTCATCCGCACGCGGAATTGCCGGGCAAGCACTGTCGCCGCCGGAAGGCCCGTACCGTTTTCTCCGATTCTCAACTCTCGGGCTTGGAGAAGCGCTTCGAGATCCAGCGCTATTTGTCCACGCCGGAGCGCGTCGAGTTGGCCACGGCGCTCAGCCTCTCCGAGACGCAGGTAAGGGCCGAGGCGGAGGGGTAATCCCCCCCCAACCTTGCCAAGTCGTGGGGGGGGGGCACGGGACAAAACAGCCTTTATTATTTACGAATTCATTTTTTTTTAATTTGATTTATATGCCACCCTTCTCCGGAGACTCAGGGCGGTTTACAATGCGTTAAGCAATAGCTTTTATACTTTTGTATATTTTATACAAAGTCAGTTTATTGCCCCCACAAACTGGGTCCTCATTTCACCTACCTTAGAAAGGATGGAAGGCTGAGTCAACCTTGAGCCTGGTGAGATTCGAACCTGCAGTAATTGCAGGCAGCTGTGTTAATAACAGGGTGCTTTAAATTTGATTTCAGTGTATTTATTAAAGTTTTTATGACGCCTGTCTGGGAATCAAACGACTCTTAGACGGCTTACTAGCGGGGAGGTGGCCTGAACCCCCGGCTTCTTCTTAGCATCAGGCAGGGACCCCAAAGGAAGACGGCACTCTCGGGGGAACCCCTGTATGATGCCAACTTCCTACCGACTGGCTACTGAACTGATCCGCTCTCTGCAAAGGTGACTGTAAATTGAGGTCCCAAATGGAAGCGCGTAGAATGCGAAGCCGCCATCTCGAAGCAAATATGGGAAATAACAGTAGTCATGATTCATTAGAGTTTTGGGCAAAATTCAGAAAAAGATTCCATCTCCCTTCCAAGATATTATATATGTATAATATCTTGGGAAGATATTGGGAAGGAAGGAAGGAAGGAAGGAAGGAAGGAAGGAAGGAAGGAAGAAAGAAAGGAAGGAAGAAAGAAAGAAGTGATAGATAGATAGATAGATAGATAGATAGATAGATAGATAGATATAGATATAGATATAGATATAGATATAGATATAGATATAGATATAGATATAGATATAGATATAGATATAGATATAAAGGTCTCTTGTGATGAGGATGGATCCCACTGGAGTAGGGATCGAATAGGACCCGGCAAAGAAAACATCGGAAGGTTTTTATGGAGATTCTCTATCATCCAGGTTATAGTTGTCCCAAAGGTGTTTTTCTTTGAAGACCTTTCGCTTCTCGTGCAAGAAGCTTCTTCAGCTCTCTTCAGCTTCTTGGAGAAGAGAAACGTCTTCAAAGAAAAACAAAGGAAATCCAGTTGCCTCTTGGAAAAAAAAAGAAAAAAGAAAAAGAAAACATCTTTGGGACCTGGAAGGTTTCACGCGGGTTTGCTCAGAAATAAATCGATGAATTTCAGTGGGCTACTAAATGAAACTTGTAACGGTCTGCACCCTCATCTCTTCCATCCACGGGGGCGAGGAGGAGAAAAATATGAAAGAGAAGGAGGATAAGAAGGAAAATAGAGGAGAAGGAAAATAGAGGAGAAGGAGGAGGAGAAAGAAGAAGAGGAGCAGGAGCAGGAGCAGGAGGAGGAGGAGGAGGAGGAGGAGGAGAGGCTGCAGGCAGGCAGGCAGGTAGGCTGCACGTGAAGATATTTGATGCGCACCAGCAAAACTCCACTGGATTTATTTTCGAGAAAAGCGGCATCGGATCTGAGAAATCAAACGCCTATGGAAAAAAATCCGAGGCCCCCTGAATGTGTGAAAAGGGCTTTCTCCCGCTCCTTCCTACCCAGTATGTCTGAGAGGAAGGAGAGCAGAGCGGGGAATTCAGCAAGCGACTCTCTCTCTCTCTCTCGCTCTCTCTCTCGCTCTCTCTCTCTCGTTCTCCCTCAGTTTCCCGAGTGTAAAATTTCATAAGGGCCTCTGCTGAGTTCAGGAGAGAAGTGGGGACAAGCAAACGCCAAATTCTTCTCAAGTGACTTGAATGGAAGTCCCGTCCTTCCCACGCTCCCCCGCCTCACGAACACGTGTAAACGAAGACGTGTAAACGTGACCACACGGGGTGGGGGGGGGCAGCGTTAGGCCAACCGGCTGGTTCTTTTTCCCAGGGCTCTCTGGCAGAGGAAGACAGCGCAGCGCCCTCTAGAGATTGCCGACCTCCAATGCCAGGACCTGGGGGGGGAGGAGTTGGGGGCGGGGGTTGGCCGGTGAGGATGATGGGAACTACAGTCCAATAACATCCGGACAGTCCCGTTTTGTACTGACCGGAAAATAAGACGATCTTAAATAAGGCTTAAGGGACGGGGTGGCTCAGTGGCTAAGATGCTGAGCTTGTCAATCGAAAGGTGGGCAGTTCAGCGGTTCGAATCCCTAGTGCTTCGTAAGGGGGTGAGCTCCCGTTCCTTGTCCCAGCTTCTGCCAACCTAGCAGTTCAAAAGCACGTAAAAAATGCAAGTAGAAAAATAGGGACCACCTTTGGTGGGAAGGGAACAGCGTTCCGTGCGCCTTTAGCGTTGAGTCATGCTGGCCACGTGACCACGGAGACGTCTTCGGACAGCGCTGGCTCTTCGGCTTTGAAACGGAGATGAGCACCGCCCCCTAGAGTCGGGAACCACCAGCACATATGTGCGAGGGGAACCTTTATCTTACCTTTAAATAACCCCCTTCACCCGCCCCAAAGAAGATTAAAACAAAAAAAACCCAAATTATTCTGCTCATTATTCTGGTGTCTTCAGGTGAGTTCATACGACGCTAATACCTTAACTGGACCACAAATCCACAAAAGAGTTGAGTTGGCCAGATAGATGATAGATAGATAGATAGATAGATAGATAGATAGATAGATAGATAGACAGACAGACAGATGATAAATGATAGACAGATGATAAATGATAGACAGATGATAAATGATAGATAGATAGACAGACAGACAGATGATAAATGATAGACAGATGATAAATGATAGATAGATAGATAGATAGATAGATAGATAGACAGATAGACAGATGATAAATGATAAATGATAGACAGATGATAAATGATAGATAGATAGATAGATAGATAGATAGATAGATAGATAGATAGACAGACAGATGATAAATGATAGATAGATAGATAGATAGACAGACAGACAGACAGACAGACAGACAGATGATAAATGATAGACAGATGATAAATGATAGACAGATGATAAATGATAGACAGACAGACAGACAGACAGACAGATGATAAATGATAGACAGATGATAAATGATAGATAGATAGATAGATAGATAGATAGATAGACAGATAGACAGATGATAAATGATAGACAGATGATAAATGATAGATAGATAGATAGATAGATAGATAGATAGATAGATAGATAGATAGACAGATGATAAATGATAGATAGATAGATAGATAGATAGATAGATAGATAGATAGATAGATATAGATTAACCAAAATTCTCCCGAATCCAGCTCTGCTTCTAGTTGCAATGGGTGAAGCCAGATTTCCCGACTCGCTTCTCTCTCTCCCCCACCCCGACTCCCCGCAGGTGAAAACCTGGTTCCAGAACCGGCGGATGAAACACAAAAAGCAGCTACGGAAGAGCCAGGACGACGCCAAAGCGGCCGGGCCCGAGGGGGCGGACCTGGCGCCCGGAGACTCTGAGCTGGACCCGCCGGCCCAAGCTAGCGTGGCTTCGACCTCCGAGGTCCGTCCAAGCGGCCCCGTGCCGGCTTTCCTGCCGGAGGACCCCGAAGACGAGGTGGACATAATCGAGGGCGGGGAGCTGTGCGGGCCTCAGCACCTCATTTAAGGCGCTGGGGGGTGCGCGGAACGTCGGAACTGGAGCCGGTGGCTCAGGCCGGGAGGGAAGGCGAGCGAGCGAGCGGCTGCTGAGAGACTTCGGGGGGTCCCAGAGGGATCAGAGGACCCTCCTCTTCCTTTTCCCTTCTCAGGACGAAGGGGGTTGCTTTGCCAGCATGTCCCGCCCAACCCTTCCTCGAGGCCAGGAAAACGTCGTGTGAAACGGGATGGGAGGATGCGGGCTGGGGGTTCTGAAAAACTCGAGGTTGGAAAACACAATCTCTTAACATTTACCGTTCCTCCTATCTCACCTTTCCGCTCTCAACATCCCCAGTGAGAAAAATGCTAAGACTGGAAAACAACTCGCATCACCTCTTTGGGCTGAGTTGTGTGAATGGGACTGGGTTAGGGTTAGGGTTGCTGGAAGGCCACGGGGCTTTTCTCCAGGTACCCACAACCTGTAGGAAAAAAACTTAGAACGCGTGGAAAGCCCGGACAGGTGAGGAAACATCCACATACCGGCTGTTTTTTTTTTTCTTCCCCAACTCACGTGAAAGTGGCGAGATCGTTTCGGGTCACAGGGTCGTCGGAACCACGCGGGCGACCTGATTCTGCGCGTTTTTTATCCCCGAATACTCCTGCAAGCCTCCTTAAGATACGTGTCGAAAAAAGAAGGGGAGCGGGATCGAGTGACTAAAGCGCTGCGGAACCCCGTTTCTTTGGAGCAGGCGTTAAAAGGGGTTTAACTCGGGTCGAAATTTGTTCCTGGTTTGTGGGTTTTCAGGGCTTTTTTAAATTATTATTATTTTTACAAATCAGGGGCGGCTAGTTCTCACGAACCCGCGCTAGAGGAATCGACCGTCCTTCGGTCGCTTCACAAATCACCTTTTGAAGCCGAAGGAAAGTTTTGTCATGGGGGTGGGGGGAGGTCGTGAGAATGGAAGGGGAAAAAAAACCATCACCAAAACGGAGCGGAAGGAAGGAAGGAAGGAAGGAAGGAAGGAAGGAAGGAAAGAAAGAAAGAAAGAAAGAAAGAAAGAAAGAAAGAAAGAAAGAAAGAAAGAAAGAAAGAAAGAAAGAAAGAAAGAAAGAAAGAAAGAAAGAATGAATGAATGCCGGTCTTGAATTTTACCCGTGGTGAAATAAAACAAAACCCTGTGGAAGAATTCAGGAAGAGAGCTGATCATTTGAAACCTAAAACGGGGCTGGGAAAGAGCGAGGGGGAAACTTAAGAGCAACCGGCGGGGGTCTCCAAATCATGCGTGTCAAACTCTTTCTTGAAAGGACCCCAAAGGGAATCGGTGCTAGGAAAGCAGGAAGAACGAAGTCTCCCGGCGCTTTAGAAAACTGGAAGTGGTTTTGGTGGACGTCTTATATCCGTTTATTTGAGAGGAAGCCCCGTTGGTTTAAGCGGGACAGGTTGGCCCGGAATCATTCAAGAAAAGTCAGCCGCAGATGGATGGCGCCTTCGCTGGGGATGACTTCCCCGCACTAAAGTGGGGAGGGGGCGTTCTTCTCCAAACCCAGCAGCCCATTAAGAAAGTGGGGGGGGGAAATCGGCCATATTATTATGGGCACAGGTCCGGTATCCTCATCTCGTCTTTCTTAAACACGGGTCCTAAATTTTTTAAGGGGCCAGTGGACTAGGTGGCTCAGTGGCTAAGACACTAAGCTTGTCGATCAGAAAGCTCGGCAGTTCGTCGGTTCGAATCCCAAGTATGGGCTTCCTGAGTGAGCAGGGGGTTGGACTAGATGACCTCCAAGGTCCCTTCCAACTCTGTTACTGATTTTGTTCGGGAGAAGGGGGGGGCTTTGGGATCCTGGTCCGCTCTAGTGTGTAAACCTCACTGGTGTAATTTGATGAAGGGTTGACGTCTGAATCCATCCAAGTGTGGCTTACACCTAGGGTGAAGCAGCTTGTGCCTTGGTGCAACGTGAGGGTTAGGTCACTGTGTATGTATTGAAATGACTTTTCCCAAAATGATTATCTTCCTTGTGCTTCTAATTATATTTACTTTTCAACTATTGAGATTGGGCTCCTCAAAATATTTGTTCTAGAAACATGGTGAACTCAATGTCAAAATTTCCTTCCTTCCTTCCTTCCTTCTCCTCCTCTTCTCCTCCTACTCCATCTTCTCCTCCACCTCCTCCTCTTCTTCTCCTCCTCCTCCACATCCTCCTCTTCTCGTCCTCCACCTCCTTCTCCTCTCTTCTTCTTCTCCTCCTCCACCTCCTCCTCCACCTCTTCTGCTCCTTTTCCTCCTTTTCTTCTTCTTCTTCTTCTTCTTCTCCTCTTCTTCCTCTCCTTCTCCTCCTCCACCCTCCCTCCCTCCCTTTCCAGATTTTTGAGATACGTCAGCTCCCATCACACTAGAACCTCTTTGCAAATGGATTAAACAGAATATTCTTTCTGCAGATCCTTGCAATCATATCCTAATTTGGTCCAAAACTCTCACTCTTATGTTTTAGTGCATTTTCTTCCACACAGTGTGAATTCTGAAACGCTGAGAGAGAACCAGGAAGGAGCCTGGTGTTGAATATTCCTAAATAAGGGCTTTTTGAGCATTCATTAAACTGTTTTGCCTTTATCTCATATACCTTCCTTTTTAAGACTTTGGTGGACCGTATTTTTCTCTTAAATCTAAGATGTGTGGAAAAATCTGCTCTGAAGGCAGAATCCTAAAATGGGGATGACCATTTCTATTTCTTTTTCCCACTCCTGGAAACATTTTCAAAAACAATGACTGGAAATTCTCAGGCTGGTTTTGGTCCTCACTCTTTGATGTTTTAGTGGTTCCGTCTACCGTCTCCAATCTCCATCCAAACACTAGATTTTGCCCAGTCATCAGCAGCAAAGATAGATGACCATGTTCTCCTTGGTTGTCCCACATGCAAACACACACAATTTTATGGTTTGCTAAGACACTGAGCTTGTCGATCGAAAGGTTGGTTCGAATCCCTAATGCTGCGTAACAGAGTGAGCTCCCGTTACTTGTCCCAGCTTCTGCCAACCTAGCAGTTCGAAAGCACATAAAAAATGCAAGTAGATAAATAGGGACCACCTTTGGTGGGAAGGGAACAGCGTTCAGTGCGCCTTTGGCGTTGAGTCATGCTGGCCACATGACCACGGAGACGTCTTCGGACAGTGCTGGCTCTTCGGCTTTGAAAGGGAGATGAGCACCGCCCCCTAGAGTTGGGAACGACTAGCACATATGTGCAAGGGGAACCTTTACCTTTACCGAAATAAAACAAATTATAAATGGCGAAAAGAAGCAGAAGTTGGCTGATTTGTCTCCTTGGAAATCTCTTCTTCGTTGCTATATCAGAATTATGTATGGATGCATCATATAATCCGAAGCAAATTCTATCTGTTTGCTTAAATTAAGCAATGTTAGACTGCAGTCTGAATTTTGATTTGAAATCTGGTGACTTTTGAGTTTTCATACTTCTAACGCGGGAGGTTCAGCAAATGTAAACTTTCCCGAGCATTTTTTTTTTCCAAGACAGATTTTTTCTGACCCTTTCAGAAAGAACTGTGAAGTTTATCCTGTAAATTAAGTTAGCTTAATCGGTCAAAGATATTTACATGGCTAAACATGTGGTCTGATTTCTTTGCGAGCAGATATCTAAACAATAAAAGCATGCACAAATGAATTTTCAGTGAGGGTGCCTGTAACGAGACTGGACATGAAGCACATCAAAAAATGAAGCTATTCTTTAAATATTTTAAAGTAAAATTATAAAGAAATGTATGGAAGCGAGGAAGGGAAGAAGGAATCAAGCAAGCAAGGAAAGGAGGAAGGAAGAAAGATGGAAGAAAGGGAGGGAGGAATAGGGAGGGAGGGTAGAAGGAAGGCGGGAAGCAAGGAAAGGAGGAAGAAAAAGAGATGGAAGAGAGGGAGGGAGGGAGGGAGGGAGGGAGGAAGGAAGGAAGGAAGGAAGGAAGGAAGGAAGGAAGGAAGGAAGGAAGGAAGGAAGGAAGGAAGGAAGGAAGGAAGGAAGGAAGGGAATACCTCACTGCTGAGAACTGTGTCTTTTACCAGAATGGAGATACAAAATATCCAGGTACCACTAGATGGCAGCAAAGATTTAGAGTCTTCTGTATCTCTATTGCCCTCTACTGGTTATCTGGATTTCTGAAGCCCAGATGTGGTAGTCCTAGTTTAACTAATCTGCAAACGTAAGCAAATTGGTGAGCTCGCCAACTGATTGGTTAATACCTGTATGATTAATTAACTTGCAGCCTATTTCCAGGGAGAAAAAAAACACTGAATTAAACTGTATTATGCCTTCAGGTCAGGTCCCTATTCTTGTACTCTTAAGGTTGCTGCAATGCTTCAGAAATTTGTTGGAAGAAGAGCTTTGGACTTTGGACAAAGAATGTATGGTGCTTTAAGGGGTGTCAACTTGATTTCATTGAAGATAGCATCAGGGTTGTCGGGTGGCTGGGTGGGCATAGCCGGTGGTTGCAGCCAACAGGGTGGGTGTGGCCAGCTCAACGTCACTGTTCTGACTTAGGCTCCCCGATACAGTAAAAGCACACGAGTCCCCAAAATCCTCTTTTTATTTCAACGGCTATGAATTCTGTTCATTCACAGCCTGTTCATTCTCAATCTGTTCATTCACAGATGAGTCCCAAATAGTTGCAAAGAGCCCGACAGAAGTCTGCCACAGTCCTTCGGGATAAGGCTGATAAACACCCACCTTTATCTCCCTTGGCATGCTGCCAAGACCTAATTGGCAATTGACTTTGCAAGGCCACACGGAGCACAGAGTCAAAACGGAGCTGCAGAATTTAAACCAACCAGAACGAACAAAGTTGCTTCCTGCAAAGGCATACGTGCCTTTGCTCCTCATTTATGTCTTATGGGAGGGGCCAATCATCTCCAAGCCCTACTCCCGAGTCGACCCTTTTGTTTTAATTGCTCTTGCCTTCTGGCAGCTGGCCGTATGCATGCACTGGGAACAGGTTCTCCCTGTTCCTCTGCCTCACTGATATCCGACTCTGGAGGCTCCGGAGTCTGCACATAACTCCCAGATGGCCCTGGCCCCCCTCTCTGCCTCTGACACAGAGCCCTCGCCTGAGCCTTCCCCAGGCTCCAGGGCTGGCCCATCTTCCTCCCCAGCCTCCTCACTGTCCGACTCTGCTGCCAGCTCCGCAGGCTGCTGGTGGACCACAACAGTCACTCGCTTTGGGTGCACCTGTGGTGGCCCAGGTGGATGGGGGGATCCATTGTCTCCAGCACACGCCCAGGGTGGCTCCAGGGTGGCCCTGCAGATCTCGCTGGCTCCAGGGTGGCCCCGCAGATCTTAGACTGACCATATTCCAGGCTGGATGGCCGCCACCAACTTTTAGATCAGCGCCTGGCCAGCTTGGACCTGGGCCAAGACGCTGGGGGCTGGGCCTTTGCTATTTCCAGAGCAGTCCCGCGGGCCAGATCTAACCATATCGCGGGCCGCAACTGGCCCACGGGCCTTTTAGTTTGACACCCCTGCTTTAAGGCATCAGTTCCTGAAATGAATGTAAACCTGAGGGCCAGTCAGATACAGTGATTAAGGCACAAGGCTAGAAACCAGGAGGCTGTGAATTCTAGTCACTCCACTGTGTGACCTTTGGCTGATTTTTTTTCTCTTAGCTCAAGGGACGTGTTCTGCCCCAGCTACGGACCCCAAAGAACGCAGCACACACAAAGTCCGTTCAAACCTTAGTTTACTCAATAAACCAATCTTTTACAACAACCGCTGTTAATTAATTGCATTAACAGCCGCCAAGATTTCAAAGAATAATAACTGAAAGTTTACTATGGTTGGCAGAATGCCCAGAAGCAATTTGCAGGAAGCTGATAAGATAAGCAAGACAAGACACGAAGGTATGTGAACGAAGTTGTTCCCTGCAAATTGCTTCAGTCGGCGTTCCTCCTTAAATAGGCTAAGGGAATGGCCAATTAGCCCCAAGCCTTACTCTCGAGAAGACCTTCTCCTGAGGAGCCACTCCTGCCTTTTGGCAGCTCTGCGCGCCCGTGCATTGAGAAGAGGCTCCTCCTCTTCATCCTCTTCACTTAAGGGAGCTTCTGGAGGTTCTGAAGGCCCTGGCTGAATCCCTGCCTCTGGCACCACATCTTCTCCAGCCTCCTCATTGTCCGACTCGAGTGCCAGCTGCACAGGCTGCTGGCGCAGCACCAGACCAGCCTCCTTGCTGTCTGAATCAGCTACTAGGAGGAGGAGGAGGCAAAAAACTCCCCAAAACCTTACCAAGTAAACTTAATGGACTTGTTCATGAATCAATTTGACTTGAAGGTATGCATGCACGAAACCTACACCCAGTGTTTTTGGTCAGTCTTTGGCTTAGTGTGTCATGCTGGTTTCAGAAAACTGGTCCAACGGAAATAAAGAGATATTGTCTGTATCGAGTTGCGAAACAGTTAACATCCCTTACCACTGTTTTATATTGTACCTGAGCAACCTTTATCTTACGACAGAACGACGTTTCTGAATGTCACCAACTTTTAAGATAGACGGACTTCAACTCCCAGAATTCCGTGGGCAGCAGAATTCTGGGAGTTGAAGTCCAGAGTTCTTCAAGAACCATTAAGAACCCTTACTAAGAACCATTAATAAGAGAAAGAAGCTACTTTGCTTTTACGCCCACTTGTATTCCCATGAACTCAGTCTTGTTAGACCTCACCTCTTCATGCCATGCTTTCTTGTTCTTCTACCAACCTTTTTCAACCTCGTGTCTTCCACAGCCTACATGTTTCGACAGTCTCCCATCAATTTTAGAAAGAGGGAAACTCTAAAGACTTCCATCGTAGACGTAGCAATAACACTTATATACGGCTTCACAGTGCTTTACAGACTTCTCTAAGTGGTTTACAGAGTCAGCATCTTTGCCCCCAACTGTTGTAGCCCACCGGCGGCCAGCAGAGCTGGCAGCAGAGTCAGACAGTGAGGAGGTTGGGAAGGAACTTGGGCCAGTCCTGGGGGCTGAGGAAAGCTCGGACGAAGGCTCTGCATCAGAGGCAGAGAGGGGGCCAAGGCCATCTGATAATTATGTGCAGCCTCCGGAGTCTGACAGCAGTGAGGCAGAAGAATAGCGGGAGCCTGTTCCCAGTGTGCACATTCGCAGAGCTGCCAGAAGACAGGAACAATTAAGGAAACAGGGTCGACTTGGGAGTAAGGCTTGGAGAAGATTGGCCCCTCCCATAAGACATAAAAGAAGAGCGAACGGGACGTGAGCTTTTGCAGGAAGCAATTAGTTCATCTGGCCGATTCAAGATTTGAAAGTTCTGTTTGTGACTCTGTGCCAAGTTTGGCCTTGCCCTGCGTCTGGAAATTAGCTCTCTGGCAGCGTTCCATGTGAGATAGGTGGGTGTTGATAACCTTCCTCTGAAAGACTGTTTATTGCAGACTGTAAATGAAAGTAATTTACCGTCGTATAAATAAAAGAGGTTTTGCGGGACTAAGATTGTGCTTTATATTTCTGAGGAACCTTAGGCCAGAACACCAACAATCTGGGTCCTCATTTTACCGACCTTGAAAAGATGGAAGGCTGAGTCAACCTTGAGCCGGTGAGAATTGAACTGCCGGCAGTCAGCAGAATTAGCCTGCAGTACTGCATTCTAACCACTGTGCCACCACGTAGAACATCATAATATTGTAAAGTCCTGTTTGCATTCTCCTAAGTTCTACAAATTATGATAACATCAGTACTAAGTTCTGGCATGAAGAAACATTCAAAAGGGGATTCAATTCCATCTGATTTGTCTGGAGAGAAAAATACAGATTAGGTTTAATTAATTATGCAGCGAAGAGCGTCATATTTTCGATCGATCCACTGTTATCCATTTAATTCATATTTCTGGCTCTGCTCCATTGTGGAATTCGTCTCTCGGTCCATTACTCTCAGGTCAAGATCACCCTCATCTAATCAAAATTCCACCCCTCTGATTTATATTCCAATATTTCCAGATTATCCTTTTTTCCCCAACCTATCCTGGCAGGAAAATCCTAAAATGCATAAGATTTAAATCCAGATATCATTTTTTTTTTTTTGAGTAATATACTTTACCCTCAAAAGTTTAGCAGTCTGGATCCGAAGGTTTCTAACAGAAATTCCTCTTCAAGTAAAAAGCTTTATCGCAGTGGTAACATTCAATTTTTTTTCCCATACTGGTTCTGTGGGCGTGGTTTGGTGGGGACCCCCTGTGACTGAGTGGGCATGGCCAACTCGATGTCATTCACACCACGCCCACTCAGTCACATGACCCCCACCACCACCAAGCCACACCCACAGAACCCGGTAGTGAAAAAAATGTGTGTATATGCACCAAAAGGGCTCATAGTGAATGCTGTGGCAGAGAGAATTCGAACTTTTCTCCCTCCATTCACAGCGGAGTTGCTGCTCCCTTTATGGTCCCACCCTGGCTACCTCCCTCTCAGGGACTACCTTAAAGGGAGAGGCTGCAGGGTTTTTTTTTTTAAATCTGTCTGGGCCAAACTATTTAATTCGATTTTATTTCTGCTTTTTAAATTTTGTATGTATGTATTTTATTGTTGGCTGTTCACCACCCTGAGTCCTTCGGGAGTAGGGCAGTATATATATCAAATAAAAGTAAAAGTAAAGTAAAGCTCCGTTGTGAAAGGAGGGAGAAAATTTCAGAGTCTCTCTGCTGCAGCGTTTAACGTTGAATGGTTCGAGTGGTGGGAAGAGGTGAGCGAGCAGCCGGAAGGGGTGAGTGGCGAGCGGGCAGGCGTTGGCGGGGCCAACCAGTGTTAGTTTTTACCGGTTCGGCGAACCGATTCAAATTGTCCCTACCGGTTCGCCCGAGCCGGTCTGAACCGGTTGAATTTCACCCTTGCTTTATCTGTAACTTTGTAAAAATTGTCCTGCCCTCCAGGTTGATACAGAAAGCATATCTGATCTTGGAGGTGAGCAATTAAGACATTAAGCATTGTCAAACACATGGCCATATTTGCATTTTATCCTAATAATAAGCCCATCAGCTCATTTTCAGGAGACTGAGGCCCCTTCAACTAAATCCTCTGATCAAAGCAAAAAAAAAAGAAAAAGCCACTTGCATTAAAAAAAAAAAATATCAGAAAAGGAAATGCTAATTTAGACCCCTTAATATATGATGGTAAGAGAGTCCTTCAATTAACTCAATTCTATGGCTCGGGGAAATCATAATAATAATAATAATAGGTACAAAGAGTCAGATTAGAAAGGTAGAAATACTCATTAAATCCAAAAGGCCCAGCATTCATTATTTTTAACATCTGGGGCTAAACAGACTCTTCATCAAAGAGATACCTTGTGTGCGTAATGGGTTAAATTGAGAATATAATCTAATTAAAATATTAGGCAATGAATAAAGTTTCTTTGATATCCCTCTAAAGGGTGATGTTAAAAAATAGGTTCTCGAGCTTTGCCGTAAAAGGAATTATCACTTTTAGTCAGAAAAACAACAGAGCTCATCAGAAATACTTCAAAGTCGCGCCTTTTTGGTCGCTTCATTGCTATTTCTACGAGCGGATCAGCTCTGAAGAGCAGCAATCCAGACGTACAAATTCACAAGTTGCATTTTGGAAGACTTAAGCGAGAATCGTAAGAGGAATAGGAGTTAGACAACGGTTTTTATTGCGCAATCTCATTGAAAAATGGTGTAAACCAGGGGTGTCCAATTCGATTATATTGAGGGCCGCCTCAGGGTTGTGTTTGACGTTGGGGGGCCGGAGTGGGCATGGCCAGCTCGACATCACTCGTGTCAGGGGCGCCTGTGGTGGCCCGAGCACTCTGCCAGTGAAAACGACCTCCCGAGCTCCGTTTTCAGCTCCGAGGATCTCCTGCAACCCTCTGCCAATGAAAACAAAGCTCAGGAGGGCCACGTGCAGCCCTCCCGAGCTCCGTTTTCGCTGGCAGAGGCATTGTGGGCTGGTCCTTCATTGTTTCCAGGGTGGCCTGACGGGCAGTGGTGGTATTCAGCCGGTTTGGACCAGTTTAGGCAAACCGGGTAATGGCGACCTGAGGGTGGGGTGAGACAGAGAGAGATGAGAAAGGAGAGAGAGAGGAAAGAGAGCGAGAGAAAGAGAGGAGAGAGAGAGAGAGTGAGGAGAGACAGAGAGAGAGAGACAGAGGGGAGAGAGACAGAGATGAGAGGAGAGAGAGAGAGACAGAGAGAGAGAGACAGAGATGAGAGGAGAGAGAGAGAGACAGAGAGAGAGAGACAGAGATGAGAGGAGAGAGAGAGACACAGAGAGAGAGACAGAGATGAGAGGAGAGAGAGAGAGAGAGAGAGAGAGAGAGAGAAAGAGAGAAGAGAGAGAGAGTGAGGAGAGACAGAGAGAGAGAGACAGAGGGGAGAGAGACAGAGAGAAGAGAGAGAGACAGAGAGAGAGAGAGAGAGACAGAGAGAGATAGAGAGACAGAGAGATGAGAGAGAGAGAGAGAGAGGAGAGGAGAGAGAGAGATGAGAGAGAGAGAGAGAGAGAGATGAGAGGAGAGAGAGAGAGAGAGAGATGAGAGAGAGAGAGAGATGAGAGGAGAGAGAGAGATGAGAGGAGAGCGAGAGAGAGAGATGAGAGGAGAGAGAGAGAGATGAGAGGAGAGAGATAGAAAGAGAGAGAGAGAGATGAGAGAGAGAGAGAAAGAGAGAGAGAGATGAGAGAGAGAGAGAGAGAGAGAGAGAGAGAGAGAGAGAGAGAGAGAGAGAGAGGGACCCTGAGAGATACCTGTTTCCCACAAGACATGGGTAGGCATGGCTGGTGTGTGTGTGTGTCATGTGACTGGGTGGGAGTGAGTGACATCAAGTTGGACACACCCACCCAGGTTTTGTGGCTCCCGGTGTTTTCTTTTCTGTGGGAAACGGGTCCAAAATGGCTCTTTGGAGTGTTTAAGGTTGCAGACCCCTGGCCTAGATCTAAGTTCTTCATTTAGGCTGACCCTTAAACCATCAAAAGGTTTTTTTGGGAAAAAGATGGGAGCCCTGGAATGGAGGGAAGGAAAGAAAAGAAAAGAAAAGAAAAGAGAAAGATCGCTTCTAGTTCATCGTACACTCAACGTTTTAATTATCAACAATAAAATCCAACAAAAATAAGTAAGGCTGAATGAAACTCATGGAGAAAAACATCCCAGATCTTGCAGAAGTTCATGAAACTCATCGTGGTACGCTCGTCCATTCGGACCAGGGGTTAACTACACGGCGAGAAGAAAACGGGGGGGGGGGAAGCAGGAAGAGCGCGGTGGGCCTACGAAGGTCGATGGGGGACGCCCCAACCCCCCCCATCAGACAATATGGAGCGTTTTGAAGGCGGCGACCACCTGCTTCTCCTTCTCGTGCCTGTTTTGCAGGGACTCCAGAGAGGAGATGGGAGGGAGGTTCTCTCCGTTTAAAGTCCGCGCCAGATTCTTCTCTTCTTTGGTCTCTTCCTCCGACGATCTCGAGACGAAAAGCCGAGGCTTGGGAATTGTCTTGGCGTATTCAAGGGCCTGCAGAAGGAAGGAAAGAAGGCCACCATGACGGGTCGTGAAACAACCTCGAACCCCAGATTAGGAAGAGACCATTTCCAAGGAAGACGCAGTTGGGTTCCTTCACGTCAGCATCTCCCACAAATTCTTCCTCTCAAGGCTCCGACGAAGGAAACCCAAGCAAATTGGAGCTCTGAGACTGGGTCTCTTTCTCAAAGGGCTTCTTTAATGAGTGCATCGTATCGGCACAACTCTAAAGGAAAACCCACTCTAAATCTTTCCCGCGGTTTCAGTATAATTAAACTAGGAAATCGCGATAGCTATAGCACTTAAGACTTACATACCGCTTTACAGTGCTTTTTACAGCCCTCTCTAAGCAGTTTTACAGAGTCAGCCTCTTGCCCCCAACAATCTGGGTCCTCATTTGACCCACCACGGAAAGATGGAAGGCTGAGTCAACCTCGAGCTAGTCAGGATCGAACTCCTGCCTTTGGGCAGAGTTAGTGTGCAATACTGTATTCTAACCACTGGAAAGGGAGGGAGGGAGGGAGGGAGGGAGGGAGGGAGGGAGGAAGGAAGGAAGGAAGGAAGGAGGGAAGGAAGGAAGGAAGGAAGGAAGGAAGGAAGGAAGGGAGGGAGGTAGGTAGGTAGGAAGAAAATTAGCAATAGCAATAGCACTTAGACTTATATACCGCTTTACAGTGCTTTGCAGCCCTAAGTGGTTTACAGAGTCAACCTATCCAACAATCTGGGTCCTCATTTTACCCACCTCGGAAGGATGGAAGGCTGAGTCAAACTTTTGAGCCAGTCAGGATTGAACTCCTGTCAGTTGGCAGAGTTAGCCTGCAATACTGTATTCTAACCACTGGGAGGGAAGGAAGGGAGGGAAGGAGGAAGGAAAATAGCAATAGCAATAGCACTTAGATTTATATACCACTTTATAGTGCTTTACAGCTCTCTCTAAGCGTTTTAGAATCAGCCTCTTGCCCCCAACAATCTGGGTCCTCATTTTACCTACCTCGGAAGGATGGAAGGCTGAGTCAACCTCGAGCCTGGTGAGATTCGAACTGCCAAATTTCAGGCAGCTGGCAGACACTGCACTCTCACCACTGCGCCACCGTGGTTCAAACAACCCCATTCCTCAAATGTCACAGGTCACGTTGACCAATTGGGTTAATTGGCGGCTCTTCAGGCACTCCTTCCCCAACCTTATCTGCTGCCAGTAGGGATGACCTTGATTCTCATGAGAAAGTCCTTTGTTTTGTCTAGTAAGGCATTCCAACTTCCTTCCCCACTTCCCCCTCTGTGTAGCAACTGAGGAACAGAAAGATGCCTGCGGCCAAATTCAGTTCGAAATTGACACTTCCCCTACATAACCATCCTCAAAAGATTTCTTTTCATCAAGCTGAAATTCTAGATTTTGTCTTAGAATAGAACCATGGTAGGAAAAAAAAAAAAAAAAAAGGACCAGAAGGGAAAATTTTAAGAAGACATAAAACCGGCAAGTAAATACCCTGTTTCCCCCCAAATAAGACATCCCCTGATAATAAGCCCAATTGGGCTTTTGAGCGCATGGCAATAAGGCCAAGCGCTTATTTCAGGGTTCAAAGAAATATAAGACAGGGTCTTATTTTAGGGAAATCACGGTAGAGACACAGAAGGAATAACAAAATTACTTGATTCTCCATACTCCTAGCAAGGGAGTTTATCACTTCTCTTCCTTCTCCTACAGGTGAGATCACTGTAGTAGGAGGTGCCAGCCTCCCCTCATACAATTGGTAGGACTTGTTCTTTGTGAATTAGTATCCAATTGGCAATCTTTTGAGGCGGTAGACTTGTTATACGATCATGTTTGAGGGTACATACATGTATATGCCTCTTCCGTCATAAATGAAAATCTGGCAAGATTTTTGCAATCTTGCTGCCTTAGGATTTCAACCGAGTAGGTTAAACGATCAAACAACAGTTGCTGGAACTGGGTATGTTTAGTCTGATGAAAAGAAGGACTAGGGGAGACATGGTAGCAGTGTTCCAATATCTCAGGGGTTGCCACAAAGAAGAGGGAGTCAAGCTATTCTCCAAAGCACCTGAAGGCAGGACAAGAAGCAACGGATGGAAACTAAACTGTTTCCCTATGACTATCATTAAGTGTTGTACCTTATGATTCTTGACAAATATATCTTTTATTTTATGTACACTGAGAGCGTATGCACCAAGACAAATTCCTTGTGCGTCCAATCACACTTGGCCAATAAAGAATTCTATTCTATTCTATTCTATTCTATTCTATTCTGTTCTGTTCTGTTCTGTTCTGTTCTGTTCTGTTCTGTTCTGTTCTGTTCTGTTCTGTTCTAATCAAGGAGAGAAGCAACCTAGAACTAAGGAGAAATTTCCTGACAGTCAGAACAATTAACCAGTGGAACAACTTGCCTCCAGAAGTTGTGAATACTCCAACCCTGGAAGTTTTTAAGAAGAGATTGGATAACCATTTGTCTGAAGCGGTGTAGGGTTTCCTGCCTAAGCAGGAGGTTGGACTAGAAGACCTCCAAGGTCCCTTCCAACTCTGTTATTCCTATTCTATTCCAATTCCAATTCCTATTCTACTCTACTCTACTCTTCATTCCAATATTCTATTCCATTCTATTCTATTCCATTCCATTCCATTCCATTCCATTCCATTCCATTCCATTCCATTCCATTCCATTCCATTCCATTCCACTCCAATTCCATTCCATTCCATTCCATTCCATTCCATTCCATTCCATTCCATTCCATTCCATTCCACTCCACTCCACTCCACTCTATTCCCATTGCATTGCATTGCATTACATTACATTGCATTGCATTCCATTCCATTCTACTCTATTCCCATTCCCATTCCCATTCCCATTCCCATTCCCATTCCCATTCCCTATTCCATTCCACTCCACTCCACTCCACTCCACTCCACTCCACTCCACTCCACTCCACTCCACTCCACTCTATTCTCATAAGGGAGGAACTGTGCTTGGATCACCAACACTGATGATGAAAGCAATCAAAAATCCATGCGGTTCATATTCAAGACAGAGAGCCAGGGGCATTCTGATCCTCCAAGAGTATGTTCAGTCTTGATCCTTGAAGACCACTGCTTCTCAACCTTGGCAACTTGAAGAAGGGTGGACTTCAATTCCCAGGATGCTGTTGGGGGGGATTCTGGGACTTGGATGTCCACACATTTTTGAGGTGCCAAGGTTGAGAAAGGCTGTTCCAGACAGTCTCCTACGGACAAAAAAAAACTTGTTTCGCTAGTTCCTACCTTCTGCCTTGACACAACTGATTTGTTCTCCGTTTTCGACTGAGGTTTCCGTGTACTTGACATATTCTTCAGGTTTTGTTCATTTACTTGCTTGGCGTATACTTTTTGGTGTTTTATCTTTTCTGACTGTCAAAGGACAAAGAGGAGGAGTTCAAGGGCAGGCTGGAGACGAGCATTTTAATGCATTGTATTTATTTATTTAAATTGTTCAATTTGCATGGCCGCCTATCTCAAACCAGTTGAAAAGCTCAAGTATGGTCTTGAAAAGGAAGTGTGGAAGAGGGAGGAGCGGACTCGAAACTCTCGCTAACGGGACAAAGCGTTTTAGCCGGGCATGAATTTATGAGCTAATCTCTCCTGAACTTCTTACAGGAAAGGTAGCGTGTGAATATGACGATTCCTTAATTAAGCTGTTGCTTATTGTTAGCTTGCTTGACTGAGTTGGTAGGTCTTTGATTGGGGTATTGTCTAAAAAGATCAAAACACCTCCTCAACAGCAGTCAACGCTCAGATCATTGTCATCATTATCTTTTAATGACCCCATAATGCCTTGCGGGGTGGAGTCTGGGCAACTGAATTGAGCCGAGTGTTTACTGGCTGGATGCCTTTCCTGTTGCCAATGCGGAGTTATATTCAGCAGATATATTCTCACCGTGCCCAGAGAAATAGCTGCCTCTACCTAGGATCGAACTCGCAGCCTCCTGATTGTGAGACGAGAGCTCCACCTCTAGGCCACCGCACCACTCAATCAACACCCAGATGAGCAGAAATTAACACAAAGGTTAACACAAGATCAACGATCAAGCTGTAAACAATACCCCAACTGGGAAACAACCACCTCAGACAAACAATCAAGCAATAAACAGCAGCAATAAACAACCAACCACCCAGAGGAAACCCCACTTCCTTATAGCACTGATGATACTATCTAGTTGGGTCACGAAATGTCTGCAAGAAAACAACCAAGCCCAGAGAGCACTAAGGACCCCACAGTTCAACCTTGAGCTACAAATATTCTCTCCTACTGGTATGGTAAATATTCTCTTCTATTGGTAAGGGACGCAGTGGCTCAGTGGCTAAGACGCTGAGCTTGTCGATCGAAAGGTCGGCAGTTCAGCGGTTCGAATCCCTAGTGCCGCATAATGGGGTGAGCTCCCGTGACTTGTCCCAGCTTCTGCCAACCTAGCAGTTCGAAAGCAGGTAAAAAATGCAAGTAGAAAAATAAGGCGACCGCCTTTGGTGGGAAGGGAACAGCGTTCCGTGCGCCTTTGGCGTTTAATCATGCCGGCCACATGACCACGGAGACGTCTTCGGACAGCGCTGGCTCTTCGGCTTTGAAACGGAGATGAGCATCGCCCCCTAGAGTTGGGAACGACTAGCACATATGTGCCAGGGGAACCTTTCCTTTTACCTTATTGGTATGTTGAAGATCATACATTGTTTCCCCTACCTGCTCTCCAGCAGGATTGGGTACTACAAAATCACCACTATAACTTGCTAAAAACAATTGAGTGTAAGTTGAGCGAATGTAGAGTACTGACCCTGTTGTACCAGTAACATGGAAAATACCTAGCATGTTTCCATTCATTGCAAGTAAAAAAATAAAATAAAAATAAAAATATGAAGGTTTGGGAAAGAGGCTTTTTTTCTCAATTCTTTCTCGGTTAATCAGCTTCATCTTCTCTTTTGGGCCAAAGGAGAAACATCAGGCATCAGATTAATGGCCAATGTTTCCTAACAAGGCATAATGCGCGTTCAGCTCTTCACAATTAGATTTTTCTCGGTTGGGTTGACTTCCATTATTATTATTATTATTATTTTTTATCCTTTTGTGATAAAGCCAGGACCATCTAAATTCCCCAGAACAGCTCAACTGCATTAAAGCAAGCACCCTCGGTTACACTAGAAGAGAATGGATTTGTGCATCCTGATCTCCAATTGGAATTCTCTGCAGGAGAACACAGACTAATGGATATGTTCTACCAAGGCTTAAAAAAAAAAAAAGCTACACCTTGGAAGCCTGATCTACTCTGAACATAGCCAGACGTTTTCTGGACATTGATTTATTTATTTTGGTCGTGAAGGACAGAACCCAAGGGAGCTTAGCCTTTGGAAGTTGGAGGACTTCCGGACCGGAGGCTAAAACATACGATGAACGGTTGCAGGAACTGGGCATGGTTAGTCTAATGAAGAGAAGGACCAGGGGAGACAGGATAGCAGTCTTCAAATACTTGAGGGGAGGAGGAGGAAGGGTGTCAAGCTATTTTCCAAAGCACCTGAAGGCCAGACAAGGAATAATGGATGGAAACTGATCAAGGAGAGATTCAACGTAGAAATAAGGAGAAATTTTCTGACAGTGAAAACAATCAACCGATGGAACAGAAATTGCCTTAGGAAGTTCAGGGAGCTTCATCACTGGAAGCTTTCAAGAAGAGACTGGACTGCCATCTGTCAGAAATGGTGTAGGGTCTCCTGCTTGGGTGGGGATGAGGGTTGGACTAGATGACCTACAAGGTCCCTTCCAACTCTGTTAAGATCTGTTAAGACAGACTTCTCCAGGAGTTTAAATGAAATCTTTACCTTCCCAGGATTGTTACCACCATACTGGAAATATCCTCAAGAGCAAGTTCTGAAATGGTACGTCTCTTCTGCTGATTGTCTCCTTGGTCAGCTATATTGTTGAGCAAGGTAACCCAACTGATCAGCAAAAGTAGAACTCTCTGTTGTGAATGGACCCAGGAATGGATCCATCCATCCAATCCTTCATCCAGGCACGTGCAACTTCCAGATGCTTTGAATGACATCTCCCAACGATCCTTTGTCTTTGGCTGTGCTTCATGGGATTAACGTGATTGGAAGTCTAAAATATCTCAAGAATACCAGGTTGCCTTGTTGTTGTTAGTTGTGAAGTCGTGTCCCACCCATCACGACCCCATGGACAACGTTCCTCCAGGCCTTCCTGTCCTCTGCCATCCCCCGGAGATCATTTAAGCTCACGCTGACTGCTTCAGTGACTCCATCCAGCCACCTCGTTCTCTGCCGTTCCCTTCTTCTTTTGCCCTCCATCGTTCCCAGCATTCAGCTCTTCTCCAGTGAGTCCTTTCTTCCTTCTCATTAGGTGGCCAAAGCATTTGAGTTTCCTCTTCAGGATCTGGCCTTCTAAAGAGCAGTCAGGGTTGATCTCCTCTAGGACTGACCGGTTGGATCGCCTTGCAGTCCAAGGGACTCGCAGGAGTCTTCTCCAGCACCAGAGTTCAAAGGCCTCCATTCTTTGGCGCTCAGTCTTCCTTATGGTCCAACTTTCACAGCCACACATTGCAACTGGGAAAACCATCGCCTGGACTATACGGACTTTTGTTGGCAGGGTGATGTCTCTGCTTTTTAGTATGCTGTCTAACTTTGCCATAGCTTTCCTCCCCAGGAGCAAGCATCCTTTAATTTCTTGGCTGCAGTCCCCATCTGCGGTGATCTTGGAGCCCAGGAAAATAAAACCTGTCACTACCTCCATTTCTTCCCCATCTATTTGCCAGGAGTTGAGAGAGCCGGATGGCATGATTTTAGTTTTCTTAATGTTGAGTTTTAAGCCAACTTTTGCACTCTCCATCTGCAGCAAGAAGCTCTTAAGTTCCTCTTCACTTTCTTTTTTTCTTTTTATTATTTTTTTTTCTTTTGTATATGTTTTATTTGCAGTTTTTCTTGAACAACCAACATTTTTTGTAGACAGTGACTGGGTTAACATATTTTTCACACAGTGCTCACAGTAATAATACAATTACATATACAGGATTTTTATCTTCCAACTTCTAACCTAAATGTGCTCATTATAATTATAATATATTCTTTTATGTATCAATCTATATTATGCTATTTTCCCAATTTGTACTTATTTTTCCCATTTGTTGGGTTACCTTATTATCTTTAAACAATACTTTTCTCTTTATGATTTTTTAATCACTTTCTCCAAGAGTATATGTAAACATCAATAACATTTCTTTGTACAATATACTTATTAGGCCTTTAAATCACTAATATTTTAATATTATAAATATTGCTCAGTGTTTCACCACATTTTCAATATCTCAATTTTCTGTAAACACCAATAAAACTAGTTGTCAATAAGATTTAATCAGCCCCAAGATTATATCTCTAAGTCCCCTGAATTTATAGTCTTTGAAAACTATATTTTCCAATATATTTTTTACATCCTCTTAATCATAAATTTAGATATACTAGTCCTAGTCTTCCACCCCCTAATCTTTATATTTATGTTTATAATAAATTCATATATATATATATATATATATATATATATATATATATATATATATATATATATATATATATATACACACACACACACATATATGTATATATTCTGAGGTTTTCGCGGGTATTTGTATGTAGGTCTTTGGTTATTCGGGTTTTCTCCCGCGTAAAATTGGAAGTGTCTTGGCGACGTTTCGACGAAGTCTCATTCATCATCTTCAGGCTGGTGTTTTCGGCTTCGTGCTTCTAGGAGCAATGTGAGATCGCAGCTCAATGTGAGATCACAGCAATGTGAGATCGCAGCAATGTGAGATCACAATGTGAGATCGCAGCTGTGATCTCACATTGCTCCTAGAAGCACGAAGCCGAAAACACCAGCCTGTAGATGACGAATGAGACTTTGTCGAAACGTCGCCAAGACACTTCCAATTTTACGCGGGAGAAAACCCGAATAACCAAAGACCAACATATATATATATTATATATATATACACGCTACTATTTTCTCAATTTAAACTTTCTACTTATTTCAAAAGAGTTATTGGTTTTCAATAGGGTTATAAGCCTGATGGTTTTCTATCTAGTAGACATTTCATTGCCAAACTAGGTAGCATCATCAGTGCTATCAGAATCTACAGCAGAGGTCTTCAAAGATGGCAGCTTTAAGACTTATGGACTTCAACTCCCAGAGTTCTCCAGCCCAGAATTCTGGGAGTTGAAGTCCACAAGTCTGAAAGCTGCCAAGTTTGAAGACCTCTGATCTAGAGATTCGTTGTCCGTTCCCTTCTTCCTGATTTTAATTTGGCAACTCAGCCAAAACCCTCCATTTGTAACGTTCTGCAGGACAAACAGCCCGCAGGAAGAAGAAGATATTCATAAATGCCATTCCTCTTACTTTTTCTTTGATGGTTTCATAGTCAGGTCCAAGGCCTCCGAGCCTCACATCCATCTTTGTGTAACCTTTTGCCCTGGAGCCCTGAACAAAGGGGTAATATGAAGTTTTAGTTTAGTTTACATTATTATTATTATTATTATTATTATTATTATTATTATTATTATTATTATTATTATTATTATTATTATTATTATTAAATTTCTATACCGCCCTTCTCCAGAATAGGACTCAGGGCGGTGAACAGCCAGAGTAAAAAACAATACATACAAAATTTAAAAACAATTTAAAATAATTAAATATTATTGGCCGTAAATTAAAATAACCCAATTTAAAATCAATTTAAAATTAACTCAGGCCAGCCCCGCTAGTTGAAATAAATAGGTTTTCAGGGCCCGACGAAAAATCCGGAGGTCTGTTATTCTACGTATCTCTGGGGGGAGGTTGTTCCAGAGGGTGGGCGCCGCCACAGAGAAGGCTCTCCCCCTGGGGGTCGTCAGCCGACATTGTCTGGCGGACGGCACCCTGAGGAGGCCCACTCTGTGCGAGCGTACTGGCCGGTGGGAGGCTATTGGTGGCAGAAGGCGGTCTCGTAAGTACCCCGGCCCTAAGCCATGGAGCGCTTTAAAGGTGGTCACCAACACCTTGAAGCGCACCCGGAAGACCACCGGGAGCCAGTGCAGCTCGCGCAGGAGAGGTGTTACGTGGGAGCGCCTCGCCGCCCCCATAATCCCCCGCGCGGCCGCGTTCTGGACCAGCTGGAGCCTCCGGGTGCACCCCAGGGGGAGCCCCATGTAGAGGGGTACATGGTACAACGAAATTAAATGCCGTCTTCAGTGTACATTATAACTATAAAAATGCAAACAAATACATCCTTTTACATTCTGTATAATTGAAACTGAAAACCCGATATTGCACTATACCGTAGAATTCAATATGGTTACTGCCCTGGGATAGAAGCTGTTTTTCAGCCTATTCGTCCTTGTTTTTATTGTCCTGTACCGTCTGCCAGATGGTAATAGTTCAAAAAAAAAAAGGGGGGGTGCCCAGGATGAGATGGATCTTTAAGAATGTTTTGAACTTTCTTAAGGCAGCAGGAGCTATAAAGCTCTTCCAAAGAGGGGAAAGGGCAAGCAATGATCCTCTGGGCAATGACGTTAACCCTCTGGTGCACCACTTCCCGCTCTATCGTTCCAACTCCATGCGGCTGCTCTGGCTCCCGGAAGACTCGACAGCAGCGGCTGTCCCGACCGGCCTCTTCTCGGCTTCCAGCCGGGTTTTGGAAGCTGCAGAGGAAGCCATCCTCAGTACCCGGATGGTGGCAGTGGCGGCGCAGTCTCCCCATGTGGGGCTGCAGCTCCCTTCACTGCCTCTCTGACCCGGCTGCCGGAAGACTCTCTGCCCTGGCTGCTGGAAGACTTGGCAGCAGGCAGCTGGCCCGACTGGCATTGGCGTCTTCTCCGTTTCCAGTGGCTTCCAGCTGGGTGCTCACTGGCTTTGCCCACATCAACATGGTGAGGCCTAGGAGGCGTGCAAGCAGGGGAAGGAACAGGCGCTTGCGCGGCTTGGCACCTTCGGGCCGCTTGAGTCCCCCCCCATAGGAGGGACGGGGTTTGATGGTGCACGGAGGGAGCCTCTCTCTGCCGGACCCCCTGATAATAAGGCCAAGGCCATATTTTGGGGGTCAAAAGAAAATAAGTCCCTGTCTTATTCTGGGGGAAACACGGTATCTATCTATCTATCCATCCATCATCCATCCATCCATCCATGTCTGTCTGTCTATCCATCCATATCTATCTATCTATCTATCTATCTATCTATCTATCTATCATCTATCTATCTATCTCTATCTCCGTCTATCTATCTATCTATCTATCTATCTATCTATCTATCTATCTATCATCTATCTATCTATCTATCTATCTATCTATCTATCTATCTATCTATCTACCTATCTACCTATCTATCTATCTATCTATCTATCTATCTATCTATCTATCTATCTATCTATCTATCTATCTCTATCTCCGTCTATCTATCTATCTATCTATCTATCTATCTATCTATCTATCTATCTATCTATTATCTATCTACCTACCTACCTACCTACCTATCTATCTATCATCTATCTATCATCTATCTATCATCTATCTATCTATCTATCTATCTATCTATCTATCTATCTATCTATCTATCTACCTACCTACCTACCTACCTATCTCTATGTCGTCTATCTATTATCTATCTATCTATCTATCTATCTATCTATCTATCATCTATCTATCTCTATCTACATCTATTTATCATCCTATCTGTCTATCATCTATCTATCTATCTATCTATCTATCTATCTATCTATCTCTATCTATCTATCTATCTATCTATCTATCTATCTTCCATCCATCCCATATCTATCCATCCATCCATCCATCCATCCATCCATCCATCGGTGGAATTCAAATAATTAATAACCAGTTCTCTGCCCTAATGATGTCTTCCAACAACCAGTTCACCAAACTGCTCAGAAAGTTAACAACCGGTTCTCCCGAAGTGGTACGAACTGGCTGAATCCCATCACTGCATCCATCCATCCCTGTCTGTCTGTCTGTCCTCCCACCTTTATTATTTTTATGAATAACTCAAGGAAATCTAAACATATTTTACATAATCCCTTCCTCCTATTTTTTCCACAACAACCACCTTGGGAGGTGGGTTCGGCTGAGTGGGAATGACTTGCCCAAACTAACTCAGCTGGCTTTCACATTATAAGGCTACATTAACAGGTTCTCGCAAGCCTGGAAGTACAAAGCTCCCGCTGTCTGCTTTGCAGCCTGAGGGCGCCTTCTGAGCCTCCTTCTCAACCTGTTACGCAGTCGAGGGCTACACCGTATCAGGTCTGAAGGCCTAATAGAAAAGATGGCTTCCAGGCCTGATAGGTTACTTGGAACTCTGACACACTGTCTCTTATCTAACCATTCCCTGGGCAGCATCTCTTTGCCCTGTTTGCTGAGGTTTTTTTCCCCATGCCACTCTGCCTGGTGGGTATGAAGAGAGAGAAATATATTTATTTTCACTGTTAGTTCTGCAAAAACCACCGAGAATCCAAAAGCTCCTGCTAGTCTACAAAGTCATTTTGGTTATGCAACACCACAAGACGAAGATCGACACCCACCCGCCTGCCCCTTCCCTGCACCGTGTGGGTTCCTCTCCTTTGCTCACCTTCCGGTTCTCTTTCTTTCCTTTCCTTTCTTTTTGCTTTTCCATCTGAAGCAAGTAGCCCTCGGAATTGCTGCGGCTGAGAACGGGCTGGGCCTCTTCCCCGCTCTCCAGGTGGAGCTGCGAGTCGCTCTCCCCTCTCTGGATTATGGGGGGAAACATGCTAGCCAAATGATTCCTGGCAAGGTGGTCATTTGCCAGCTGAGAGATTTCTCGGTGGTGCTGTTCTACCGCCTGGATGAGCTGCGCTGTTGGAGAGAGGCTTCTCTTCACCGGGTGAGGAGCAAGTGGCTGTGAGGACCTCAAGGAACAAGGGCAAGTAAAGAGGGGTGCCAGGAGAAAAAGACACAAGAAGCAATGAAAAGGCACCGAATTTTGTGAGCAGCTTATAATGCGGTCCCCCACCTTGTCAATAGGCACCCCTTTTAGAACCCAAATAATCTGAGGGTGGTGATGTTCTCACCGGACAAGTCTTCTCCTGCAACCCCTTCTCTAGTTTCCAGAATTCTAGGGAATTCTGGGAGATGGAAGTCCACAAGTCTTAAAATTGCTCAGGTTGGAGACCCCTGTCCCAATGTATCCCTTCCTGAGATCATTACTCATGGAGCCCCACTCCCATCGTCAACCTCCTGAAGCTACCTGAGATGATGTTCCCACCGGACATGTCTTCTCTTCCAACCCCTTCTCTAGTTTCCAGCCTGTCTTTGGATCCTGCCCACATTTCTTTCAATATCCTTCATCTTCTTAACTTCTTTGCATTGAATTCCAATGTAGGAGTCTCCAACCTTGGCAACTTTAAGACTTGAGGAATTTTAACTCCCAGAAGTCTCCAGCCAGCCATGTTGGCTAGGGAATTCTGGGAGATGGAAGTCCAGAAGTCTTAAAATTGCTCAGGTTGGAGACCCCTGTCCCAATGTATCCCTTCCTGGGATCATTACTCACGGAGCCCCACTCCCATCGTCAACCTCCTGAAGCTACCTGAGATGATGTTCTCACCGGACAAGTCTTCTCCTCCAACCCCTTCTCTAGTTTCCAGCCTGTCTTTGGATCCTGCCCACATTTCTTTCAATATCCTTCATCTTCTTAACTTTTTTGCATTGAATTCCAATGTAGGAGTCTCCAACCTTGACAACTTTAAGACTTGAGGACTTTTAACTCCCAAAAGTCTCCAACCAGCCATGTTGGCTAGGGAATTCTGGGAGATGGAAGTCCAGAAGTCTTAAAATTGCTCAGGTTGGAGACCCCTGTCCCAATGTACCCCTTCCTGGGATCATTACTTATGGAGCACCACTCCCATCGTCAACCTCTTGAAGCTACCTGAGATGTCTCCAGCTGCTTCCTTTTCCTGCCTTGACACCCACAATTGCTCCCCAAACACTTGCATGCCCACTTCCCATCCATTCTTCATCTCAGGCTCTACATTTTTCCAGAAAGCTTTGGCTATACTGACCTTGCCCATAAAACCATGGCTAAACTGACTATCAACCCTGAAGCTGGCCTGGCTGAAGCCATCTTGGAGCTTCAGTGCTGCCACACTGGAGCTGAGTGACAGGGAGGCGGGATTAGAGATAGCTGGGGTTTTGTAGCCAAAACAAAATACTTTCTCTTGGGAACCAAGGACATTCTCACACCTGGTCAGAGGAAGGCGGAGTGGTGTCACCAGGCAACCAGACAGATCATGTGACTGATTGTTTGGGGTTGAGGGAAAAACGTTTTCTTTTAATTACTGTATTTTTCGGAGTATAAGACACTCTCCCCACCCCAAAGGAGGGCGGAAATTTGGGTGTGGTTTATACACCAAATGTAGCCCCACCCACCCACCGTCCCCCCCCCCTTTTGGAGGCTGCAAATGTAGCCTCCCAAACAGAGAGCCTCTCAAACAGCCTCCAAAAGTTCCGTTCGAGAGGCTGCCTTTGCAAAGAAAAGCTCCTTTGCAAACGGAGCTTTTGGAGGCTGCAAATGCAGTCTCTCTAACGGACAGCTTCTCAAGCAGAATTTTTATTTTTTTAATGTTTCTCCCCCCCCCACCCCCCCACCCCAAAATAAGGTGCGCCTTATATTCCAGAGCGTCTTATACTCCAAAAAATACGGTAGCTGAAAACAGTGGGAACCTTCAGAGTTGGTTTTCACCAGATCTGTGCCAATATGATATATCCAATAAAGCTATTCTCTGAGGAATTCACCTGCCTCCGAGTTTTGCTTAGTATGGGTGTATTACTTGGAACCCCTGACACTGACTTTGGCTTAACGGGTGGATCAATAAAACAAGGTGTCAGCAGACCATCTCATTTGAGTACTTCTGAAAACGGTATTCATAAAACATTATCTTTACCCTGAGTAATCAAAAGCATAGTTGTTAGGGATCTCTTCTGTATAAATCTGCCAAGCTTTGCAAGATGCAACGGCTCCGTTTACCGGCTTTTTCTGGCTACCGTTGTGTGCATACGACGCGCGCTCCTCCCCTATGGGATTCCAGCATTGGCCATGGCAGGGGAAAGGCTGAGGCTCTGAAACGGTACACCTGTAGAAGTATGGGTGATGGAGTCCAGAGACGTTTTCAAAGCCGGCTTGGCACTTTTCACCCGCGCATGGCGAAGGAAACCCTGGCGAGTTGTGGTAGGAACTCCGCTGAAGAGGCTTCCCAGCAAAGGTTAAATTCACGGACCGTTTCTTGGCATGGTGCTGAAGAAGGTATGGAGCTTGGGCAGAGAACGGGCTGTTTTCACTGGCAACGTTAAAGCAGGCAGGTGGATATAACTCACAATGCAGAGCACCTATGCTGTCCTGCTCCACCTCCGATGTTTCTATGTAAGCACTGGAACCCGGACAAGCATTCTCAAGTTCTAGCAGATTGTTACCACCGCTCGGCCGGCTTCTTAGTTCCACCTGGGTTCCTAAGGGATGTTGGGTGGAACCCTTGCTTGAGGGGGTTACGTTCAGCCATGCAGCTTGGCCGGAGCCCACGCCATCTGTCGGACACCTCGTAGATTGGTGAGCCTAAAATGAGTAAATTGTAAGGGAAATTTAAGGCTCGGTTCTATGTTGGTTGGGTAAGAAGAATGTTGGGCAGCTTGGCGGACCAACAAGTGGGGGGGGGGGGAAGGGGAACCGGGGTTGCACGAGTGGGGGGCAGCAGCTCACCACACACACACAGCTCAACATATGCGAGTGGCGGGTTCAAGTTGCACAATAGGTCCTGGATTTTGGACGCATTCTTTAAGTTCGTCCATCCAAAGTACTCTGATTCGAAAATTGTTGTCTTACGATGCACCGTTATGCCCAATTGAAGGTTATAAACAGACAAACAGACAAGAAAGTCCCCCCCCCCCCCGGTTCTCAGTTTATTGTGCCAAATATGAATATATAGACATCATTAACCATTAAATGGGAATATTGGTTTCTCATCAGGGGTGAAATTAAAACATTTCCCCTACCGGTTTTGTGGGCGTGCTTGTTGGGGGGGAGGTCATGTGACTGGGTGGGCGTGGCCAACTCGACATCACTCACATCGAGGGGCTCTTCGCTGGTCCCTCCCCTCCCAGCCACTCTTTGTCGCAAATGGCAGGAAAATGGGGAGGGGAATATTCCTGCCTACCATCCTTCCCTCTGTCTGTGCTGAGATTGAGGAATGGATGACAGGCAGGAAAATCCCCTTCCCCATTTTCCTGCCTTTCACAAAAACAGCTCCATTCCAGTTGCTCCCCACCCTGTCCCTCTCCCTCCTGGGGACTACCTTAAAAGGGACAGGCTGCAGCAGCTCCGTTCTGAATGGAGGGAGAAAAGTTAGCATTCTCTCTGCTGCATTTAACATTGAATTCTGTAGCAGAGAGAATGCTAACTTTTCTCCCTCCATTCACAACGGAGCTGCTGCTCCCTTTATGGTTCCCTCGTGGCCCCCTCCCTCCTGGGGACTACCTTAAAAGGGACAGGCTGCAGCAGCTCTGTTCTGAATGGAGAGAGAAAAGTTAGCATTCTCTCTGCTGCATTTAACATCGAATTCTGTGGAATATCGAGCGGCCGGAAGAGGTGAGCGGCGACCGGCCGGGCATGTGTGGGACCAAGGGGGGGTAGTTACTACCGGTTCAGCAAACTGATGCCCATAATCTCTAGTGGATCGCCCAAACCGGTTCGAACCGGTAGGATTTCATCCCTGTTTCTCATGCAAAAGGACAATTTTCTTCTCTATAAAAAGTACAGACAGCCCATTTTGGTTCTTGAATAAATATATCAAATAGTAGTAAACTATATTTGGATTTCTTCCCAAGTTCTAATCGAAGGAAACCCACTGCAGTACATCTTCAGTTCTGTCTGCCTTTCTCTGAGTATCTGAGCTAACTGCTGTCTGGCACAAGCACAATAACAGAGTTGGAAGGGACCTTGAAGGTCTTCTAGTCCAACCCCCTGCTCAAGAAAAGAAATCCTATAACATTTCAGACAAATGGTGGTTCAAGGAAGCTCCAGCCATCCTAGGTGCCACGGTAGGTTTCCTCACATTCTGAGAAGAGAGACTGGACCAGTGTTCTGTCCCCGTCTCACACGCGCACACAAACAGACAGCCAGGGGTTAAATAAACTGGCAGACAACCAATTCTTCTGATAAGACGCTTGGCAGCAACCCAGTAGCTGCTTGCCAAGAACTTTTACTCAATAAACAAAATACCCACAGTCAAGAATTGTCCAGTTCGTAAAATAAATCCAAGGCCGATAACGTTGTTTCCAAAGATGCAATGTGACTCGATAGTAGTTAGTTTTGTCCGTCACAGAGTCTGAATGGCCACCTCACCCCCTTTTATACCCTGTGGGGTGTGGTCCAGTGACTCAGCCTAATCTCTGGCACACCTTTTCTTCTGTTGCGTGCGCTTATCTCTGCGACGCTGCCAGGGATCCAGCCAAGACTCATTACCCTCATCACTGTCCACCTGTGGCTGCGTGGACATGATTGGCCCCGGTCCTATCTCTTGCCCTTTGGTGGACACCGAAGGCATTGCCAAAGAGGAGGGTCCTGGAGAGGGAGGCCTTGCCAACTCCTCTCCTTCACTCTCGGAGTCCTCTCCTGCCGATGACACAGGCTCAGGTAATGGAGCCACAACAGCCAGGGAATATTATTTGTCTGGCCCCCAGTCCCATGATGGCGAACCTATGGCATGCGTGCTGGAAGTGGAACGCAGAGCCATCTCTCTGGGCATGCCAGCCGTTGCCCATTGCTCTTCCAGATTCCAGTGCATGCATGTGTGCCAGCCAGCTGGTCTTTACATGCACGGAAGCACCAGAAAAGCAGCTCCCCACCACGCATGCGTGAGCTGGGAAGCTGAGCTTCCGGTTTCTGGCACGCACATATGCACTAGCCACCTGGTCTTACGGTTTCTGGTGCACATGCGCACACGAAGACCAACAGAGCTATCTCTCCGGGCACACTAGCCGTCACCCGTTTCTCTTTTGGGCTTTGGCACATGCAGCTGTTGTGGCTCCATCCTCCGAGCCCATCTTATCGGAGGAAGAAGGCTCCGAACATGAAGGAGAGGAGACGGCCAGGCCTCCCTCTCCAGGACCCTCCTCTCTGGCAATGCCTCAGGTGTCTCCCGAAGGAGAAGAGATTGGCCAGGAGCCAGGTGTTTCCGAGCCGTCGGATAGTGACGAAGAAACATTGTGGTTGGACCCATGCCAGCGTCGGAGATACAAGTGTGAGCAGCAGAAAAGGAGGCGTGCCAGAGATTAAGCTGAATCACTGGACTACATCCCACAGGCTATAAAAGGCTGTGTGGTGGCCATTCGGACTCTGTGACAGACAAAACTAATCTCTGGTGAGGCACTTGCACCTTCGGACACAACACCTATTTGCCGTGGATTTAATTACAAACTGGACTATTCAAACTGTGTGTATTTTTGTCTGTGTTATCGGAGTAAAAGCTCTTGGCAGGCAGCCATGGAGTTGCTGCCAAGTTCCTTATCACTGACGTTGTGTGTTTGAAGAGTTTATTTAACCCTCGGCTGGCTGGTTGGGTGTGTGCGAGGTACGGGGACAGAACAGCAGCGTGCTGGCCAGCTGGTCTTTGCATGTGTGGGAGCGCTGGAAACCAGAAGAGCAGCTCCCCAGTGCGCATGCACGCAAGAGCCCCAGGGAGCTGCTTTTCCGGTTTCCGGTGCTCCCCCACGTGCGCCCGCTCCCATTTCGGTACTCGGTGCCAAAAAGGTTCGCCAATCGCGCCCTACTCTTTAGTAAGATATTTCTGAAAGCTGAGAAAAGGTTTACTTATTTTTAAATGTTTATATACCATGCTAAATACACACTAATAGCATGAATTTGGGAAGAAAACTGCTGTGCTAAAATGCCCAAAGCTCTTAGCCTCGAAGGCAATGACAAGAAAGTGTTTGGATCTTATTTTATTCTTCCAATAAGCCACGGAGACAAATTGAATTGACTGGGCTAGAAAAATTGGGCGCGCCAAAAGAGCATTTGAATTCCAGGGCTACAGAAATATAAAACAACTGAGCAAAAAAAAAAAAAAAAAAAAAGTCCGTATTCGCTCTGTGTTTTACTGCAATAAACACATTTAATTTAAATGCTTCTGGTGCATACGTTTATATAGATGTGACAGTAGTCTTTTTGCAAAGTAGTTGACATCATATAAAGGTAAAGGTTCCCGTCGCACATATGTGCTAGTCGTTCCCGACTCTAGGGGGCAGTGCTCATCTCCGTTTCAAAGCCGAAGAGCGAGCGCTGTCCGAAGACGTCTCCGTGGTCATGTGACCGGCATGACTCAACGCTGAAGGTGCACAGAATGCTGTTCCCTTCCCACCAAAGGTGGTCCCTATTTTTTTACTTGCATTTTTTACCTGCTTTCGAACTACTAGGTTGGCAAAAGCTGGGACAAGTAACGGGAGCTCACCCCCTTACGCGGCACTAGGGATTCGAACCGCTGAACTGCCGACCTTTCGATCGACAAGCTCAGCGTCTTAGCCACTGAGCCACCGCGTCCCATCGTATACTTCGCTTAATTAGGAGGACTTGGGTTTTAGGGGATTTTGATCCCATTCTTCAGAACATCTCTCCGGCGCTAATAGGATTTTATTCTTGAGGTGATTAAGAAATGTTTGCTTGCTTTAGCTCTTTAAGCTAAGAAGCTTGGTCTGCGAAGGAGAACATTCCTAGCAGAGGAGCCTGTTTCTAACCAGGAATAAAATCAGGTGTTTTGAATCTGAAACAGAGAGGAGACTCTCTAAACCAGCACCCCCCCCCCCATCCTTTTGGGCACCAGGGACCAGTTCCAAGGAGAGCGGATTTTCCACGGACTATGGAAGTTTTGCCTACTGCCTGCATCGCACAGATGGGGCTTTGCTTGTTTGCGCAGCCCAGTTTCTGGCATTCCAAGGGCCCGGTACCGGTCTAAACCAGGGGTCACCAACCTGTCAGACCTCAGGGACCCCTAAATTCATTACTTTAAATCCCGCGGACCATTAATATGAATTAGTGATGGGATGGGGTCCTTCAGGCACTTAGCATGGCCACCTGTTAGCAAAGAGAAGTGCCCGAGAACCAGCACTGTCTGAAGACATCTCTGTGGTCATGTGGCCGGCATGACTGAACACCAAAGGCGCACAGAACGCTGTTACCTTCCCACCAAAGGTGGTCCCTATTTTTCTACTTGCATTTTTTACATGCTTTCGAACTGCTAGGTTGGCAGAAGCTGGGACAAGTAACGGGAGCTCACCCCGTTACGCGGCACTAAGGATTCGAACTGCTGAACTGCCGACCTTCTGATCAACAAGCTCAGCGTCTTAGCCACTGCGTCTCTTCGTAATATAAGCCCTACCCCCAAAATAAGCCCCAGTTAAGATTGTCAGCCAGATGGGTGCATTTAGAGTAACATATTTCCCCAAAAATGAGACCTAACCAGAAAATAAGCCCTAATGCGCCTTTTGGAGCAAAAATTAATATAAGACCCGGTCTTATTTTCGGGAAACATGGTAGTTGGGAGCAATAGGCTGACTCTGTAAACTGCTTAGAGAGGGGTTGTAAAATACTGTGAAGTGGTACATAAGTTTAAGCGGTATTGCTATTTTAATTTTAAAAGATCTCTTAGGAAAGAGGTACAAAAAGTATCTGCCTGCTAGTTCTACTTCTGTGCTCCAGAGTGACCTTGTCATAATCAGAACGAGGTCAATTTTTTCCAGCCTTTTAGTTGCATTTTTGGGAGGTATCCAAAGATAAAACAGGTGACTTCAGATTTGCTGGGGCTGCAGGCTCCCACTGCACTCCTTTAACGTGCCTAAATTTACCCTGCAAAAATCAGAGTTTTGTTCCTACTTATTTTTGGAGTGAAGTCCTCAACCCACCACCCAAAGTTTGGCGCAGACTTTGAACCAACCAAAGACAACAGTTGTTTTCTGCAAAAAGCAAACCAGCCCTTGAAATTTGTATCTTAGAGCGTATATGGAAGGTAGGTGAGAGTATTTCCTTGGGTCTCGATTATGGTAGCATCTTCTAGCCCTCATCTTCAACTTTGACCTCTGTCTACTTATAATTGGGGTCTCATATTTGGGTGTCTCACGGTTTGCTATATTTTTTGAAGAGCAACGTTTGTGAGATTACCGACTCGTCTTCATTACAGACATCAGAAGCGGAAAACCTTTGCTTCGTGAAGAAGAAAAGGGGGGAAAAAAAGAAAGCAAATTAGATTTTATTCGAACCGAACAAATTAAGGGCAGGCTTGGTTAAGTGGTCCATCTCTTTAAGCCAGAGGACCGTACACTGGCTGCTTTCCTCTCAGCACAATGCTTCAGGATAACAGTTAGGGCGGAAAAGAAAATCAGCCTCAGAAGGTCTTCCCTTAATTGCAACTTCTGGCATCAATAGAACCGTACCGGGACTTAACAAGAAAAAAAGACGATAGGGAAAGCATGTAGAACATGGTCTCTATGTTCCTTCTGATCCCTTGCCCTAGGTCAGGGATGTCAAACTCAAGGCCTGGGGGGACAGATCCGGGCCTGTGGGGTGCTTAGATCTGGCCTGTGGGGCCACCCTGGAAACAACGAAGGACCGGCCTGCGGGGTGCCTCTGCCAGGAAAAACGGAGCTCGGGAGGGCCGCGTGCTCCGTTTTTGCTGGCAGAAGGTTGCAGAAGGCCGTCCCAGCCGAAAACAGAGCTCACAAGGGCCATGCCCCCCTTGAACTCCATTTTCACTGGCAGAGGGTTGAAGGAGGCCGTCCCAGCCGAAAATGGAGCTTGGAAGCCTGTTTACGCTGGCAGAGTGCTCAGGCCACCAGGTGCCCCTGACACGAGTGACATCAAGCTGGCCATGTCCACCCTGGCCGTGTTCACACCAGCCCCGAGGTTAAACCAGGGGTGGGCTGCTGGGGGTTCGCAGGGGTTCAGGAGAACCTCTAGCTAAGATTCTGTGCAGTTTGGAGAGCCCCCAAATCCCACTTCTGAATAGCAACACCCACCCACCCTGCCCCTCCCCTCCCAGGAGTCCCCACATGGCCTGTTTTGGATGCCGGTAAGTGCAGGGTGCATGCGGAGGCTCGGAGAGGGCATAAAACGGGCCTACCGGAAGGTAAGGAAGGATGGGCAGAGGGCCTCCGGAGCCTAGGGAGGCTGTTTTCCCCCCTCCCGGAGGCTCGAGGAAAGCCTTCAGGGCCCACTCCTGCTGTGGTGCAGGAGGCTGACTAGGCCACACCCACCATGACCACGCCCACCCAGCAACCAGGCAGAGAACCCCTTGCTAAAATTTTTGAAGCCCACCCCTGGGTCAAACACAACCCTGATGTGGCCCTCAATGAAATCGACTTTGACACCCTTGCTGTAGGTCATTGTATGGTCGGGTCTATCCACACTGGAAGCATGGCATGGGCTACCATGCACCACACAAATTTCAGAGCCGTTGATCAATGTCTTGAGAAGAATCCTTTCTCCACAACCCCTGGCTCAATCTGGTATGTTCATATTTGGTCCTGTTCTGTTCATTTTGGGGAGTGTTACTGCACCAATGGTGAGTTACTCCCGGTTCAGTCCGGTTCTTGCGAACCTGTAGTAACAGCGGCAGGAGGCTATGCCCACCCGGCTGGACGTCATCACGGACAATCTGTGCACGCGCATCCATGATTCCTTGTCTGGCTTTCGGGTGCTTTGGAAAATAGCTTGAACCCCCTCGTTTCTGTGGCAGCCCCTCAAATATTGGAAGACTGCTCTCATGTCTCTCCTGGTCCTTCTCTTCACTAGACTAGCTATGCTCAGTTCCATCATATGTTTTAGTCTCCAGTCCCCTAATCATTTTGGTTGCTCTTCTCTGCACTCTTTCTAGAGTCTCAACATTTTTTTTTATAGTGTGGTGAACAAAAATGGATGCAGTACTCTAGGTGTGGTTTTACTAAGGCTTTATAGAGTGGTATTAGTACCTCCCTTTATCTTGATTGCATCCCTTATTTCTAGGTTGAATCTCTCCTTGTTCAGTTTCCATCCATTATTCCTTGTCTGGCCTTCGGGTGCTTTGGAGAATAGCTTGACCCCTTCCTCTTTGTGGCAGCCCCTCAAATATTGGAAGACTGCTATCCTGTCTCCCCTGGTCCTTCTCTTCACTAGACTAGCCATGCCCGGTTCCTGTAACCGGCCTCTGGAAAGCACCATCAAAGCTGAAAGAGATGTTGTTTTCTGGGGTTTTTTTATTTTTATTTTGAAGTTAAAGCTTCATCAACTTCCAGTTAAGGCCTCAGGTGCTACTCCTCACGAGGTGAGATGGGGATCTCCCAGGGTTAGAACACAAAGCCATCCACAGTCCATTTAATCTTTGCCCGCCCTGGCCTCCTCCATTTCATCCGGCCTTCGCCCCAGGCTCTCTTTGTTAACCACACCGGCGTTCGGGTTGGCGAATATGCACTCAGAGTAACTGCTTAATGGTACTTATTAAAGCCACGTATGGAGCAGAATGTTGCAGTGAAAGGTTTAACCCCGGGGAACCCACGATTCCAGATGGCAAGACGATAACTTGTTAGCCGGAGCTTTTATACTAGTGATTAATGTTTGTAATGTAGTGACTCTAATTCCAAACTCTTGAGTTTCTAGCAACCGTTGGGAGTTAGGCCTTTATTGTCCTGCGTGGATGGATCAAAGCAGTGGGTAAAAATAACATTTTAAGGAGAAACTTCCTAACGGTGAAGACAATTAACCCGTGGAACAGCTTGCCTTCGGGAGTCGTGGGAGCTGCATCACTGGAGGTTTTTAAGAGTGTGCGGTGGCAGCCAAAAAGAACCCAACACAATCCTAAAATGGGATGCAATCAGGGGTAAAATCCAGCAGGTTCTGACAGGTTCTGGAGTACCAGTAGCGGAAATTTGAAGCAGTTCGGAGAACCGGTAGCGGAAATTTTGAGTAGTTCGGAGAACTGGCAAATGCCACCTCTGGCTGGCCCCAGAGTGGGGTGGGAATGGAGATTTTGCAGGAGTAGGAAGGGAATGGGGATTTTGCAGTATCCTTCCCCCTGGAGTGGGGTGGGAATGGGGATTTTACAGCATCCTTCCCCTGCCACGCCCATCAAGCCACGCCCATCAAGCCATACCATGCCCACCAAGCCACGCCCACAGAACCGGTAATAAAAAAAAAATGGATTTCACCACTGGATGCAATCAAGATCAAATGAGGTACTAATACCACTCTATAAAGCCTTAGTAAAAAAACACCTAGAGTACTGCATCCAGTTTCGGTCACCACACTATAAAAAAAGATGTTGAGACTCTAGAAAGAGTGCAGAGAAGAGCAACCAGGATGATGAGGGGACTGGAGGCTAAAACATACGATGAACGGTTACAGGACCTGGGCATGGCTAGTCTAGTGAAGAGAAGGACAAGGGGAGACAGGATAGCAGTCTTCTAATATTTGAGGGGCTGCCACAGAGAGGAGGGGGTCAAGCCATTTTCCAAAGCACCTGAAGGCCAGACATGGAATAATGGATGGAAACTGACCAAGGAGAGATTCAACCTGGAAATGAGGAGAAATTTTCTGACCGTGAGAACAATCAGCCGATGGAACAGAAGTTGCCTTCGGAAGTTGTGGGAGCTTCATCACTGGAAACTTTCAAGAAGAGACTGGATTGCCATTGGTCTGAAATGGTGTAGAGTCTCCTACTTGGGTGGCGGGTTGGACTAGATGACCTACAAGGTCCCTTCCACCTCTGTTATTCTATTCTATTCTAATGTGGTTAGATCTGGGGTTTAGAATAGCTCAAGTAGACAAGGGATGTACTCAGAGGCACTCTTTCCAAATAGGAAACCAAGCAAAATTCAACATTTTAGTGGCTGCAACGGGCCTAGGAACAACCCTCCCGCTGAGCTGCATTGATCCAAATATCAATTAACGACCGGGTTGCAATCGGTTGCAACTCAGAGCAAAGCAAAAAACGTGAACTTTTCCAAGAGAGGCTTACAGTGAGGGGAGAAGGGGAAAAAAAAAAAATGTTTGTGCTTGCGCGCAACGCAGCCGTCATGTGCCCGGCAGGTAGAGCAAACATACTTCTGCATTAGCTCTTTGAAAAGAAAGACGGGAGCCGCAACTTCGACCCGCAATTTTGTTTCCTCCCCCCCCGTCCACCTCCCGAACTGTTCTATTAATGCCAATCAAATTGAGAAAATGATCAAATGAAATTGCATTTTGAGCATCGTAAGCTGTGTAATGTCTCTTCTATTAAATTGAGGCCCGTAATTGCTTCCCTGCTGGGGGGAAAAAAAAAAAAAAAAAAAAAGAAGGAGAAGAAGGAGAAGAAGAAGGACGACAACAAAGGCCTGCAATCATGAGATGTCATTATCCCCAGACCAGTAAACCGGCCTTTGGAAGAAAACTTCAAAGGCTCCGGGTTCTTGAATTGCATTTGGCTGCTATTGTGGAAGCCCGGGCAATCTTGATGAGGTGTTTACACGGAGGTAAGGCGGAGTGGCACAGAAAGCCTGAGTGCCTTAGTCTAGAGCCATTAAAAAATTGTACATTATGTTTCTCGCTTTGAAGTAAAAAGGGGGAATAGACGAGGCTTATTTTTTTTTTTTAGAAGGAAAGCAACTGGCTCAGAGCGCAGCTGAGTGAGAGACGGGAGGCAGCTCCATTCTCTCAAAGGAACTCATCATCCTCGGATTCGCGGAGAAATCAGGCAATCCTGATGGCCGAAAAAGAAAACCGATGCTTGAGAAAATGCGCCGGGGAATTAAGGGGACATTTCAACTTCCAACCAGGTTTAGGCTATCTAGCGCAGGTGTGTTGCACCCATTTAAGGACGGGGCCGCAGCCGTCATAATGGAGAACGTTAATAGAAGGCTCTTTGCCCGAAGGCTGAAAGTGGCTTTAGCCGAACGCTGCTTTGTGCCGCCGAGAGTTGTGTTTTTTAAGGCGTCTGTCTTCAGGCGGAAGTCGGCAAGGTGGTGATCGCGGGCGCCGAGATGCTCAGTAGGCTGTCTCTTTGATGCTCAAGTCCCAACCCAACCTGGCTTTATTTCTGCCTCTGATTTCCCCACCCCCCACCCCCCAAATAAACCCACGGAAAGCCAGGAGGCTACACAAGAGAAGTGGTATTCAGCCAGTTCAGACCGGTTCAGGCAAACCGGTTGCGGAAATTACGGGTGGACCTGCCCACCTGTCCCGGCTCTATGTCGTCCTATTTAAGCATGTTTTGGACACTGGGCGCGTTCGCGGAAGGCACGCATGTGAGCAAAGAGCAGGCGCGGAAGGCCGGACACATGTGCGGAAGGCCGGCGCATGTGTGAGGCGAACTGGTAGTAACAAAATGGGAAACCCACCACTGCTACACAAGACACCGACTTCAGGGGTGAAATCCAGCAGGTTCTGGAGAACCAATAGTGGAAATTTTGAACATTTCAGAGAACCGGTAGCGCAAATTTTGAGCATTTCAGAGAACCGGCAAATACCACCTCTGGCTAGCCCCAGAGTGGGGTGGGAATGGAGATTTTGCAATATCCTTCCCCCAGGAGTGGGAAAGGAATGGAGATTTTGCAGTATCCTTCCTTTGCCACTTCCACCAAGCCATGCCACGCCCACCAAGCCACACCCACAGAATCTCTAGTAAAAAAATTTGGATTTCACCACTGACCAACTTCTATCAGAATCCTGATTTCCCCAAAATGCCACTGGCTCCGCAAAGGTTCCCAAACCGTTCTTGGAAATTAAAAATAGAGAGTGGCTATGGTCCCCGTTTTGGATGGAATGATCATTTCTAGCCAAGGGCAACCCAACTAAAATAGAAGAACATATAAAATAGAAGAAAATATAAACTATAAGAAAGGTGGTAGGGAAAGGGCAAGCTCACTCACTCGTTTGTTGATAAATTCTTTCTTTCTTTATTAAATTTTTATGCTGCCCATCTCTCCTCTGGGCAGCAATAACATATTATATTTTTATCCTGCCTTTATTATTTTATAAGAAATTCAGGACTTCTTCCTTCCTTCCTTCCTTCTTTCTTTCCTCCCTCCCTTCCAATCTTCCTCCCTTTCCCCTAATCATTTTAACCATTCAGCAATCCATTTTCTTTCTTTCTTTCTTTCTTTCTTTCTTTCTTTCTTTCTTTCTTTCTTTCTTTCTTTCTTTCTTTCTTTCTCTTTCTTTCTTTCTTTCTTCTTTCTTTTTTTCTTTCTTCTTTCTTCTTTCTTTCTTTCTTTTTCTTTCTTTCTTTCCATGCTTTCTTTCTTTTTCTTTCTTTCTTTCTCTTTCTTTCTTTCATTCTTTTTTCTTTCTTTTTCTTTCTTTCTTTCTTTCTTTCTTTCTTTCTTTCTTTCTTTCTTTCTTTCTTTCTTTCTTTCTTTCTTTCTTTCCTTCCTTCCTTCCTTCCTTCCTTCCTTCCTCCCTCCCTCCCTTCCTTCCTTCCCTCTCTCTCTCTCTCTCTCTCTTTCTTTCTTTCTTTCTTTCTTTCTTTCTTTCTTTCTTTCTTTCTTTCTTTCTTTCTCTCCTTCCTTCCTTCCTTCCTTCCTTCCTTCCTTCCTTCCTTCCTTCCTTCCTTCCTTCCTTCCTTCCTCCCTTCCTCCCTTCCCTTCCCTTCCCTTCCCTTCCCTTCCCTTCCCTTCCCTTCCCTCCTCTTTGTTCCTTTTCCTCTGTCTGTTTGAATTTTGTGACTGTCTATTTTGTTACTAAGAAAAGCTTCTCAAAGGCAGCCTTTATGTCAGGGTACCTACCATACACTTGCCACATAAGCAAGATTTTTTGGAATTTTAAGTTGGGGGAAGAAATGGTCAGCTTCCCTCGAGCCATACCTTCCAGCCTGCCTGCTCAGTGCTTACTGTGATTTTATTATTCCTAGCATTATAAGGGAAAAAAAAAACAAAAACCCACCACCCATTGTTATTTAACAGCACACCCCTGGCTTCATCTCAGCCTCCTTACCAAAGATGGAAGATTAAAAGGATAGATGACACTTCTTTTACCTGGAAAATGCGTCTGAATATTGGAAAGCCTGCTGTGAACACTTGCAAACGGATTACCTACCGTGTTTCCCCGAAAACAAGACCTCCCCGGATAATAAGTCCTTCCCTGAAAATAAGCCCTCCCTTAAACCATTTAACCGCATTCGCACCCAATCCCTTCCATTTTTTTTTTAATTTGATTTATATGCCGCCCTTCTCCAGAGACTCAGGGCGGCTTACAGTGCGTTAAGCAATAGCCTTCATCCTTTTGTATATTTTATACAAAGTCAGCTTATTGCCCCCACAAACTGGGTCCTCATTTCACCTACCTTAGAAAGGATGGAAGGCTGAGTCAACCTTGAGCCTTGGCGAGATTCGAACCTGCAGTAATTGCAGACAGCTGGTGTTAAATTACAGTGCTTTTAGTCTGCAGAACTATCCGGGCTCCTCTGGTTAGGGTAAGGGAGACAGGTGGAAATCAGGTAAGACGGCAAGAGGAGCCCCGTCTTGCTCCACGCGCCCCAAAATAATAAGACATCTCTGAAAATAAGGCCAAGCGCTTATTTCAGGGTTCAAGAAAATATAAGACAGGGTCTTATTTTCGGGGAAACATGGTACAAAAACCACCTATTTACGATAAAGCAAACTGATAAAACCTTTCCCCAGCTCTGACTTCCAAGATCCTCCCTCTCCACACACACCCCTCCAACTCCAGGCCCTAAATGTGATTTTTGACTTTGAAGATTTTTTTAGACAAAAACTAAAACGTTCCTGTGCCATAGCCACCTCCCCCATTTTTATTTTCGAGTTCTAACGGGACCCAGAAACGTTCCTGTCAATAAAGGCAAAGGTAAAGGTTCCCCTCGCACATATGTGCTAGCCGTTCCCGACTCTAGGGGGCGGTGCTCGTCTCCGTTTCGAAGCCGAAGAGCCAGCGCTGTCCGAAGACGTCTCCGTGGTCATGTGGCCGGCATGACTCAATGCCAAAGGCGCACGGAACGCTGTTCCCTTCCCACTAAAGGTGGTCCCTATTTTTCTGCTTGCAATTTTTTACGTGCTTTCGAACTGCTGGGTTGGCAGAAGCTGGGACAAGGAACTTATCTTTTTTATTTATTCTATTTATTTATTTTTTAATTGATCTTGTCAATAAAAGGAAACTAATGTTCCGCTTTGCAGGATGCCCGTTCCCCCCGTTCTGTTTTCTAATTAAAAGAATCTTGCAACAATCCCCCTTCCCAATTTCCCACGGCACTAAATGTGGAAGCCCTGAAGATCCAAAGAAAATATGGCTTCCAGGGCTGATCGTTACCTTCTCTTCAAAGCCTTCTTCTCTCTGCTTTTTGCCATGGAGCCGAAGGTAAGAATTGTTCTGTTGGGCTGCTAATCCCAGCGTGTTTTTGTTTTTCTCGATGAAGTCTTTGTCGGGTCTCGGTTTCGGCGGTTCTTTGAACCGAACCCTGCAGCCGGAACTGGCCAAACTCTCATTGCTGTCATAGTGATGATTGACACCTGCTTTTCTTCCTTTCTTCTCCAGCCTGGAAGGTCTGTCTCTGCCAGCTCCAGGTTCGTCACCAGAAGGGCTCCAGAGTTCTCCAGCAATTGCTGATGAGATATTTTGAGGACTTTCCTGTAACTGGACGTTTTTGGACAGGATCCCGCCTTGGGAAAGACAGCAGGTCAGATCAAGGGAAGTCAAGCTGAAGTTTTCCAGTTCGTTCTGGTGGGAATCTTCTAACTCGAGGAAGCTTCTTCCTTCTGGGCTGTCTTTCCAGTTTGGATTGTAGCGCAGCTCGGAATATTTGTCCACGATGTTTCCCCGAATGCTAAAAAACAAAGCAAAAAGCGAAGAAATTTAAAAGTGGTCCAAGAGGGACACGGTTTTTAAAGACGTTCAAAATCTTATCTCCTTAGGTGTCCCAGAATAATTCATGTTGAAAGCTGCCCAGAGTCGCCTTGTAGCGAGCTGGGCATCAATAGAATAGAATAGAATAGAATAGAATAGAATAGAATAGAATAGAACGGAACGGAACGGAACGGAACGGAACGGAACGGAACGGAACGGAACGGAACGGAACGTAGAGTAGAGTACAGTACAGTACAGTACAGTACAGTACAGTAGAATATATAGAGTAGAGTAGAATATAGAGTAGAGTAGAATAGAGTAGAGTAGAATATAGAATAGAATATAGAGTAGAATATAGAGAGTAGAGTAGAGTAGAATATAGAGCTGGCTGGGAAAGTCGCAAACGGTTGAACACCTGATCCTGGGACGCTGGAACCCTTGTAAATATATGCTGGTTGACTAGCTCCTGAATTTTGATCACGTCCTCATGTGGATGCCGGGGTGGTCATAAGTGTGAGGACTGATCACAAGTTGTATTCAAACGGTCACTAAACAAATAGTTGTAAGTCCTCAACTTACAACAATTCGCTTAGTGACCGTCCAAAGTTACAATGGTGCTGAAAAAATGAGCGTTTTTCACAGTTACAATCTTTGCAGATGATAAAAATAGATGATAGATAGATAGATAGATAGATAGATAGATAGATAGATAGATATGGATGGATGAGAAAGAGATTGATAGACAGATGACAGACAGATAGACAGATGATAGATGGGGATGGATGGATGGATGGTTAGATAGATATAGATTGATAGACAGATGACAGATAGATAGACAGAAACAGACAGACAGATAGATAGATAGATAGATAGATAGATAGATAGATAGATAGATAGATAGATATGGATGGATGGATGGATGGATAGATAGATATAGATTGATAGACAGATGACAGATAGACAGACAGATAAATAGGGATGGATGGATGGAGAGAGAGATAGATAGGGATGGATGGATGGATAGATATAGATTGATAGACAGATGACAGATAGATAGACAGAGAGACAGACAGATAGGGATGGATGGATGGAGAAAGAGATAGGGATGGATGGATGGTAGATAGATAGATATAGATATAGATTGATAGACAGATGACAGATAGACAGACAGAGACAGACAGACAGATAGATAGATAGATAGATAGATAGATAGATAGGGATGGATGGATGGATAGATAGATAGATAGATAGATAGATAGATTGATAGACAGATGACAGAAAGATAGACAGAGACAGACAGACAGATATAGATAAATAAATAGGGATGGATGGATGGAGAGAGAGAGAGAGATAGGGATGGATGGATGGATAGATAGATAGATAGATAGATAGATAGACAGACAAACAGACAGAGACAGACAGATAGATAGATAAATAGGGATGGATGGATGGATAGATAAATAAATTAGACTGGTTAGCCTTAATGGACTCCATCTGAATTAGCAGTGCGCTAATTTGGAAACGCATCAAATTAAATGTTCCCTGAATGGCAAGTTCAGGATCCTTCCTGCCCGCTCTCCCCAATGCAGGCCCTTCTCTCCACCCAATTAGCCTCCTTTCCTGCGTTGCAATAAAAACCATTCAAAAGCTCCCCACTTTGCCCGGCCGGAGAGGCATATGGGAAGCGTGCTGTTCGTAATGAAGTCCCCTTTTCTCTCTTTGCGATGTTTGTCTCCAAGCAGGGCATTAAATGGGACATGTTTATCATTTTTCAATTCGGGCTTAATTTAATCCTTTGAAAACAGCCATTATTTGGCATTTATGTGGCATTAATGCTCCAATGAGCATAACAAATCCAATTTTCTATCTGCACAGAAGAGGAAAGTTAATGCGGCTCTCGGAACAAGTGAGGAATGTTTTAATTTTGCACTTAGGCAGTTATTGAATAAAAAGAGACAACCCATCCACTGGTGCTTCCCCCCTCTGCAAATCCTTCAAAATAATAATGTTTTCCAGAGTGATACAGTCTAAGATCTCTTGAATATGGCAGCCCTCTGTATATTATTTGAAATCAATGAAATTTATAGCCATTAACTCGCCACTTATTCAGCTAACTGCTTCTAAAATGATTATATCTGCATTTTTTTTTCCCCTTCAACCAGAGGGTGAAGCAAAACGCTCGCTAGGAGACTGGCAAATGATGAAAAACAAGAGAATGACATCAATACAAAAGCAGGATTAAATATAAGGCGGATATACAGATCAGTGAATTAAAAACACAACTCAAGTCAAACCATATGCCAGGTATTACAAAGGTTCAGAAGTAGCCAAATGGACAACCAATTGAATATGTGCCAAGGCAATCCTAAATTGCAGGAATAGAGGGATACAATCAGGAGCACGTGAGGTACTAACGCCACTCTATAAAGCCTTAGTAAGACCACAGCTAGAGTACTGCATCCAGTTTTGGTCACCGCACTGCAAAAAAAGATGTTGAGGCTCTAGAAAGAGTGCAGAGAAGAGTACAGTAATGCCCCTTCCTCCCCGCCCAAATAGCAGACCTTACACCAGGGGTGAAATGCTCCCGGTTCAGACCGGATCGCCCGAACCGGTAGTGATGGCGGCGGGTGGTTCGGAGAACCGGTAGCAAAAATCCCTGCACGCCTCCCCGCCCCAATGCACAGCTGAGCTGCGTGATCATCAGAGGCTTTTTTTTTTACTTTTAAAAGCATTTTTTCTACAACTTCTTTGGCCGAAAAAAATGCTTTTAAAAGTAAAAAAAAAGAAGCCTCTGACGATCGCGCGGCTCAGCTGGGATCGTCAGAGGCTATTAAAAGAAAAAAAAAAGCCTCTGACCATCAGGCAACTCAGCTGGGATCATCAGAGGCTTTTAAAAGCATTTTTTCTTACAACCTCTTCGGCTGAAGAGGTTGTAGAAAAAATGCTTTTAAAAGTAAATTTTAAAAAGTTGGCCACGCCCACCCAGTCACATTACCCACCACCACCACCGAGCCACACCCACAGGACCGGTAGTAACAAATTTTACATTTCACCACTGTCCTACACCATTTCTGACAGATGGCAGTCCAGTCTCTTCTTGAAAGCTTCCAGTGATGAAGCTCCCACAACTTCTGAAGGCAACTTCTGTTCCATCGGTTGATTGTTCTCACTGCAGGAAAATTTCTAGGTTGAATCTCTCCTTGTTCAGTTTCCATCCATTATTCCTTGTCTGGCCTTCAGGTGCTTTGGAAAATAGCTTGACCCCCTCCTCTCTGTGGGAGCCCCCCAAATATTGGCACACTACTATCATGTCTCCCCTGGTCCTTCTCTTCCCTAGACCAGCCATGCCCAGTTCCTGCAACCATTCATCGTATGTTTTAGCCTCCAATCCCCTAATCATCTTGGTTGCTCTTCACTGCACTCTTTCTAGAGTCTCAACATCTTTTTATAGCCCGGCCCCCGCTTCTCTGAGGGGTGCCCAGCCACACTTACCTCCTCCTGGAGGTTGCTGATGCTGTCGGTGCTGCTGCGGAACGAGGTGAGGGAAGGCTGGGCGAGGAGAGGTGGGGCCGAGGCGGCGGGGGCCGACCCCCCTAGCCATTTCCAAGGCAGCCCCATGGGCCAGATCTAGCCACATCACGGGCCGGATGCGGCCCACGGGTCTTGAGTTCGACAAGTAACTTTGAATGGTCATTACCGTGTTTCCTCGAAAATAAGACCCTGTCTTATATTTTTTTGAACCCTGAAATAAGCGCTTGGCCTTATTGTCATGCGCTCAAAAGCCCGATTGGGCTTATAATCCGGGGATGTCTTATTTTGGGGGAAACAGGGTGGATGGATGGATGGATGGATGGATAGATAGATAGATAGATAGATAGATAGATAGATAGATAGATAGATAGATAGATAGATAGATAGAGATAGATAGGTAGGAGGTAGGTAGGTAGGGATGTAGATAGATAGATATAGATATGTAGGTAGGTAGGTAGATAGAGATGGACAGATAGATGGATAGAGATGATAGAGCTAGATAGCTAGATTGAGAGATAGAGATAGATAGATAGATAGATAGATAGATAGATAGATAGATAGATGATAGATAGATAGATAGATAGATAGATAGATAGATAGATAGATAGATGTAGGTAGGTAGGTAGGTAGGTAGGCAGGTAGGTAGATAAAGATGAGAGATGGATAGATGGATAGAGATGATAGAGCTAGATAGCTAGATTGAGAGATAGAAATATATAGATAGATAGATAGATAGATAGATAGATAGATAGATAGATAGATAGATACTGTGTTTCCCCGAAAATAAGACCCTGTCTTATATTTTTTTGAACCCTGAAATAAGCGCTTGGCCTTATTGCCATGTATTCAAAAGCTCAATTGGGCTTATTATCAGGGGATGTCCTATTTTGGGGGAAACAGGGTAAAAGAAACTGTTGTCAATTTTTAGGACTACTTGCAAACACCCCTAAGAGAGAAAAAATACACAGGAGGGACACTGCTTTGTCCAAACTCGACAGAGATACCTTCAGACGGTGGGCTCAGAGTTTTATTCTATTGAGATGGAAAAACCGGTGTTAGACGTTAGAAAGGGTCCTATTTACCTCTCATTTTCAGGATTTCCTCTTTCATCCTGGTCCTCACTCAACCTCTCGGTTTCTTCTCCATCGGACTCTTCTTCGCTCGCTTCCAGGCTGTCCTTCTCCATGCTGTCCTCTCCCTCTTCTCCGTAGGCCCGGCTAACCCGTTCTTGAGTTTCACGGATCCGTTTCTGCAATTCCCACTGGTACTGGGCCTCCTCAACAAGGCTGTCCGAATCCGATTCGTTCTGAGCCAGTCCTTCAAAGGCCGTTTGCAAGAAGGAGTAACGGCGGTGTGCTTCGGTCAAGCCTTTCGGCGAGGGGCTGCTGATGTTCATCTCGCAAAAGCGAAAAGGTCAAACGTCAAGGATATCCGGCCCAGTTTTCTGCCAAAGCAATCGTATTTTATTCTTTTATGTACACTGAGAGTGTATGTACCAAGGCAAATTCCTTGTATGTCCAATCACACTTGGCCAATAAATAATTCAATTCTATTCTGTTCTATTCTATTCTATTCTATTCTATTCTATTCTATTCTATTCTATTCTACTCTACTCTACTCTACTCTACTCTACTCTACTCTACTCTACTCTGTTCTGTTCTATTTCTATTATTATTATTATTCTACTCTACTATTCTATTCTATTCTACTTCTATTATTATTATTCTTTTCTACTCTACTCTATTATTCTATTCTATTTCTATTATTATTATTCTACTCTATTCTACTCTACTATTCTATTCTATTCTATTCTACTTCTATTATTATTATTCTTTTCTACTCTACTCTATTATTCTATTCTATTTCTATTATTATTATTCTACTCTATTCTACTCTATTATTCTATTCTATTCTATTTCTATTATTATTATTCTATTCTACTCTACTATTCTGTTCTATTCTATTCTATTTCTATTATTATTCTACTCTACTCTACTATTCTATTCTATTATTATTCTTTTCTATTCTATTTTCTATTCTATTTCTATTATTATTCTACTCTACTCTATTCTATTATTCTATTCTATTCTATTCTTTTATTATTCTATTTTACTCTATTATTCTATTCTATTCTATTTCTATTATTATTATTCTACTCTATTATTCTATTCTATTTCTATTATTATTATTCTACTCTACTCTACTATTCTATTCTATTCTACTTCTATTATTATTTTCTACTCTACTCTATTATTCTATTCTATTTCTATTATTATTATTCTACTCTATTCTACTCTATTATTCTATTCTATTTTACTTTTATTATTTTATTCTATTCTATTATTCTATTCTATTCTATTTCTATTTCTATTATTATTATTCTACTCTACTCTATTATTCTATTCTATTCTATTCTATTCTATTCTATTCTATTCTATTCTATTCTATTCTATTCTATTCTACTCTACTCTACTCTACTCTACTCTACTCTATTCTTTTAAGAATAATTTCCAACAAGTTCCCGCCTTTAATTCTCTGGGATATTAGAAAAATAGATACCCAGATGATGTCAAGTAAAAGGAGAAAAGGGAGAGTGGGGGGGGGGTTTAAAAGGGAAAAAAGTGAGATATTATAAAAATGTACGCAAATGATGAAATAAAAATAAATAATAATTGACTAAGAAATTGAAATGAGAATAAAGATAATTAGAAAATCGGGGCTGCTCTAATACCACTTTAGATTGAACTGAAAAGGGAAACAACAGGAGAGAGGGCAAGGAGTAGAGAGAGAGGAAGGGAGAAGAGAGGAGAGGAGAGGGAGAGAAAGAAGAAAGGGAAACGGAGAGGAAGAAAAGGGAGGGGAAAGAGGAGAAGAGGAGAAGGTTAGAAGGGGGGAAGAAGAGAGAAGTGGGGGAAAAGAAAGGGAAGTAGGAAAAAGAAGGAGAGGAAGAACGAAGGAAGTAGGAGGAGAAAGAGGAAGGAAGAGAAGGGGAGGAGAAGAAGAAAGGTTGGAGTAAATGTAAAGGGTAAAAGAGCAGCCCCGAAAAAGTAAAAATGAAAAATGAAAGTTAAAAGAAAAGATGAATGAAAAATGATGGAAATGACTGTACATGTAAATGTGTTTATGAGAAATAAAAATAAAAAACTTTTTTGAAAAAAAAAAAGAGAATAAACATCATTCGAATCCCTAGTACAAGTCTCCTCCAAGGTCCTTCCAACTCTGTTACTGTTACTATCAAAATATTAAGAGACATGAAAAGTTCAGAGTTCTTCTGCATGCCAAAATTCCAGCTTTGGAAGGGTTGTGGACTTTAAAATATGTTCTGCATTTCTTCCGAAAGTGTAAAAAGTGAATATTGATGGAAACAGATCCTGGAGAAATCTAATTAGGGTCAGGAAGTTGAGATTATATAAACGGATTGATTGACGGATTGACTGAACGAATGAACGAACGAAGCCATCCCTCTATCCAATAATAACTAAATAATTATTATGGGTCAATATTTAATCAATTAAATGATATTTAAATAAGTGTCATGGGTCGATAAAATCAAAGAATAATTAAACAATTATGTTTCAATATCTAATCAATTAATCCAATAACAGCTGTTGTGGGTCAATTCCTAATCGATAATCAAATAATAATGAAATAATGTATTGATGAATAACAAATCAATCTTTCAATCAAATAGTAATTAAATGAGTGGCATGACTCAATACCCATCCTTCCTGATAGTTTATCAATATGCCTTGCGAGGCACATCTGCAGTTTGCGTGCGTCTTGTGTGGGCGTGATGCAGGTAGTCCTCGATTTACGACCACAACATTTCTGTTGTTAAGCGAGACATTTGTTAAGTGAGTTTTGCCCCATTTTACGAACCTTTCTTTGCCACAGCTGTTGTGAATCATCGCAGTTGATAAGTTAGTCACCCTGTTGTTAAGTGAATCTGGCTTCCCCGTTGACTTTTGCTTGGTGAGAAGGTCGCAAAAGGGAACGACTGGACATTGGGACACCACAACGGTCATAAGTACGAACCTGTTGCCAAGCATCGGACTTTCGATCACGTGTTCACGGGGCTGCTAGAAAGGTCGTAACTGTGAAAAACGGTCCTTTTTCAGCGCCGTTATAACTTTTTGAACGGTCACTAAACGAACCGTCGTTAAGTCGAGGACTCCCTGTAACGTTCACCAGCAGGAAACGGCGAGTGGCCGCTGCTTGCTTTGCGCTTATGAAGTACAGAATTATACTAGTTTTGGTGATCTGGAGTTTTAAAAACTCTTTGTATTCTGCGCCCTTTCCAGGATGGCATCTTTTCCCAACCTGGGGCACTCCTTGAAATGCAAGAGCAGAACAGAGAGTTGGAAGGGACCTTGGAGGACATCTAGTCCAAACCCCCCCCCCCCCCCGCTCACACAGGAGACCTGTACTAGAGATTTGAACCGCGGAAACTGTCGACCTTTCTGATTGACAGGCGCATCGTCTTAGCCACTAAGCCACCTAGCCCAGGCTAAATCCGACATGCATCTGGATGGAGGAGGGGGTGGGGGAATAAATTAGAATAAAAATGGCATTTTTTTCCAGCCTTTGCAAGAAATATCTCTCTCTCTCTCTCTCTCTCTCTCTCTCTCTCTCTCTCTCTCTCTCTCGGTCAATACAGATACAGATTATTTTTAATTTTTTTAAAATTTAATTTTAAATTTTTTTTAATTTAATTTTTTTTTTAATTTTTTAAAAGTTTTAAATTGGTTTGTGATTTTTAATTTTTGGGCCAAATTTATATATATTTTAATTGTTTTTTAATATTTGTATTTCATGTTCTTAATTCTGGCTGTACACCGCCCTGAGTCCTCAGGGAGAAGGGCGGTATATAAATTGGAAATAAAATAAAAAATAAAATAAAATTAACAGAGTTGGAAGGGATTTTAGAGGTCATCTAGTCCAACCCCCACTCCCGTTCAAGCAGGAGGACCCTACACCATTTCTAAGCAATGGCAGTCCAGTCTTTTCTTGAAAGCCTCCAGGGATGAAGCTCCCACAACTTCCGAAGGCAACTTCTAACTATCCCCCCACCCCCAAATGCAAATATGCACCCCCATAAAGCAGAGGTCTACAAACTTGGCAGCTTTAAGACTTGTGGACTTCAACTCCCAGAATTCTCCAGCCAGCATTGCTGGCTGGAGAATTCTGGGAGTTGAAGTCCACAAGTCTTAAAGCTGCCAAGTTTGAAGACCTCTGCCATAAAGGTTGCAAGGAATGGCAGATGAAAAAAAAATAATAATAATGCAGGATTCTCTTGACCTGAGTGAGAATCCTACCCAAAGGCATTTATTATTATTATTATTATTTATTTATTTTTGGAAAAGCTGCACAGCAGGGAGAATCTTGGCTCTTCCAGGCAGAAATTCAACAGGGGAAGCCCAGTGCACCTCCTTCCCATGCCAACCCCCCTCCCCCCCTAAACCAAGCCCACCCTGGTCACCTTGGGGGTCTCCCCCCACCCCTCTCCCCCATTGAGACCTGCTCAGTACCTTCCACCAGCCGCAGCGCTGCGGGGTATTCACAGAGCGCGTTTCCGCAGCCCCCGCTAAGCCACCAGCGTGATTTACAGCCCTCCTAGCAACGGTATCCAGATGCACAAGCTCGGCGCGAACCAACTGTCCGCTAAGAGAGGGGTGTATGCGTGTGTGTGTGTGGGGGGGTGAAGCAGCGTTCTTGAGCTTCCGCTTTGGGCTCCAGGAAAATGGTATGGTCCAAAGTCTGTTTTTGCTTTGCTTTTTTTTTTTATCCAAAGGTTTTTAGGATTTATTAAACCAAATTGGCAGTTTTCTAATTTTATGAGGAGGGAGGAGGGGGGGGAAGAGAAGGAGGGAGGGAGGGAGAAGGGGAAGGGGAGGAGGAAGGACTGATGTTGTTAGCTAGTTTGGTAATGAAACGTCTGCCAGAAAACAGCGAAGCTCAGAGAGAGCACCGAGGTTCTCAACAGTTCAACCCTGAGCTACAAATATGGAAGGGAGGAAGGAAGAAAGGAAGGAAAGGAGATGGAAGAAAGGGAGGAAGGAAGGAATAGGGTAGGAAGGAAGGAGGGAGGGAGGGAAGCAAGGAAAGGAAGAAGGAAGAAGAGATGGAAGAAAGGGAGGAGGAAGGAATAGGGTGGGAAAGAAGGAAGGATGGAGGGAGGGAGGGAAGCAAGGAAAGGAGGAAGAAAGAAAAAGATGGAAGACAGAGGGTGGGAGGAAGGAAGGAAGGAATAGGGAGGGAGGTTGGAAAGGAAGGGGGGTGGGAGGGAAGCAAGGAAAGGAAGAAGGAAGAAAAGGAGATGGAAGGAAGGGAGGAATAGGGTAGGAAAGAAGGAGGGAGGGAGGGAGGGAAGCAAGGAAAGGAGGAAGGAAGAAAAGGAGATGGAAGGAAGGGAGGAAGGAAGGAATAGGGTGGGAAAGAAGGAAGGAGGGAGGGAGGAAGGGAGGGAAGCAAGGAAAGGAGGAAGAAAGAAAAAGATGGAAGACACAGGGTGGGAGGAAGGAAGGAAGGAATAGGGAGGGAGGTTGGAAAGGAAGGGGGTGGGAGGGAAGCAAGGAAAGGAAGAAGGAAGAAAAGGAGATGGAAGGATTGGAGGAAGGAAGGAATAGGGTGGGAAAGAAGGAGGGAGGGAGGGAAGCAAGGAAAGAAAGGAAGGAAGGAAAGGAGATGGAAGAAAGAGAGGAAGGAAGGAATAGGGTGGGAAGGAAGGAAGGATGGAGGGAGGGAGGGAAGCGAGGAAAGGAAGAAGGAAGAAAAGGAGATGGAAGAAAGGGAGGAAGGAAGGAATAGGGTGGGAAAGAAGGGAGGGAGGAAGGAAGGGAAGCAAGGAAAGGAGGAAGGAAGAAAAAGATGGGTGGGAGGAAGGAAAGAAGGAAGGAATAGGGAAGGAGGTTAGAAAGGAAACGGAGGGAAGCAAGGAAAGGAAGAAGGAAGAAAAGGAGATGGAAGGAAAGGAGGAAGGAAGGAATAGGTTGAAAAAGAAGGAGGGAGGGAGAGAGGGAAGCAAGGAAAGGAGGAAGGAAGAAAAAGATGGAAGACGGAGGGTGGGAGGAAGGAAGGGAGGAATAGGGAGGGAGGTTGGAAAGGAAGGAGGGAGGGAAGCAAGGAAAGGAGGAAGGAAGAAAGGGAGGAAGGAAGGAATAGGGTGAGAAGGAAGGAAGAAGGGAGGGAGGGAAGCAAGGAAAGGAGGAAGGAAGGAAGGGAGGAAGGAATAGGGTGAGAAGGAAGGAAGGATGAGGGAGGAAAGCAAGGAAGAAAAAGATGGAAGAACGGAGGGTGGGAGGAAGGAAGGAAGGAATAGAGAGGGAGGTTGAAAAGGAAGGAGGGAGGGAAGCAAGAAAAGGAGGAAGGAAGAAGAGATGGAAGAAAGGGAGGGAGGGAGGAAAGGAAGGGAGGAAAGAAAGAAAGAAAGGGAGGGATGGAATTTACAGGGCAATTTAGTCAACAATACTATTTCTCATAATTCTTTTTTATCAAATCTGGAAATGGCCTTTCTTATGACAGGTCCTCTTTCTTCACTTTGGCATATTTGAAGAATATGCTTTTTCCAAAAAGGAACTGTGTTTGATGAAAATTAAGCTCTAATTAATATAAGATAGGTTGCAAACCTCCACATGACTAATAGGGGGAGGTTTTAACCCAAAATCTGCTGCCTTCTCTTGGTTATCTTGATTTCTGCAGCTTGAATGTGCTGCTAAGAGACTATTTGGCAAATGGATATCGTACTATATTGTGCTTGTAACGGATGTTACAACCTTTGAGGAAAATCAAAGGTTGGAGTGTGGGGACTATCATTGTAACCTTCCTTTTAGGGAAGTTTAAAAGATTTCTTGGAGTAATGTAATAAATTAACTTTGTATATCCCGAAATCATTAAGACCACACGAGGAATTTAACTGCTAAGTAACAACTGATACAAGTTCTCAAGAGCCTTTATAGTATGGTTATTGCTTTATTTGCAATATAGTTCTAAAATGTATCTTAGTCTAGGAGGCTCTCATCTGAAATCCTCTCCAAAATCTGGATTTTTGAAGAGATTTTTTTTTTTTGCAGAACAGGGCAGCGCAGGAAGAAAAAATGGGAAGGGAAGATGGTCCTTGCCGTTAAACACGGCACAATATTGTCCTTAGTGTTTACATATCCGTTTCTCTAAAGTGGGACGATTCTTTTTCGAAGACTGAAGAATCCTGACTTTCTTCTGAAGGTTTTGGCGTCCTGGTATACGATTTTTGAATTGTATATTTCTCGCTGTTCCTCCAGGGGATCACTGCATAAAATAAAGGCATAGGTCACGGCTACTTCGAGCTCATTTCTTTTTACTTCTGATCCTAGCTCATATTTCAGCCCCAAAACAGCTGGTAAAAAAACAGATAGAGATTAACAGAGTTGGAAGCAGGGTGGATTTGATTTAAATCGAGTTGATTTAAATCACAATTTAAATCATGATTTAAATTACCGGTAAAAAGGCTTGATTTAAATCAACTCGATTTAAATCATAATTTTTAAAGAGCAACTGTCATCTCTGCTACTCCTTTGACCCGCTGTTGACTCACCGATAGTCCCAGTGTTGCAGAATATACAGCCTCGTGCTACATAACTAAGCTCCATTTCATGCTGAATCAACTAAATTATTTATGTATCTTAAATAGAAAACTATCTTATGATAGATTTTTACCCCAAAAGTTTTTTATTAAAATAAATTCGATAAAAATAAAAAAAAATCCGATTTAAATAAAAAAAATCCGATTTAAATAAAAAAAAATCCAATTTAAATCGAAAAAATCTGATTTTTTTGATTTTTTTAAAAAAATCATTGATTTTTATCCACCCTGGTTGGAAGGGACCTTGTAGGTCATCTAGTCCAACCCCTCCAAAGCAGGAGATCCTACACCATTTCTGACAGATGGCAGTCCAGTCTCTTCTTGAAAGCCTCCAGCGATGAAGCTCCCACAGCTTCTGAAGGCAAGTTGTGTTCCACGGGTTGATTGTTCTCACCGTCAGGAAATTCCACCTTATTTCCAGGTTGAATCTCTCCTTGTTCAGTTTCCATCCATTATTCCTTGTCTGGCCTTCAGGTGCCTTGGAGAATAGCTTCACCCCCTCCTCTCTGTGGCAGCCCCTCAAATATTGGAAGACTGCTATCCTGTCTCCCCTGGTCCTTCTCTTCAGTAGACTAGCCATGCCCAGTTCCTGTAACCGTTCATCGTATGTTTTAGCCTCCAGTCCCCTCATCATCTTGGTTGCTCTTCTCTGCACTCTTTCTAGAGTCTCAGCATCTTTTTTATAGTGTGGTGACCAAAACTGGATGCAGTACTCTAGGTGTGATCTTACTAAGGCTTTATAGAGTGGTATTAATATCTCCCTTGATCTTGATTGCATCCCTCTGTTAATACAATTTAAGATTGCATTGGCTTTTTTGGCTGTCGCTGCACACTCTTGGCTCCTATTTAATTGGTTGTCCACTAAGACTCCAAAATCCCTCTCCCAGTTACTGCTATTAGGCCTGATTTCACCCAGTCTGTATGTCAGCACTTCAAACTGCAATTACTCTAGTGCTGACATAAGAAGGAGGAGCGGAGGCGTCTGGAAAGGGACGTTTGAGTTTTCACCTACTTATTTTCCCTGGAGATAATATCCCCTAGGAGATGGGATGGGAGGGGGGAAATTCCTTTGAGCTGGAGCAGTAGATTAGGGGCAGAGTGATTTGGAAGATGGCCAATGAGTGCAGGGGTGTGGGGAACGGAAAGGGAGGGTTTTGGGTCTGGAAGTCAGTGTTGGCCTACGATGGAGTCGGACTTTTGAATGTCGTGCTTAATAAAGGGGAATTTTCTTCAAAGACTTTGTTTGAAATGCAATTTATTTGAGACGACCTCGAAATCTGACACTGTATGTATATTTCACAGCAATTGAACTGCACATTTGTTCATCCTTGCTTTTCTTAATTCCAACCTCTGCCCTGCCTGCAAACATGAAGAAATTCCATTTATACATACCGCATATATTCTTCTCGAGCCTGCCAGGGGCTTCGTTTGCTTTAGGCCTGTAGCTCTCAATGGGTTGTTCAGAAGCATTATTATTTTCTATATTAGGGAGGGACAGGAATGAGGTGCAGAGTATTAGTCCAGATATCTGTCGCGACAAGGCAGATTTAGCTCACATACCTATTGATAGTCCTTGACTTATGAACGGTCACTTAATGACTATTCGAAGATGCGAAGGCCCCTCCAGATCTACTTATGACCTGTTTTCGGAGTTACAATGTCCCCAGACAACGCACACACAAAGTCACGTGGTTGTCAGGTTTCGATGTCATCTCAAATAAATTGCACTCCCAAACAATTAATCTTTGCTGAAGTATTCCATTTATTGAGTACAACAGATCTGGCCCCGACTTCGTCGTAGCTGATACTAACCCTCTGAACCCCCAAACCCTTCCCTTTCCATTCCCCAATTCTCATCTTCTCATTGGCCATCTTCCAAGTCAGTCTCCCCAGCTCCTGACTTCAACCCACAGGAATGTCCCCCCTCCCATCCCATCTCCTAGGGGATATTATCTACAGAGAAAATAAGTAGGTGAAAAGTCAAGCCTCGTCTCCTCCTTTTTATGGCAGCATTAGAACGCTGACAGTGGTCACATTTTGGGTACTTGCAACCGGCTCACCTTTTCGGCTGTTTGAAGCATCCTATGGTCACATGACTGGAATTTATGTCATTTTTTGGGGGGGGTCAAATGCCTGTGTTTACAGCCATTGGGTAAAATGGATTTGCTTAATGACCACTAGGTTTGCTTAACAACCGTGGCATTCGTTAACAAGCACCGCCAAAACAGTAAAAAATAAAATAAAATAAGGTCTGGTCAAGTCTAGTGAGATGATGCCTCCAGTTAGGACTGCAACCACTTAATTATAGCAATAACACTTAGACTTATATACCGCTTCACAGTGCTTTTACAGCCCTCTCTAAGCGGTTTACAGAGTCAGCCTCTTGCCCCCAACAATCTGGGTCCTCATTTTACCAATCTTGGAAGGACGGAAGGCTGAGTCAACCTTGAGCCTGGTGAGGCTCAAATCCGCCAAATTGCAGGCAGCCGGCAGTCAGCAGAAGTAGCCTGCAGTACTGCATTCTCACCACTGTGCCACCACGGCTCTTAAGAACTGTAATTCTGGGCTCAGTTAAGCTCATAAGTCAAGGACTACCTGTATAATGTCCCATGTTTACTTGGAAGGAAGCCTCATTAAATTCAATGGGGCTTTACACTCAGTTAAGCTCATAAGTCAAGGACTACCTGTATAATGTCCCATGTTTACTTGGAAGGAAACCTCATTAAATTCAATGGGGCTTTACACTCAAGTAGGTGGGTATAATGATGACTGTCCCACCTCCAACACGTTCATGAGTCAGAGATCCTAATTTTCAGGTGAAGTCTTTTTCCTAATTCTAGGTTTAATACTGGCTCAAATCTGACTGGCGTTGGTGAACAAACATATTGGAATTTTTAAAACATCTGCTATACAAATTCAGGAAAGTGAAATCAATTGCTGTGGCAGACAAGGTTCTACTGTTCTCTGAAGATGTTGAAGATCGTTTTGTTGTGGTCTGCCAGTGGCCAGCGGAGCTGGCAGCAGATTCGGACAGTGAGGAGGTTGGGGAGGAACATGGGCCAGTCCTGGAGTCTGGGGAAGGCTCTGATGAGGGCTCTGCGTCGGAGGCAGAGAGGGGGTCAGGGCCGTATGCCAGTTATCAGCTACCTTCGGAGTCGGAGATAAGTGGGGGCAGAAGAACAGCGGTATCCTGTTCCCAGTGTACGCATGCACAGAGTTGCCAGACGAAGGGAACCGCTAAAGGACAAGGGTCGACTCGGGAGTAACGCCACTGTGGACGATGAATAGCCCCTCCCAGAGGGAATAAAAGAGGAGCGACAGGGGAGTGGAGTTTGCAGGAGACAATTCATTCATTCCTGCATTCTTGCCAAGAATTGCAGCATCTGAAAGATATTGGCCCGGCCACTCTCCAAGCCTGATAAAGGTCGGTAATTGTGAACTATCTTGAAAGAATGTGGGAGAGGAAAAACTTTGCTGGAGAGGAATTCACTGTCAGTTAAATAAAAGGGGTTTATTGGGAAGCCTAGGTCATTTCCCACAATCTTGAAGCACCACAAGAAATTTTGTGGGTGTTGAACGCAGGCTTTTTAGCAACTTTTGGGCACATGGGTGGAAGAGGAAACTATTGCCAATGTGTATTAAATTCTCCTTTTTTTTTCCTTCTTACCTTTTTTCCAGTCCCTGTGTGCTTTCCACAGCTTCACCACAAAGAGAAGGACGATGATCAAGAGAGCAAGAAGGAGAACGGACACAAGGCCCGGGAACAAAATGTTGGCTTGTTCCTCCATAGAGCCTCTGTAAGTCATGTTTGTTTCTGTTTTGGGGAGGAAAAAAAAAAAAGGAAGAGAAAACATTTGAGTTTTGTCATCTTTAGCTTCTATTTCCTAGCAGAAAAATATTGGGGGGCGGGGGGGGTTATGAGAGCTGGAGAATTGTATTTCTCCACCAGTTGAGTTTCCATGGAGTCCACCACACCAGCATTCTCCAACTTGCTATTTCCCAGAAAGTTCTGGACTATACATAGAGTTGTATAGTCTTCAAGGGCTCTTTGGAGGTCATCTAATCCAGGGGTCACCAACCTTTCGGACTTCAGGGACCATTAAATTCATAATTTTAAATCCCGCGGACCACTAATACGATCTGCCTAATGACTGGCTGGGTGGGCGTGGCTAGGTGGTCATGTGACTGGGTGGGCGTGGCCAACTCGATCTCTCTCACGTCGAGGGGTGCCTCGCCAGCCTCTACCCGCCACTCCTCTCCCAGCCACTCCTCGCCTCCCCGGCCATTCGAAATCATTCGAAATCAATTAATAAGAACAATATGAACCCACCTGGAATGTCATTCGTTTTGCTTTGGCTAAGTGTCTGAATCCAAATTATGATTTATAGCTTAGTGTATATTGAGCATACCTAGCCAAGGAAGTCTATTTATAAACCCATTTATAAATTTATAAATTCTTTATAAAGAATTCCATGCCCATATACACTTAATGCACTTAAGTCCAGGAAGTTTGACTAGGGAAACACTAAAAGAGCATATCTTTTCAGCGAATACTCTGAAATGAAAACTTTATCGTCTTTTTTTAAACAGATTAACAGAGTTGGAAGGGACCTTATAGGTCATCTAGTCCAACCTCTCGCTCAAGCATTCTGACAAATGGCAGTCCAATCTTTTCTTGAAAGTCTCAAATGATGAAGCTCCCACAACTTTCAAAGGCAACTTCTGTTCCATGGGTTGATTGTTTTCACTGTCAGAAAGTTCCTCCTCATTTCTAGGTTGAACCTCTCCTTGATCAGTTTTCATCCATTATTCCTTGTCTGGCCTTCAGGTGCTTTGGGAAATAGCTCTCTGTGGCAGCCCCTCAAATATTGGAAGACTGCTATCCTGTCTCCCCTGGTCCTTCTCTTCACTAGACTAGCCAGGCCCAGTTCCTGCAACCGTTCTTCATATGTTTTAGTTTCCAGTCCCCTAATCATCTTGGTTGCTCTTCTCTGCACTCTTTCTAGAGTCTCGACATCTTTTTTATAGTGTGGTGACCAAAACTGGATGCAGTACTTTAGGTGTGGTCTTACTAAGGCTTTATAGAGTGGTATTAGTACCTCCCTTGATCTTGATTGTATCCCTCTGTGAATGCAAATTAGGATTGTATTGGCTCTTTGGGCTAGCACTACACACTGCTGGCTCCTATTTAGCTGGTTGTCCACTAAGGCTCCAAGATCCCTCTCACAGTCACTGCTTTTAAGCCTGGTTTCACCCAGTTTATATGTGTACTTTTGGTTTTTCTTACCTACCTGTGTTTCCCCGAAAATAAGACCCTGTCTTATATTTTTTTGAACCCTGAAATAACTGCTTGGCCTTATTGCCATGCGCTGCTTATTTTGGGGGAAACAGGGTAAGTGTAGTACTTTGCTTTTGTCTAACCTATCTTCCCTAAACAGTTGTTCTGTCCCCGTCCCACACGCACACACACCAACAGATGTTCAAGAGTTAAAGACCAAACCAGTCGGCAAAATCCTTTTCCTTATGATAACGGAACTTGGCAACAACCTAGTGGCTGCCTGCCAAGAGTTTATTACTTACGAAGAGGAGAGATAACTTCTCCCCACTTCTGGTACATCAAAAGAAACAGCTCAATCATTACAGAGTCAATCAAGTCCAGAGATAATCCAGCAAAGTCTATAGCAAAAGTCCGGCAATACAGAATGGCGTGGAAGCTTTCAGCTTTGTTCGTCACAAGGTTTGACTGGCCACCACGCTCCCTTTTATATCCTGTGGGGTGTGGTCCAGTGACTCAGCCTAATCTCGGGCATGCCTTTTCTTCTGTTGTGCGTGCTTATCTCTGCGATGCTGGCGTGGATCCAGCCAAGACTCATTACCCTCATCACTGTCCACCTGTGGCTGCGTGGACGTGCTTGGCCCCGGCCCTATCTCTTGCCCTTCGGTGGACACCGAAGGCATTGCCAGAGAGGAGGGTCCTGGAGAGGGAGGCCTTGCCAACTCCTCTCCTTCACTCTCGGAGTCCTCTCCTGCCGACGACACACGCTCAGGTAATGGAGCCACAACAACAGAGTCCCCAAGCCTCTGGCATCAGACCAGGAAGGAGAGCGAAGAATTAAAAGCACATCAGTTGAACATTATTAGTAATGTGGGAGCAACTTACGATTGTTTGCCCAAACTTCTTTCTCTGTACTTGGGAACATTGTTTGTGTGGTTGGGTTTCCTTCTGTTACGTTGGATGTTGGATTGGATTCTGTGGAAGGGATGACAAAGAGGGTTATGGAAAGGAGAAAGGAGAAATGCAACCGATGTTATGGAGAAGAGCAGGAAGGAAGTTGAGGGGGATGTCCAGAAATACCAGAGTGTTCTGCCCCAGCTACGGACCCCAAAGAACGCAGCACACACAAAGTCTGTACAAACCTTAGCTTACTAAATTAAATCAGTCTTTTTCAAACAAAGGCTGTTAATTAACTTTCTTAACAGCCTACAAGGATCCAAAGAATAAATAATCGTAATCTTACTATGGTTGGCAGAATGCCCAGAAGCAATTTGCAGAGAACTAAGATCAAGACGCGAAGGAGAGTGAACGAAGTTGTTCCCTGCAAATTGCCTCAGTCGTCGTCCTTCCTTAAATAGGCTAAGGGAGTTGCCAATTAGCCCCAAGCCTTACTCTCGAGGAGACCTCCTCCTGAGGAGTCACTCCTGCCTTTTGGCAGCTCTGCGCGCCTGTGCATCGAGAAGAGGCTCCTCCTCTTCTTCCTCTTCACTTATGGAAGCTTCTGGAGGTTCTGAAGGCCCCGGCTGAATCCCCGCCTCTGGCACCACATCTTCTCCAGCCTCCTCATCGTCTAACTGCACAGGCTGCTGGTGCAGCACCACACCAGCCTCCTCGCTGTTGGAATCAGCTACTAACTGCACAGGCTGCTGACGGGCCACAACACAGAGAGGATCAATGTTGTAGTCTTACCATTGGCAGCATTAGAACTTTGCGTTTCTGCTTCCTTGGTTGGAGGCAACGTTGGAATGCTAAAGGTTCCTTCTGTCCTCTGTTTTTGTTCTGAATGTGTGGAAAAGGAAACAAGGAAGGCTATTAATGCCCAAGCATAACATTTATAAACTTATAAAGGTCAAAACGTGAGAGTCCTACTAGATTAGAAGATCCATTTAGATCACATATGGCCTTCTGGATAATGTGGTCTTCTAGAATCCACTATCCTTAACCATTGTCTATAGTAAGTAGGGCTAATGGAATATCTATATCTATCTATCTATCTATCTATCTATCTATCTATCTATCTATCTATCTATCTATCGCCCCCAACAATCTGGGTCCTCATTTTACCGACCTCGGAAGGACAGAAGGCTGAGTCAAACCTCGAGCCTGGTCTGATTCGAACTGCCAAATTGGAGGCAGCCGGCAGTCAGCAGAAGTAGCCTGCAGTACTGCACTCTGACCACTGCGCCACCGCAGTTCAAATGGTTGCAAGTCATTTTTTTTCAGTGCCGGGGTAACTTTGAATGGTCACTAAATGGACTGTTGTAAGTCGAGAACCACCTGCGGTGCAAACGTTATTAAGTTTCCCATGAGGCATATTGCATGTGTAAATGATTGTGTAAATGATTCCTAAGAGGGTCTTATTTTTCCTGTTTATTTTTGAAACACGTTTTCCATCCTGCCCTCAAGATCTCCACTTACTGGCATGATCCAGGTGCAAAGTCAGAGTTAAATTTCTTCTTCCTAAGGCTTTGTGATGTATCACACAAGAAATGACAGAGCCCTGGGGGAATGCGTAGATGGCCAAGTTGCTTATGGAATGGAACCTCTTGGCTTCCAGCTGGTGTTGACTGTTTCCTAAAATGCATCGAAGAATGCAAAAAGAGATAATAATAATAATAATAATAATAATAATAATAATAATAATAATAATAATAGAAGTTTGGATTTGAGTACAGCAAAAACCACTGGGAACATCAGGTTGAGAAAGTTTTAGAGAATGAGAAACTCAAGATCTTGTGGGACTTTAGGATTCAGACTGACAGGCACTTGGTCCACAACACACCTGACATAACAATAGTTGAAAAGAAAAAAGTATAGTTCATTGACATTGCAATACCTGGTGATGCACGAATTGAAGATAAGCAGCAAGAAAAAATCACAAAGTACCGGGACTTACAAATTGAAGTTGAGCGACTGTGGAAAAAGAAATCGTGTGTTGTCCCGATTGTAATTGGAGCCCTCGGAGCAATACCCAAAGGGCTACCCCGCTATTTAGAAATTTTAAATTTGCCGGACTTGAACATTTTGACTCTACAAAAAATCACCTTACTCGGAACAGCTTACATCCTCCGACGATACCTTAACAGTTCCTAGGTCCTTGGTTAGGACTCGAGCTGCTGAGCTATTAACCAGCCTCAAAGGCTGTGAATCTCACTAAAGATATAATAATAATAATAATAATAATAATAATAATAATAATAATAATAATAATAATAATAATAATAATAATAATAATACCTTAACAGTTCCTAGGTCCTTGGTTAGGACTCGAGCTGCTGAGCTATTAACCAGTCTCAAAGGCTGTGAATCTCACTAAAGATTAACCAATAAATAATAATAATAATAATAATAATAATAATAATAATAATAATAATAATAATAATAGAATTCTTTATTGGCCAAGTGAGATTGGACACACATGGAACAGATTAAGTGGACACGGAAATTTTTGAAAAGTGCTTCCTGCTGCCCTCTCCCCATAGTCTGACGTGGCTGCCTAAATCAACCCTAACCCTAACCCTGATGCTAGGGTTAGTACCAAGCTAGGATGAACCAGGTTTAAATTCTATTTGGTTGTGTCATTTCCCCAGTTGTAGTTTCTCACCTTCCCCACATGGCTACCATGAAGATCAAACTATGGGGAGAACTTCAGCGATGGTTCCTTCTCTAGGCACAACAAGCCAGGTTCCCACAAAACATCTGAAGTTCCTAGAAAGATGCTGACCTCACTGAGGTTCTGAATGGGGATGATGCTAAGCTGATACCCCAAGATAAGAATTTAAGGTAATACAAATACTGTGATCTCCCTTCAAAGAATAGAATAGAATAGAATAGAATAGAATAGAATAGAATAGAATAGAATAGAATAGAATAGAATGCAGAATAAGAATAAGAATAAGAATAGAACAGAATAGAATAGAATGCAGAATAAGAATAAGAATAGAACAGAATAGAATAGAATAGAATGCAGAATAAGAATAAGAATAGAATAGAATAGAATGCAGAATAAGAATAAGAATTAGAATAGAATAGAATAGAATAGAACAGAATAGAATAGAATGCAGAATAAGAGTAAGAATAGAATAAAATAGAATAGAATGCAGAATAAGAATAAGAATAGAACAGAATAGAATAGAATGCAGAATAAGAATAAGAATAGAATAGAATAGAATAGAATAGAATAGAATAGCTCTCAGTGTACATAAAAGCTATAAGTGATCAATCATAATCATAGTAATCATAAAAATACATTCGTCATAAATCAGAAGATACAACGCTTCGTGGTAGTCATAGGATACTAAATGAGTAATTGACATAAATCGTACTGGGAAAGTAAATAAAACAGTATAAATCGTAAAAATACAAGCAACAAAGTTATAGTTGTAGGTAGAAAAGGAGATAGGTAATAGGAACGATGAGAAGATTAATAGTAATGCAGACTTAGTAACTAGTTTGACAGTGTTGAGGGAATTATTTGTTTAGCAGAGTGATTGCATTCAGAAAAAACTGTTCTTGTGTCTAGTTGTTCTGGTGTGCAGTGCCCTATAGTCTTTTTGAGGGTTGGAGTTGAAACAGTTTATGTCCAGGATGTGAGGGATCCGTAGATATTTTCACAGCCCTCTTTTTGACTCGTGCAGTATATAGCTCCTCAATGGAAGGCAGGTTGGCTGCAATTGTTTTTTTCTGCAGTTCTAATTATCTTATTATCATATTATAATAGGATAATTAGAACTGCTTCAGCAAGACTAAAACATCCGGATAGTGGATGGGATATAACCTGGAGGCAGCAGAAGAGAAGAGAAAGAGCTCCCTAAATACAAAGATCAACAAATAGAAGTAGAATGACAATGGCAAAAGGAAGCAAAGATAATACCGAGAGCAATTTGGTGCAATCCCAAAAGATCTGGAATGCTTAATATTATTAAATGCTTAATATTATTTTTGTTGAAGACTGATTATAAACCGAGTTTGCAACTCATACAATGGACCCAACTAGTAAAATAAACAAACGAACAACTTGATTTTAAAGCTGGTATAATTGCTTACTGGGAGTTTTTTTCCCCAGTGTTATCGAAGAAGGGCTATTAAAAGGCAAAGGATAGTCCAGAAAGAAAAAGAACGTTATTTGAAACATACCAAAGATTTCCATTCCGTTCTGTAGCAGCCAGGTGATCTGAGGGGCAGGCCAGCTATCCTCCGTGGAACACTTTAAGATTATATTTTCTTCTGTGTGGCTTATTGTGTTCCTCAACGCTTCTAGCAAAGGCTTGGAAGGTGGAGCTGTAAAAAGAAGAGAATTCATTAGGTTGTAGTCTTCCTGTTGGAATTTTACTTGAGTTGAATAGGATTGGGACAGGATCACCGCACCCACATATCTGGAGGGGTACGGTAAAGGTAAAGGTTCCCCTCGCACATCTGTGCTAGTCGTTTCCGACTCTAGGGGACGGTGCTCATCTCCATTTCAAAGCCGAAGAGCCAGCGCTGTCCGAAGACGTCTCCGTGGTCATGTGGCGGGCATGACTCAACGCCAAAGGCGCACGGAATGCTGTTCCCTTCCCACCAAAGGTGGTCCCTATTTTTCTACTTGCATTTTTTACGTGCTTTCGAACTGCTAGGTTGGCAGAAGCTGGGACAAGTCACGGGAGCTCACCCCATTATGCGGCACACTAGGGATTCGAACTGCTGAACTGCCGACCTTTCTAATTGACAAGCTCAGGGTCTTAGCTACTGAGCCACTGCAGGAATTTTACTTGAGCTGTATAAGATTGGGACAGGACACCCCACCCACATATCTGGAGGGGAGATATAAGCAAATTAACTGTAAGATTACTGGTGGCCCCTCGGTTTATGACAACTGAGCCCAACATTTCTGTTGCTAAGCGAGACAGTTAAGTGAATATTGTCCCATTTTGGGACCTTTCTTGCCACAAACATTAAGCGAACTGCTGCGGTAATACGGTTGTTAAGTGAATCTGCAATGGCCTCTGGTTCAGCTCAAAACTATCCTAGCCATCTCCACAAGCCATCATCCATTGAAAGGTAGGAGTTTCAGATCTTACCCCAGACTGTAACATTTACTACTTTGGTTCCAATATTCTCGCTGTAGTAGAGACAGGTGAATAGGCCCTCATCATGTCTTGTTACGTTGGAAAGACGAATAGACAGGGAATCGTTGGAGTAATTCAGAAGTTCGTACCTTCCGTCTCTTGTGGCTGTTTTTAAAAGAGAGTTATAAATATTGGTAAGTAAGGCCACACCTGGAATATGGCATCCAGTTTTGGTCGCCACGATGTAAAAAAGATGTTGAGACTCTAGAAAAAATGCAGAGAAGAGCAAGGAAGATGATTAGGGGGCTGGAGGCTAAAACATATGAAGAACGGTTGCTGGAATTGGGTCAGAGTTGGGTTTCAGCAGGTTCTGACCAGATCTGGAGAACCGGTAGTGGAAATTTTGAGTAGTTCGGAGAACCGGTAGTAAAAATTCTGACTGGCCCCCACCCCCATCTATTCTCTGCCTCCCGAGTCCCAGCTGATCGGGAGGAAATGGGGATTTTGCAGTAACCTTCCACTGGATTGGGGAGGGAATGGAGATTTTACAGTATCCTTCCCAAGCCACGCCCACCAAGCTATGCCACACCCACCAAGCCACACCCACAGAGCTGGTAGTAAAAAATTTTGAAACCCACCACTGAATTGGGTGTATTTAGTCTGATGAAAAGAAGGACTAGGGATGACATGATAGCAGGGTTCCAATATCTCAGGGGCTGCCCCAGAGAAGAGGGAATCAAGCTACTCTCCAAAGCACCAGAAGGCAGGACAAGAAGCAATGGGTGGAAACTAATCAAGGAGAGAAGCAACTTAGAACTAAGGAGAAATTTCCTGACAACTTCTGTTCCATGGGTTGGTTGTTCTCACCGTCAGAAAATCCCTCCTTATTTCCAGGTTGAATCTCTCCTTAGTCAGTTTCCATCCATTATCCCCTTGAGAACTACCATAACTGTACACTGATTATGTTGCCTAGTTTGGGTAACGAAACATCTGAAAGAAAACCACCAAGCCCAGAGAGCACCAAGGACCTCACAATGAGCATATTGTCAACTTGCAAAGCTTTCAAGTTGCCATGATCAGGAGGGAGAGAGAACTGATGGAGCTGATTGATTTCCCTAACTGAAACTACATTCCACAGATGCTTTCTTACCGCAATCAGTAGGAGAGTGTTGGGTTTCACAGCCAGCCAAAATGGTTAATTGGAGAATGTGATTTATGCCATGGTCAGGGAGGAGGGGGAGAGAGAGGGTCATAGGGGAACGTAAATCTACGTGGGATTAGTTCTAACTGCATCCGAATATTGCCGAAATGGTGCTCCTAATAAATGACTGTATTTCTTTTGAAGTTCGGCTTGTGGCTCATGAATTAATTAGGGCATCTTTCAGAAACTTCACACATATACTTCGATATAAATGAATGAATGAATGAATGCTTGCTCAGGACATAGTTGGACCTCAACACAACTGAACATCATGAAGAGTGCTTTTTTGTTGAAGAGAGTGAATACTTTTAAGTATTTCTTTAAAAAAAGAAAGAAAGAAAGAAAGAAAGAAAGAAAGAAAGAAAGAAAGAAAAAGAACTGTGGAGGCAGAGATCAAACTATCGGAATTGCCCTGTTCACACATCCTAACCACATTGTGCAGATCTTGTGGCTTTAAACAAAGAGGGCAAGTTGTGAAAATGGATTTATGTCAGCCTGTTACACTTCAGAGGCCGGTAGGAAAAACCCCTTCTTGGTCTCCTTCCAGTGGAAAAAGTTCTTGCCGCCAACAGTTTCATCCCACTCTGACCTACCTTGCCAATCTTTGAAAAATATCGCAAAGCCCCCGGGATCTTTCCATTCTAGAGCGGAGGTGTTGCCTTTACTGTTGACGCAGTGGAGATCCAGATTCTGACCTTCCTCCAAACTGAGACGTTCCATTAGGACCTGGGAAAAAATCCCTAGTGAAGAAAAGGGGGTTTTTGTAAAGGGTTACTCCAGGGAGACCCAGAGGTTGAGTCCTTTTGAGTAAAATACAAGAGTAGCCTCACATCGGCCTCTTACAGAATTACTATATTCCTCCAATCTCTTGGGGAAAATGTATCTTTGACTCAATATGTATTCTCTCTCTCCCTCTCCCTCTCCTTCCCTCTCTCTCTCTTTCTCTCCCACTCCCTCTCCTTCCCTTTCTCTCTTTCTCTCCCTCCTTCTCTCTCTCCCTCTCTTTCTCCCTCCCTCTCTCCCTCTCTCCCTCCCTCCTTCCCTCTCTCTCTTTTTCTACCTCCCTCCCTCTCCTCTCCCTCTCTTTCTCTCCCTCTTCATCTCTCTTCCTCCCTCAGTCCCTCAGTCCCTTCCCCCTCTCCCTCTCCTTCCCTCTCTCTCTTTCTCTACCTCCCTCCCTCTCTCCCTCTCTCTTTCTCCCTCCCTTTCTCTGTCCCTCCCTCCCTCCCTCTCTGTCTTTCTCTACCTCCCTCCCTCTCTCCCCCTCCCTCTCTTTCTCTCCCTCTCCCTCTCTCTCTCCCTCCCTCCATCTCTCTGACATGGATATGGACTTCCTTAAAACGGTGTTTGCCCAAAGACACTTAAACACGTCATGGTTAGGTCCAAATTCTGACGCCAAAGATTCATTTATTCATTTTCATTTATTTTTTAAAAAAGTCCATGTGCCAAGCCACGAGATTCCAATAAAATCTCATGTTCACAATAAAAGAACCTTAAAAACACCCCATTTATCCCTCAACCCCTCCCAATGAAACCCATATTGCCAACGAAGCTAAAACATGGCCCCAATCCAAGAGCTGATGAATCCCAAATGCCAGGGGGAACCAGCCCCACAAAGGAGTTGAATTTTACCCACCCAAGGGCTGCTCCCATTCTATCTTTCGGTTTCATTTCGCCCACCTAAAATAACGTCGCAACTTCTTACGAACATCGGAGTTTCCCGAAACTGGTTGATACCTCCACCTTATCGGTGAAAAGTGTCACTGAGGCTGGAACGTGTGTTTTCCATAGGATGGCATAAAATGTTCCAAAACGCTCACACCATTAAGGGAGACTTTGTCAAGTTTTCTCCTGGGGGCTGAAAGGCAGAATTTGTGGTCTTCCTGTGGACTCCTCTTTAGCTTCACTGTTTCCTGCCGCAGGTCTGTTCACAAACTACGAAATGAGGCCGAAAGGAAACACACCCGCCGACAGAGACTGGGCTCCAGAATCAATTGTGCATTTCCTTTCCATTTGAGGTCTTAGAAAAACCGAGAGTGAATGAAAAAAAAAACAAAACAATGCAGAAGGCGTGGTTGAAATACATGTAAATGCGTATTTTAAATGGAACCGAATATGGAGAGAAAAGAAGAATTAGGGGGGTGACGTGATGGCAGTATTGCAGTATCTGAAGTGCTGCCACAAAGACGAGAGAGGGTCAATTTATTTTCCAAAGCACCGGAAGGCAGGACAAGAAACTATGGATGGAAACTAAATCAAGGAGAGAAGCAACTTAGAACTAAGGGGGAAACTTCCTGACAGTGAGGACAATTAACCAGTGGAACAACTTGCCTCTCGAAGTTGTGAATGCTCCAATACTGGAAGTTTTTAAGAAGATGTTGGATAACCATCTGTCTGAAATGGTATAGGATTTCCTGCCTGAGCAGGAGGCTGGACTAGAACAGGGGTCACCAACCTTTCGGACCTCAGAGACCACTAAATTCATAATTTTAAATCCCGCGGACCACTAATATGATCTGCCTAATGACCGGCTGGGCGGGCGTGGCTACGTGGTCATGGGACTGGGTGGGCGTGGCCAACTCCTCGCCTCCCCGCCCTTAGGGCTCCTTAGGGCCCCAACAGGAAGCAGTTGTTGGAGCTAAGCAGCCACCACGAGAAAGAGTTGGCAAAACAGCTGGCTCAGTTCAAATTGGATCTGGCCAAGCTCAGCAGAAGCACCTCACTGAGGACTACGAGTATAGACTTTCCAAGCAGAGGGAAGACCTGCGGGAGTGCAAGGCCAGGTACCGGCGCCTGGAGGCTCAGTGGGCTGAGATGGTCAGCCAGTTCCAGGCCACGATGCAGTCCCACTGGAACGAGGCCCTCCAGCTCTTTGCCACCAGTGGCACTTCCTTCTAGCCTTCGCCCAAAGCCCTGCACCAGGAGGCCGAAGCAGACCCCAAGTCAGAATTTCTGCCCCCCTCCGACCCACACAAAAAGACCCCAAAGGGGGAGACTCTCTGCAGCAACACAAACGTTCATTGCACGTATCTGGCCCAGGGGCCGTAGTTTGAGGACATCTTATTTAATGCAATATTAAAAATGAAAATAATTTTTCTGTGGACCACCAAAATTTTCTCATGGACCACCGGTTGGTGACCGCTGGAGTAGAAGACCTCCAAGGTTCCTTCCAACTCTATTCTGATTGGTTGATTGATGTTGGAGAACAGGAAATGGGGAACCACTCATTTCCCCCACATTTGGCTTAGCATCCTCCCACCTACTCAGCATTGGTCCCAGGAATTCCCAGGTTGAATTCAGACATTGCTGTAAACCGGGGTTCTCCAAAATGGTCAATATTGACCCACCATGGTTGATGGGACATAATCCATTATGGTTATTATGGTTATTATTATTCATAGTATTACTAGCGAATGTACTTATTATGAAATGATTTTCATCTAAGAAATGTTTGGCGGTCAACGAACAAATGAAATTTCATGAAAGGGTGGATGGAAGGGGGAGAAAGACCTTGAGAAACGGGTCAAAGAGATGCTACCTAGGCAAAAGGGATGATGCGATGCTATAGGCTCTGCGCATGAGAACAAGACACAAGGACAGTTTTTCCCCCGAATGCCATCACTCTGCTAAACAACTAATTCCCACAACACTGTCAAATTAACTACTAAGACTGTATTACTATTCTTCTTCTCATCCTCACTAGTACCTATCTCTTCCCACTTATGGGTATATCCATGTTGCTTGCATCTTTACAACTTCTATTGTTTTTATTGTTTCCTATAAATGTAAAAAAAGATGTTGAGACTCTAGAAAGAGTGCAGAGAAGAGCAACAAAGATGATTAGGGGACTGGAAAACATATGAAGAACGGTTGCAGGAACTGGGCACGGCTAGTCTAGGGAAGAGAAGGACCAGGGGAGACATGATAGCAGTCTTCCAATATTTGGGGGGCTCCCACAGAGAGGAGGGGGTCAAACTATTTTCCAAAGCACCTGAAGGCCAGACAAGGAATAATGGATAGAAACCAAACAAGGAGAAGTTCAACCTGGAAATAAGGAGAAATTTCCTGACAGCGAGAACAATCAACCAACGGAACAGAAGTTGCCTTCAGAAGTTGTGGGAGCTTCATCCCTGGAAGCTTTCAAGAAGAGACTGGACTGCCATCTGTCAGAAATGGTGTAGGGTCTCCTGCTTGGGCAGGGGGGATTGGACTAGATGACCTACAAGATCCCTTCCAACTCTGTTAATCTGTATCTAACTCCTGGCAGAGAAAAAAATGAATAATCCAACCAAATGACCCTGAAGATCTCATTCGTTGAAAGAATCTTCATCCCTGAGAAGAGTCCTTGCAATTATGCCACCGCCAGCTGGCCTTACTCCCGGAAGACCAAGGAGAACGTTGGCTTAGTCTCAACACCCATTCGAAGGAGGTGAAGCTGAGCCAAGCCTGATTTCTAAAGAAGCTGCAGGATCCTCTACCCTGCTGGTTTTTTGAAAGCCACAAAGATATCCCACAACCGAACACCTGGTGCGGAATTCGAGCAGACGCTTTGGGCGTTACGTACCTCGCAGTGATAGGAAAGCCAGCACCCAGACCTGAGGAAGGCAAGTCATCTTGAGGTGATGCCTGATCAGCTTCCTCTCCACTTTCAATCTCAGGGGGCTTGCTGACAACTTCTCCTTTTCTACAGAGCAGCCAAAAGTCATGTACCATGACTTCATCAGTGGTAGGTCGGCCCTCTTCCTCTTGACTCCTCCTCCCTTCCCCCCCGTAGCTTCACAGTTTCCTTCACAGCAAAGGGTCAACTGATCTCCAGGCTTGCGGAAAATCTGCACCTCTCTTTGTAGAGCGTCCCACACTTCGCTCTGTGGTGAGCACCGAAGGGCAACTCAACCACGAGTTCTTGCAAGGTGCATTGTGCATGCATCTCACAGCTTCCTGGTGGGTGCATCCTGAATTGCCTCTTGTACAAATGGGACAAGCCATGTCACACTTCTGCAGGGCAGGTCAACTGCTGGTTCCTTAAGGAACTGTTGTGGCTCCGTTGCCTGAGCCTGGGCTATCGACAGATGCAGACTCTGAGAATGAGGGAGAGGAGTTGGCACAGCCTCCCTCTCCAGGACCCTCCTCTCTGGCAATGCCTCTGAAGGACACCGAAGGCCAAGTGATAGGCCCAGAGCTAAGCACATCCCTGCAGCTACAGGTGGACAGCGACAAAGGAGATAAGTGCTGGCTGGACCCTCGGCAGAGGTGCAGGGAGAAGCAGCAGAGCAGCAGAGGGGAAGGCGTGCAGAGATTAGCTGAGTCACTGGACCACACCCCACAGGGTATAAATGTGGGTGTGGTGGCCGGTTCAGTTTGTGACGAGCAAAAACTAGAAATAATCCATGATCTCTGCGTTACAGGACTTCTGCCTGCCTTGTCGGACTGCATTTGGACTAATCCTTGTATTGCAGAAACTTTGCCTGCTTTATCGGAATGCTTGCAGTCTAATCTTTGTTTTGTGTGAGTAAAGTCTGAATTGGCAGCTAGCCACTGGGTTGCTGCCAGCTTTATCTTCAAAAATTTTGTCGTGTGGCTTATTAACTCCGGGCTGTCTGTGGGGGTGCGTTTGTGGGATGGGGACAGAACAGGAACATGAGTTTTTGTCTTTGTGAACAACAATGCTCCAGTGACATCAGCCTGCCTGCCTGTCTGCCTATCATCTCTCTCTCCTTCTCTCTGTTGTGGCCCGCCAGCTGCCAACGGAGTTGGCAGCAGACTCGGGCAATGAGGAGGTTGGGGAGGAACTTGGGCCAGCTCTGGAGTCTGGGGAAGGCTCCGATGGATGCTCTGCATCAGAAGCAGAGAGAGAGCCAGGACCGTCCGACATTTCCCAGCCACTGGAGAGTCAGCTGCCTTTGGAGGCTGATAATGAGTGAGGAGGAGGAACAGCTGGGGCCTGTTCCAGATGCACGAATGCGCAGAGCAGTTAGGAGAGGAGAACAATGGAAGACAAAGAGTCGACTTGGGATGCAGAGCACACGTGGATGCTGAATGGCCCCTCCCTGGCTGAGGAATAAATAGAAGGAAAGGGGTGTGGTTGTCGTAGAAGACAACCGTTCATATTTCTGAAGATTTTGCTCATTGTGTTTCGTGCCATGGAGACTGCCTGCCAGAACTTAATTTGCAGCTTTGCGGCTGGGCGCTCACCAAGGAACTGATAAGGTCTGTTACTGCAGTTAATTCTTTGAAGGACTATTGCTTGGACTTTTCAGTGGGTTTAATGCCATTAATTCACAAGAGATAAATAAAGAGGAGTTTTTTGGAACAAGGAATCTGTTTCTTGTTTCTGCTAAGGCTGGGTCAGAACACAATACCTGCCGAGTAGTGCTACCTAAATTCCTTGTTTTATTCAATGTTTATTCCATGTGCTAGTACAAGGGTTGTGTTCCATTGGTTATCCAGTGCTGTTGATGGACTTTAGAGGAAGTGAAAACAGGACTGTCCTTGCAAATGAGAAGCATAAAAAAAAGTCCCGCATCTTGCAATGAAGTGCATTCTTGCCAAACCCCAAAAGAATCGAAAACCAAATTTATTGGGATGATTCAGGACAAACAAGATGATTAGGGGACTGGAGCAGAGGTGGGTTTTCAGCAGGTTCTGACCAGTTCTGGAGAACTGGTAGCGGAAATTTTGAGTAGTTCGGAACACCGGTAGTAAAAATTCTGACTGGCCCCCACCCCCATCTATTCTCTGCCTCCTGAGTCCCAGCTGATCAGGAGAAAATGGAGATTTTGCAGTAACCTTCCCCTGCCACGCCCACCAAGCCATGCCCACCAAACCATGCCATGCCCACCAAACCACACTCACAGAACCGGTAATAAAAAATTTTTAAACCCACCAGTGGACTGGAGGCTAAAACATACGAGGAACGGTTGCAGGAACTGGGCATGGCTAGTCTAAGTGAAGAGAAGGACCAGGGGAGACAGGATAGCAGTCTTCCAATATTTGAGGGGCTGCCACAGAGAGGAGGAGGGGTCAAGCTATTTTCCAAAGCACCTGAAGGCCAGACAAGGAATAATGGATGGAAACTGACCAAGGAGAGATTCAACCTGGAAATAAGGAGAAATTTACTGATTTCTCCTTATTTCAGAGATTGGAGAACAATCAACCAATGGAAGTTGCCTTCAGAAGTTGTGGGAGCTTCATCACTGGAGGCTTTCAAGAAGAGACTGGACTGCCATCGGTCAGAAATGGTGTAGGGTCTTCTGCTTAGGTGGGGGGTTGGACTAGATGTCCTACAAGGTGCCTTCCAACTCCTTTTAAATCCCTTTTTGCTCTGAGGGACTCACTCCCTCGTAAATTTTATGCAACTTGCGATGTCTGTTCTTTAGTTATGATGGGAAAGGGAGAATAATATCCCAATCTATTTGTTATGTACCCTTTGAGAAAGGGTTTAGAAAGGGTCTACCACATCCTGTTTTAGTTGTCCTTCCTGCCAAATTGGAAACCACCGTATGCTAACTAACTTAGAAGAGCAACCAAGAGGATTAGGGGACTAGAGGCTAAAACATATGAAGGACGGTTGCAGGAACTGGGTGTATCTAGTTTAATGAAAAGAAGGACTAGGGGAGACATGATAGCAGTCTTCCAATATCTCAGGGGCTGCCCCAAAGAAGAGGGAGTCAAGCTATTCTCGAAAGCACCTGAGGGCAGGGCAAGAAGCAACGGGTGGAAACTAATCAAGGAGAGAAGCAATTTAGAACTAAGGAGGAATTTCCTGACAGTTAGAACAATTAACCAGTGGAACAACTGGCCTCCAGAAGTTGTGAATGCTCCAACACTGCAAATTTTTAAGATGTTGGATAAACATTTGTCTGAAGTGGTGCACGGTTTCCTGCCTGAGCAGGGGGTTAGACTAGAAGACCTCCAAGGTCCCTACTCTACTCTACTCTACTCTACTCTACTCTACTCTACTCTACTCTACTCTACTCTACTCTACTCTACTCTACCCTACCCTACCCTACCCTACCCTACCCTACTCCATTCCATTCCATTCCATTCCATTCTATTTGCTCCCAGACCGTGAGCCCAAATAATATTATGGGGAGATAGTGAGAGGAAGGAAAAATAAATAAATGTACACTTTGAATAGCGCAGTTGTGAGAAACTGAGAACAATTTCTTTTATTGAGATCAATTTCTTTTCAAATGACAACATGTGGAAATTGAGCAGTAACAGAAAGGAAACATACTGTAAGCAGCAATTCTCTCCTTTAGCACACACACACAAACACAAAATTCACATCCAAATGAAAAATCTGCAGAAGGAGGCCTAGGATTTCCCTTTCATACCAGATAACACTCCCAAAAACTTAAAAGCAACATTAAAGAAAGGACGTTGCTTATTTAGCACCAATCCCTTTAAACAGAAAATCGTAGTTCACTCCAAACTCCTTGCAAACTCTTTTAAAAAAACAAAACAAAACAACAACAACAAGAAGAAAACACAACGAAAAACTAACATTTGGTTGTGGGAAGGTGATTAGGTAAACCTTTCCCAAAGATTCCCAAAATATATATTTTTGCATGTCATTTTTTTTTGTTTGTTTAAGCTTCTTTGCTTCCGATTTCCCTGAATTCAGCAGTTTCCTTTTTTAGAGAGAAGTTTCTCTTCCCCAAATCAGTGCATGAATTCACTAAAAGAGCTACGTGGTGGGGAAAAAAATGGACGTTATCCAATCATCCGGTACATAAGAGTCCAATAGTAACAATGGAGTTAAAAACCTGGGACGTGTACTTAGTGAACGAGTTTTGATACATTAAAGATTAAATCTAGTTTGCAGATGGATGCTACTCAAACTTTCTTTCTTTCTTTCTTTCTTTCTTTCTTTCTTTCTTTCTTTCTTTCTTTCTTTCTTTCTTCTTCTTCTTTCCCTCCCTCCTTTTTTTCTTTCTTTCCCTCCCTTCCTCTCTCTTCCTTCCTTCCTTCCTTCCTTCTTCTTTCTTTCTTTCCCTCCCTCCCTCCCTTCCTCTCTCTCTCTCTCTCTCTCTTTCTTTCTTTCTTTCCCTCCCTCCCTCCCTCCCTCCCCCTTCCTTCCTTCCTTCCTTCCTTCCTTCCTTCCTTCCTTCCTTCCTTCCTCTCTCTTTTCTTTCTTTCTTAAGAGCCTGGGACGTGTACTTAGTGAATGAGTTTTGATACATTAAAGATTAAATCTAGTTTGCGGATGGATGCTACTCAAACTTTCTTTCTTTCTTTCTTTCTTTCTTTCTTTCTTTCTTTCTTTCTTTCTTTCTTTCTTTCTTTCTTTCTTTCTTTCTTTCTTTCTTTCTTTCTTTCTTTCTTTCTTTCTTTCTTTCTTTCTTTCTTTCTTTCTTGTACAGTACATCATTAAATATGAACAACCAGCAAGCTGTCAGTGCAAAAAAAAAAAAGAAGAAGAAAGAAAGAAAATTCCCGCCCCAATTAAATACATTATCAGTCAACCATAGGTCGGTGTTGATTGTCAAACACAGTTCAAAGATCACAAAGACTCTTCCAGAAAAACCAGCCTGAAGAAGAAGCTAGATTCTCGGTTCGTTTTTAGAATATCTGTACATAGCCAAAAATATTTTAAATTACATACATACATACATACATACATACATACATACATACATACACGTATGTATGTATTTACAGGGGTGTGTGTGTCTATACATATATGTATACATTCCCAAAAATACTAGCAGCAACCAACTGCGTAATACAAGGCCTGCAATTGTTCTCCTGCTCTCAGCTGCATCTTCTTGACTGTACATCCCTGGTTAAAAATAACACTTTTCAGAATGCCTTGCTTACTTTTACATGGGTAGAATATACATAATTTAAGTAAATTTACATATTGCACACAAGGAGCTTTCAGGGATCGGCGTAGCTCCCTCTGCTACCCTTGGTGGAAAGTTCCTTTTTAAAAGCAAAAGCTTATCCTATATATAGATATATATATGTAAGATGCAAATGGCATTATTATGTATTCGAACCCGGCCAGGTGGCAGCTCTGTTCGGAGCTGGCCAGCCCTACCCTTTGGCAGAATTCAGGAAGGTGTCAAACAAGGTTTGGAGGCGTAAGCTATGTGCCCGGAGAACCAACTCGGTGCTACTCTCAACTAGTCTTTGAGCATTTTGAGGTGCAGTCATGAAGGCGGTGGTCGATGGGACCCGATCGCCCCCGCGGTTGAAGAAAGATTCACCTTGGCAGTTGGGTTGACTTTGGTACGTGGATTAAAAGGGAGCACCGTTTCGATGGTTACTTTAGGGTAGCACAATATTTCGGGTGGAACTGAAGCTGATTGTTCTACCATTTAAGCAGGGGTGAAATGCTACTGGTTCACTCCAGTTCGAGCGAACCTGTAGCGGCGGCGGTGTGTGGTTCGGCGAACCGGTAGTAGTGGCAGCGTGAGGTTCCGCCCACCTGCCCGGATGTCATTACTTCCTGGTTAAAACCAGGAAGTAACAACATCTGGGTGGGTTAAAACCAGGAAGTAACCTGCTTTTGACCTTCTGCACATGCACAGAAGGCTTTGCACATGCTCAGAGGGTCCAAAATCGAACATGATGATGACACACGCACTTCCGAACCAGTAGGGAAGGTAAGTAGATTCCACCCCTGCATTTAAGCCACTCATAGCACTAAGGAATATAGGTCGTCCTTGAACTTACAACTGTTCGTTTAGCAACTGTGGGGAGTGCTGACAAAATGACTTACAACCCGTAAGGGTCACGTGATCAAAATTTGGGCGTTCGGCAACCGGCATATATTTGTGACGGCTGCAGCATCCCGGGGTCATGTGATGGCCATTCGCAACCTTCCCAGGGATCTTCTGACAATGGGGAGTTGGATCCGTTTAATGACCATGCGATTCACTTAACCACCACAGGAACAAGAATCATAAAAACGGCCGTGGCTCACTTAACAACGGCATTGCTTAGCAACAGAGGATCTGCTCCCCAGTGGAGGACTACTGGTAATGTATGAACCCTAGTTAACCAAGTTTAGCGTTGTAACTTATTTGTAAGAGGCGGTATCTGCTGGGGCCAACTTCATGTCTGGTGAAACTATCTTAAGATACTTATTGTCCCAACCGGACACCCGAAATAATAATAATAATAATAATAATACTTTCTTGGAGTATTTTTATACTGGCCTTGAATGTAGTTGCAGGTAAAAGCTGTACCTTGAAGCTGCCTAAAATGGATGAAAAGTATCACGTTTTTCAAACCATTTGATTAACCAATTGTTGATCAATTCAACGTCGCATTTAAACAACATTAAAATGGCACCGAAAAACAGACCTACCCAAATCTTAAAGACAAACCCCCCTCCCCCCATTTCTATGAATTCTGAACTCGCATTTTCTGGGTGCATTTTTCATGATACAAGCTCTCTTATATCAAGTTGTTATTAAATAATTTGTCTAGTTCTGTTAGCAACTAGACCTCCCCTCTTTAATTCTCAGTCCCCAAGGTCACAGGAGGAAAGCTAACAGGCATCATAATATTTTGAACGCTCAAGATTACCATCCAGCTTAATCCCATGACTAGATATATCCAGAATCGGATCTTGCGTGTTGCATGGGTTTAATCTAAGAGCTGTTCCAGTGGCAACCATGTTTAAATCATCCTGCAGGACAGAACTTTTTCTCATAATGTCTCAGAGTCATAGACGGAAGCCCTTCCATCTAAGACCCTAGCTTTCCTCTGTTTCAGGATAGGACCGGCTCTGAGTACAAACAGCCACAAAGTGAGAACACTTTCAGTAGCTTCTTCGCGCAAGGAATTCTGAATGCTAATTGCCCCCCCAAAAAAACCAGTTAGGACAAATGTACAAAAAGAACGAAACAAGTCCATCCGAACCTTTGCGGAAACCAATCGTTGTAAGGAACTTGTGAAGTTTTGAAAAGTCGATATTCTGAAGAGTCAGGTAGGGGAGAAAAATAGGGGTGGGGAGGAGGAGGAGGATAATTAAATGTTTATAGAGAAGAATTGTTGTCCTGCAGGCAAAAGCCCAGTCGATGAAAAGAGTACTTAACGGTGACTTTTCTGAGCAATATTTATGAAAAAGAAAGAAAAAAAAATGCATGGAAGAGCTGGCTCATGAGGGTTGAAGATGATGGCTTGAAGGGCCACAAAACCCCACGTTCAACGTGCCCGCCCAATCTGTCTATCTTTGAGTTGTAGGTTCAACACGGTTGACTGTTAACATCAAGAGGTGGTGATCGTGGTTGAAATACATCATTGCCAATAAAGTACAGAGTTTCTCCAGTCTCTTTAACTAGACAATTGTTTCCCTTGAGGTTTTTCCAGTATGGCGAGATAACGTAGATAGTCCCTGACTTACAACCATTTGTTCAGTCACCATTCCCAGTTGCAACGGCACTGAAAAAAAACCCTGACATATGTTGTGGTCCGCTAGCAGCCTGTGGAGCTCACAGTGGAGTCAGACAGTGATGAGGCTGAGGAAGAACATGGGCCAGTCCTGGAGGCTGGGGAAGGCCCAGATGAGGACTCTACATCAGAGGCAGAGATGGGACCAGGGCCCTCGGGGAGTGATGTGCGGACTTCGGAGCCTCCAGAGACTGACAGCAGAGAGGCAGAGGAACAGGAGGAGCCTGTTCCTAGTGCACATATGAGAAGAGCTGCCAGAAGGCAAGAGCAGGTGAAGCAAAAAGGACGACTCAGGAGTAAGGCCAAGAGATGATTGGCCCCTCCCATAAGGCTTAAAAGACCATCAACAGCTCTTGAGCTCTTTGTCGGAAAACAACGTTGATAGATTTGTTTCTTGTCTTGCTGCATTTATTTCTTGTCGGCGTCTTCTGCTTCTGAACTTTTGCCAAGAAAAGCCTTTGGCAGGTTGCCAAAGTAGACCAAGGTTGGTGATAAAGCTGAAGAATTGTGTTATGAAGAATTTGTTTTGAATTAGTCTGGACTACGCTGAGAATGAGTTAATTCTCAGCTGTTCTAATAAAGTCTGTTTGTTTTCGAACTGATTGCATCTGATAATACCTACTTGGGCCTGGGTCACAACACCACATGACCATTTTGATCTTAAATAGTCTCCGGGGGATGGTAGAGGACAAGAAGTCTTGGAGGAACATTGTCCATGAGGTCATGATGGGTCAGACACGACTTTGCAACTAATGACAAATGACCATTTTCCATACTTTTCGACCATTGCAGCATCCCCATGCTCATGTGATCAAAATCCAGACGCTTGGCAACTGGTTCATATTTATGACGGTCGCAGTGTCCCGGGGTTACGTGATGCCCTTTTGCGACCTTCTGACAAGCAAAGTCAACGGGGAAGCCAGATTCATTTAACAACCGGGTTACTAACCGAACAAGGGCAGTGATTCACTTGATTGTGGCAAGAAAGGTCATGAAATGGGGCAGAACTCCCTTAACGATTGTCTCGCTTAGTAACAGAACTTTTGGGCTCAGTTTGTGGTTGTAAATCAAAAGATTACCTGGACATCTTTAGTGTGCAAACAAGAGTTCCCTGTATAAAAATCTCTCTCCTTTTTTTTTTGCATTCCGATTCCTTTTGTTCATTTCGAATATCAGTTCGTAAACCCTGTCCTGACAATACTAGAAAAATTAGATATACTGTTACGTTAGGCAGCCTTCTCTGTTTTGACCTGAACTTTTTCTTCCACAGAAAAAATAATTTTACAAAATTGTATGGTGCACCTAACATGAAATGAAATCCACAGTTTACGACTTTGTTGCTAACAATTATACAGAAGGCAGTGAAAACAAGTTTTCCTTCCTTAGACCTTAATTCCAAATTTAAAAAAATTCTGGAAATTATATATTTATCTATCTATATATATATATACATAAATACATACATAGAGATATACATTAAAACTCAATGGCTTACATCAGAGAGACTTATCTGCTGGACAGGAGACTGAAGAGACAAAGAATGAAAATAAATTGGAATACCGTTATATTTTCCCACAATCCAAGCAGATGCTATATTTGCTAATTTTTCCCACCCCCTAGAAGTGCCATTCGGTGGCAGATATGCTTAACTGTTATTTTTAAAGCCATTTCCAGGGCTAGGAGTAATTTTCTCCACCATCAATATTTTCTGTTTTTTGTTTGTTTGTTTGTTTGTTTTAAAAAAAACTTTCTAGGAGGTGAGAGACGTGCTCCAGTTTTTAAGAAACAATTTTTTCCTGTCCTTCTGACTCCCCCCCCCCCGCTTTTTGGCCTTATTCTTGGAGCAGAGTTTCTCTCCAGTTAAATCCGCCGGTTGGTCCGTGAGTGAGTGGCAGGATAGGTGGATCGGTCAGTTGCCAAAGTCCAGTATCTCCAAGCTCTTCACAACAGCAGAAGCCCAGGTAGGGAATCTGAATGGAAGGAAAAGAAACATCAGCGAGAGTTTTAACAGAATGATAAAAGTTGGAAGGGACCTTGGAGGTCTTCTAGTCCAACCCCCTGCTTAGGCAGGAAACCCTACACCACTTCAGACAAATGATTGTCCAACATCTTCTTAAAAACTTCCAGTGTTGGAGCACTTGCAACTTCTGGAGGCAAGTTGTTCCACTGATTAATTGTTCTGACTGTCAGGAAATTTCTCCTTAATTCTAAGTTGCTTCCCTCCTTGATTAGTTTCCATCCATTGCTTCTTGTCCTGCTTTGGAGAATAGCTTGACTCCCTCTTCTTTGGGGCAGCCCCTGAGATATTGGAACACTGCTATCATGTCTCCCCTAGTCCTTCTTTTGATTAAACTAGACATACCCAGTTCCTGCAACTGTTCTCCATATGTTTGTATGCAACTGTTCTTCATATGTTTTAAGAAGGGACGAGACAGTCATTTGTCTGACATAGTCTAGGTTCTCCTGCTTGAGCAGGGGGCTGGACTAGAAGACCTCCAAGGTCCCTTCCAGCTCTATTCTATTCTTATTCCATTCTAGCCAAGAAGTTGCAGGCCAGTAACTGGATTTCAGTATGATTTGTCAAATAACATTAGGCGGTGTTTAGAGAGGGGGGAAAACACCTTTCAGCTCAGGAGCCTGAGTGCATAGGAGGCTAATGCCTCCTAAGGCAGCATTTAGCATCCAGCTGCCTGAAATTACTACGAGTTCAATTCTCACCAGGCTCAAGGTCGACTCAGCCTTCCATCCTTTCTAAGGTGGGTAAATTGAGGACCCAGTTTGTGGGGGCAATAAGCTGACTTTGTATAAATATACAAAAGTATGAAGGCTATTGCTTAACACATTGTAAGCCCCCCTGAATCTCCGGAGAAGGGCGGCATATAAATCAAATTTAAAAAAAAATTGTTGTGGTCCGCCAGCAGCCTGCGGAGCTGGCAGCGGAGTCGGACAGCGATGAGGCTGAGGAAGAACATGGGCCAGTCCTGGAGGCTGGGGAAGGCCCGGATGAGGGCTCTGCATCAGAGGCAGAGATGGGGCCAGGGCCATCGGGGAGTGATGTGTGGACTCCGGAGCCTCCAGAGGCTGACAGTAGAGAGGCAGAGGAACAGGAGGAGCCTGTTCCTAGTGCATGCATGCGAAGAGCTGCCAGAAGGCAAGAGCAGCTAAAGCAGAGAGGACGACTCGGGAGTAGGGCCAAGAGATGATTGGCCCCTCCCATAAGACTTAAAACAGACCAGCAACGGCTCTTGGCCTCTTTGCCGGAAAACAACGTTGAGAGAATTGCTTCTTGTTTCACTGTATTCATTTCTTGTCGGCGTCTTCTGCTTCTGAACTTTTGCCAAGAAAAGCCTTTGGCAGTTTGCTTAATTATCCCAAGGTCGGTGATAAACTGTGGAATGGTGTTTTGAAGAATTTGCTTTAATTTAGTTTGCACTACACCGAGAGTGAGTTAATTCTCAGCTGTTCTAATAAAGTCTATTTGTTTTCGAACTGTTTGTATTTAATACTAACTACTTGGGCCTGGGTCACAACAGCCATGCACTTCCTCTACGCAATTACAATTTTGTTTCAGGGGCACGGAAACAACACACGTGTCGAAAATGCAAAAGAGAAGTGGAGGCTGAAATAACCTTTTCGAAACGCTAAGTCTATCATGCCCAGTCAGAATTAATTGCTCTGCAAATGTGCATCGACGTGCACAATTTCATGGGCATCATCAACTGGTTGTCTAAATGAGGTAGGGGACAATCCCTTTCAAGCTATCTCCCCTGCTCATGGGGTTCTTGTACTCAGACAATAAGCTTAGGGATCACGCCTGACTGAATAAAGCATGTTTTGGAGTCGCGTAAGAAGATTTTCATCTGGGCACAAACAAAACCACATCTAAAGAGCTTTATCTTGTCAGCATGTCAATCACCTTCCGGACCATCTGGACAAAATCCTTCGAATTCTGCGGTGACAGTCCTTGTAGCTGGCAGGTACAGGCCTCCAGGGAGGATGCGTGTGCAACAATCAAAATGTTATTCCCTGCAGTTAAAAAACAAAACAAAACAACAACAGATAAACACAGAATCACGTGGATTTAAGTTTCCCAGGGATGAGCTCTCTGAGGGTTTGATGAGGCTGGTGGGTTTTCCAGTCCAAAGCAGCTCCAAGAGGCTGTCCTTTTGAGCTGAAGATAGTGAGAAGTTGAGAAAGTAGAGAACTGCTATACAGAAATACCGTTGTTGTTGTTGTTTTTACTTATAATCAATTTCTTCCTATCCTGCTTTCCCACAATCTTGGGTGGAATCTCCTTCCTTTATTCAACGTAACCATTTCCATAAGGTGCTTTTCCAACCCAATGCATTGCAAGCCAAGCCAAGCCAACACAATGCAACTCAATCCAACCCAACCCAACTCAACTCAACCCAACTCACCACAATGCAACTCACTACACACAGACACCAGTTTTTTGTCTACTTATAATCAATTTCTTCCTATCTTGCTTTCCCACAATCTCTGGTAGAATTTCCTTCCTCTTCTTCCTTTATTCAACATAACCATTTCCATAAGATGCATTTCCAATGCATTGCAAGCCAACCCAAGCCAACCCAATGCAACCCAACCCAACCCAACCCAACCCAATGCAACTCAACCCAACCCAACCCAACCCAACACAATACAACTCAACCCAACTCAACCCAACCCAACACAATGCAACCCAACCCAACACAATCCAATCCCAATGCAAGGCAACCTAACTCAACCCAACCCAACCCACTCAACTCAATGTAGAGGTAAGGTTCGAGACATTTGAAATGGGGAAGAAAAAAGCTACCTAGTCATTAGTTGGATTAATTATTTTGGCCAAAATTAAATTAGTTTAAATCAAGGTCCACACAGTCAATGGGAGGAGATTAAGCAACAATAAATTCTCGTGCCATCTTTTCCCAAGAGCATCTCTTTACATGGGATGGGACTTCTTATTTTTTTTTCCTAACTTTGTACATAACAGAATAGAGAGGTTTGCTGTTTGCAACTTTTTTTTTTAAAGAGAGAAAGCCTATTTACAATGTTCATGAGTTTCCCATCGTAAAGCAGGACAATGGTTTTCTTTTCTGCCTTGTCTTCACAATCCTATCCTACCGTAATCTAGAGTGGCAGTGTTACATACACAGGTAGTCCCTGACTTACGACCACAACTGAGCCCAAAATTTCTGCTGCTAAGCGAAGACATTTGCTTTGCTCCATTTTACGCCTTTTCTTGCCACCTTTGTTAAGCGAATCACTGCACTTGTTAAGTTAGTAATTATGGTTGTTAAGTGAATCCGGCTTCCCCATTGACTTTGCTGGTCAGAAGGTCGTAAAAGGGAATCACATGACCCTGGGACACTGCGACCGTCATAGATAGAAATCCGTTGTCAAGCATCTGAATTTTGATCGTGTTACTGTGGGGATGCTACAACGGTTGGAAGTATGAAAAACGGTTGTAAGTCACTTCTTTCAGTGCCATTTTAAATCGTCACTAAACGAACCATTGTAAGTCAAGGACTGCCTGTATCTCTTAATCTAATCTTACTGTTCTTCTCTTCCTCAGGGTGCAATTATACTTGCCTTTAGCTTTGCATTCACTTAGAATTTCCTTGGTGACCTGGAAACTTCTGCTGATGTAGGTTTCATACGATTCAGAAATTCCTAATTTGTTCACGGCAAAATGAGGTCTGTGGACGTTAAAAAAAGAAGAAGAAGAAGAAAGCAAAAAATCCAAGTATTGTCAGAAGAAAAAACTCAGCTACCATTCTCTGTTCTTGTCTTTCTGCTTTTGTTTTTTTTTCTTATTACTTGGCACTCCTTTAACCTCCCAGAATTGGGTTTGTGAGATGAATCAATCGAAATAAATAAATACAAACAAATAAGAAAATAATGGCATTGGAAGGGACCTTGGAGGTCATATAGTCCAACCCCCTGCTCGAGCAGAACACTCCATATCATTCCAGACAAATGGTTGTCCAATCTCTTCTTGAAAACCTCCAGTGTTGGAGCATCTACAACTTCTGGAGGCAAGTCCTTCCTCTGAGTAATTGTTCTAACTGTAGGTTGGTTCTCTCCTTGATTAGTTTCTTCATAAGTCCTTCTTTTCATTAAACATGACATGGCCAACCCCTGGAACAGTTGCTCTTACCTGTATGTTGTATCAACACTCAAACTGGCTGCAGCTAAATCCAGGGGTGGGATCCAGGCTGGCAGAGAATTCCCTGGCACCCATTTGGTCCATTCAAACAACCCTGGCTCAACTCGAATCTTCAGGTTATTTTCTTGTTGCAAGCCTATAGAAAGAGAGAGAGGGGGAGAGAGAGAGGGAGAGGGAGAGGGAGAGGGAGAGGGAGAGGGAGAGGAGAGAAGAAAGAAAGAAAGAAAGAAAGAAAGAAAGAAAGAAAGAAAGAAAGAAAGAAAGAAAGAAAGAAAGAAGAAAGAGGGAGGGAGGGGAAGGAAGGAAGGAAGGAAGGAAGGAAAGAAAGAAAGAAAGAAAGGGAAGGAAGGAAGGAAGGAAGGAAGAAAGGGGAAGGAAAGAAAGAAAGAAAAAGAAAGAAAGGGAAGGAAGAGAAAGAAAGAAATGAAGGAAGGAAGAGAAAGGAAGGAAGGAAGAGGGAAGGAAGAAAGAAAGAAAGGGGAAAGAAAGAAAGAAAAAGAAAGAAAGGAAGGAAGGAAGAGAAAAAGAAAGAAAGAAATGGGAGAGAGGGAGGGAGGAAGAAAAAGAGGGAAGGAAGGAAGAAAAGAAAGAAAGAAAAAGAAGGAAAGAAAGAAGGAGGGAAAGAAGAAAGGAAGAAAGAAAGAAAAAGGGAGGGAGGAAAGAAAAAGAGGGAAGGAAGGAAAGAGAAAGAAAGAAAAAGAAAGAAAGAAAAGAAAAAGAGAAAAAGAAAATGGGAAGGAAGGAGAAAAAGGATGGAAAGAAAGATGGAAAGAAAGAGGCAGGGAGGGAGGAAAGAAAGGGAAGAAAGAAAGGAAAGGAAAAAAAAGAGGGAAGGAAGGAAGGAAAGAAAGAAAGAAAAAATGAATGAAAAAGAAAAGAGGGAAAGAGGGAAGGAAAGCAGGAAAGAAAGGATGGAAAGAAGGAAGAAAGGAAGCGGAAAGAAAGAATAAGGAAGGAAGGAGCATAATATAAAAAAAGCATTTGAGACCAACGCTTCATAATAACAATACATGCCATTTGCAAATGTTTGTGTTTCCTTTCCGATGAACAAATTTGGCCTCTTGGCTCTCTGTTTTTATCAACTGCACGTTGCGTGGCGCGTCAATCACAATTCTGACGGGCTCAAACAGAATTTTACAGAAATGTAGGAACAAGCGCTCCGTTTCATCCCTAGGACGGCCTGGGCCAGGGGTGTCCCTCAGGGAAACCCACCTCAACCCACCCAGCGACTTACCTTTCAGGATATGATGTGCGGTCTGCACACAGCGCAGCGACGGAGAACAGTAGATGTGGTGGATGACTGTGTTGCTTTCAAGAAGAGCCTCGCCTGTACGGAGACACGGGGTTCAAAATGAAGGACACAGCTGCGCCTTGCAAGATACCGAGGGCCAAACTGGCTTTTTGCAAGCTAGGAAAATTGGGTCACTAAATGAATGCTGTAAGTCTGGGACTACCTGCATTTCATAAAATCAATAAATAAAGTCCTAAAAAAAATCAGTTGGATCACATTACGGTCCTAATTCAAGGACTCCCTGTATTATTATTTATACTGTAATGTATTCTAGTTGCTGTTGGCTTGACTTTATAGAGAAGACATTGGAAATGAGCTATTATTATTATTATTATTATTATTATTATTATTATTATTATTATTATTATTATTATTATTATTATCTGAATTTCTATACTGCCCTTCTCCCGAAGGACTCAGGGCGATGAACAGAATAAGATTTCATATACATATATTTTTTTTTTTTTTTTGAGTTTGGCCAAAGAGAATATTTTTGCTTCGTTGCCATTTCTGATTTCAAATTGATCACATGAGCTATCGTAGGTTTTTACAAATTTGGGCAGATCATTTCCCCATGTTTGCATTTTTGGGGAGAAAAAGCAGCTAAAACTGTGACCTGCAAGGCAGTAACCCCATTCGGCCTCTAGATGGCAGTCGTGCTGCAAAAAAGCAATTTCCCCATCCAACATGTATTCCTTTTTAAAAGCTTTAGTTCATTTTGAGTGGTGTGTTATCACATTGTCACTCTGGAAAATGTGAGACTTGCAGTGGGGCATTGCAGAATTTCATTTCTATGGACTCCTGGGGAAGGGGCAGAGGTCGGAGATCATTCCGCCGGTGACATTGGTTGACCCGAGTGACACAATTGGCGTCATTGACACAAATGTTGTCAGTGGAGAAGCTGCAGCCAAACTGGGCCAGTGGCAAGCAAGGCGGTGCTGGGGAGGCGTGGGAAAGGGAGGCTTTGCAGAGTGGGGGGAGAGGAAATAGTTCCCTGTGAGCGGCAGGCGTGCGTGCTTACACGCGCAGCTCTGTTTGCGCGAGTAGCAGCACTCGCACAAATGGAGCTTTGCATGTGTACGTGAGTGCCCGCTACTCACGCAAATGGAGCTGCCTGCACAGGCTCGCCTGCTACTTGTGTGGCCCTGTTCCAAAGGCCCAGGATTGGGGACCTCTGCTTTAGACCAGGGATGTCAAACTCAATTTCATTGAAGGCCGCATCAGGGCTGTAGTTGATCGTGGGAGGGCTGGGAGGGGGGGGGGCCGACTGGGTGGGTGTGGCCAGCTTGACGCCACTCCCTAAACTCCTGGCATATTTCCTCTTCACCCTGGGTAGACGGGGCTAAAGGGATACGAGTAGGCCCCTTACATTTTCCAGGATGGCCCCACGGGCCAGATCCAGGGGTGCTATCCAACAGGTTCTGGAAATTTTGAGTAGTTCGGAGAACCAGCAAATACCATCTCTGGCTGGCCCCAGAGTGGGGAGGGAATGGGGATTTTGCAGTATCTTTACCCCAGGAGCGGGGAGGGAATGGGGATTTTGCAGTATCCTTCCCCTGGAGTGGGGAGGGAATGGAGATTTTGCAGTATATTCCCCTGGAGTGGGGAGGGAATGGGGATTTTGCAGTATCCTTCCCCCAGGAGTGGGGAGGGAATGGGGATTTTGCAGTATCCTTCCCCCAGGAGTGGGGAGGGAATGGGGATTTTGCAGTATCCTTCCCCCAGGAGTGGGGAGGGAATGGGGATTTTGCAGTATCCTTCCCCCAGGAGTGGGGAGGGAATGGGGATTTTGCAGTATCCTTCCCCTGGATTGGCGTGGGAATGGAGATTTTACAGTATCCTTCCCCTGGGGTGGGGAGGGAATGGAGATTTTGCAGTATCCTTCCCCTGGAGTGCGGAGGGAATGGGGATTTTGTAGTATCCTTCCCCCTGGAGTAGGGAGGGAATGGAGATTTTGCAGTATCCTCTCCCCAGAAGTGGGGAGGGAATGGAGATTTTGCAGTATCCTTCCCCTGTCATGCCTATCAAGTCACACCATGCCCACCAAGCCATGCCCACAGAACCGGTAGTAAAAAAAATTGAATTCCACCAATGGCCAGATCCGACCATATCACAGGCCGAATCTGGCCCGTGGGCCTTGCGTTTGGCAGCCCTCCTTTAGACAAAGAGCTTGCGAGGACAAAGATCCACCTTTTCAACATGCCCCTTACCGCCCCAACTCCTGAGCAGGCAAACTCACCCACAAGCCGGGCTTGCGTGCATCCCAACACCGTGATGGGGGCATCCTTTTCGTACTCCCTAAAACCGCCGCTCCGCTGAGGCAAATTGTGAGGCATATTCAGATTTGTGCGGATGTATCTTCCTGTTCGGAGACACGGAAGAGTGTCGGATAAGGAGATTCCTCCAGGACGCAATGACTTAACATCAAGATAAAAGTCAAGCTCAACTCTTGGTAGCATCTGGGAAGCTTTCTTGGCGCCGTTAAAGAAAGGGTTTGCCCCCAATCGAGTTCTGGGGGATGGAGTGGTGGTGGGCTTGGCCTCCAGGGTCCAAAGCTGAGGAGGCTGATGGCCTCTCCTTCCAAAATATAATTTGGTTTGAAACTTGGTCTTCTTCTGAGATCAGCCAAGGTTGGCCAGGTGTTGCCACCTCTTGTCCATTAATGGGATGACCTGGCAATTTTGGGATTGGTACCATGGGGTGTGTCTGTCTGTCTGTCTGTCTGTCTGTCTGTCTGTCTGTCTGTCTCTCATCCATCCATCCATCCATCCATCCATCCATCCATCTATCTATCATCTATTATCAATGTCTTCATCATCATCTATCTCTATGTACTCTCTCTTTCCTAATCTATCTCTATCATCTATGTATGTATGTATGTATCTATCTATCTATCTATCTATCTATCTATCTATCATCCATCCATCTATCTATCATCTATTATCAATGTCTTCATCTTCATCTATCTCTATGTACTCTCTTTCCTAATCTATCTCTATCATCTATGTATGTATGTATCTATCTATCTATCTATCTATCTATCTATCTATCTATCTATCTATCATCTATCCATCCATCCATCCATCCATCTCTCTATCTATTATCTATTATCAATGTTTTCATCATCATCTATCTCTATCTATGTACTCTCTTTCCTAATCTATCTTTATCATGTATCTATCTATCTATCTATCTATCTATCTATCTATCTATCTATCTATCTATCTATCCATCCATCCATCATCCATCATCTATCTATCTATCTATCTATCTATCTATCTATCTATCTATCTATCTATCTATCTATCATCTACATCTACCAATCGATCCATCGATCCATCCTAGACAACCAAGCAGTAAACCATAACCCAATCAAGGAACTACCAGCTCAAACAAACAAGCTAACAAGGAAACAACAGGTCAATAAACCATCAACAACATCTCATCAACATTGACAGCATAACTCACAGTATAGAAACAGAGAGCAAACCCCACCCCCTTCCAGCACTGATGATGTTACCCAATTAGGTAATGAAATGTCTGCAAGAGGATCCCATGGCATCTGTCTGTCTGTCTAGGAAGTTCCCGAATCTCAGAAATCACCGTACATTCTCCCTTTCAGGTCTATGGACACAGCACTCTCTTCCTTCTCATTTCTCCTCTGCTTTTGTTCCAACCTACTTCCCCTCCTCTTCTAAATCAGGTGAACCCCCATTATTGAACTCCAAATTAGCTACCTGTAAACATAGAGGAATGAACAGGTACAGCATGGAGTGGGATGGAGAGAAACTCACCTTTGGTATCAAAACATTGCGAGAGCCAGTATTTTCCAAACACAACGTCCATTCTTTCTCCATGACGACAAACGAAAAGGCATCTTTTCTGGGGCCCAGGTGTGTTGGAGATCCTTAAGGGCTGACCACAAGAAAAAAGTAGGACTTAAAAACTACCTTGGCTTGGCTTCTCCCCTCCCGGCAATCAAAGCTGGGAGGCAGGTAGAGGGAGATTCAGAAGTGTGAACTTTACTTACCTGCATACTCTGACAGAAAATTGTGAGAGGCCCTGTTTCCCCTGGTCCTTGATCCTCCTGGGATCGTCGATCCATCACCCCATCAGCGAACATCACGAGAGACGAGGAAATAGTGGCATTCATAATAGAATATGACCTAGACCCAATGCAGAAAACAAAAATATGGCTAACAAGAGCTGTGATGGCGCAGTGGTCAGAGGGCGGTACTGCAGGCTACTTCTGCTGACTACCGGCTGACTGCAATTTGATGATTCGAATCTCACCAGGCTCAAGGTTGACTCAGCCTTCCGTCCTTCCGAGGTGGGTAAAATGAGGACCCAGATAGTTGGGGGCAAAAATGCTGACAAAAATAATGTGATGGACAGCCCAGGCTCCGGCTCTGCCTCCATCCGTCCCTCTCCCTCTCCCTCTCCCTCTCCCTCTCCCTCTCCCTCTCTCTCTGCCAGCTCCACTCCCTCCTCTCCCCCGGAGCTCTCAGTTTGCCTTGCTGCTGTCCCTGACTACCATGCCTCGTCCTCCTCCTCTGATTCGGCTGCTGGAGAGGCCAGCGGCCGACAGACCAGAACAACATATTTCTACCCACAAGTTCATCTTGATCTTCTAACAATGTACCATATTTTTTGGAGTATAAGACACTCCGGACTATGAGATGCACCTACCTTTTCTGGTGAGGAAAACAAGAAAAAGAAATTTGCCTCTGCCTCTGAGCAATTTTGCCTCGTTGCAGCAAACAGCAAACAGCCTGCTTTACTTTCATTTTCGTTTTCAGCATAGCTTGATTAGCACAAGAAAAAAAAAATCTGTTCCCAGCAATTTACCTCCTTGCAGCAAGCAGCAGAGGCCCACGCAAAACAGCTGAGAGCAAAACAGCTGAGAGCAAAACAGCTGAGAGTTGGGAGGCCGATCCAATCAACTTGTACTAATTAGGCTGTGCTGAAGCTGAAACGAGCTGTTTCTTCTTGCTGCTTGCTGCAAGGAGGTAAACTGCTGGGAGGCAGAGGCCAAAGGGTGGGGGCCAGTGGGTGAGCGGGACTACATTCGGTGTATAAGACGCACCTAAATTTTCACCCCCTTTTGGGGGGGAAAAAGGTGCGTCTTATACACCGAAAAATAAGGTATGTCTACTCAGCTATTTCACACACACATCAACAAGAAAAGTTCTTATTACCCCTTCTGCACCGGATTAGGGTTATTCCCCATGAAAATACTAGAAACCATGGAAGATGGAATTACTCACCCATGGTAAACCCACGTGCCACATTCATCGGCTTTGGTGATATAATTCTCTGGCAACAATCCTGAGCACCCCGTGGCAAAAGAAGTACCATAAATCCAGCCTTCGCTAGTTGTGATTTGTTCCACAGGAGACATGAAGATGAAATCTCCTGGCACGAGTTCAAGCTCGTCATCGTTCTGTGGGGTGTAGGGGTAGATGACTTGCAGGGTCTGGAAAAGAGGAAGAAATTGAGCACTGACCGACAAATCTCTTGCTTTGGGCTCCTTTTTCCAATCCTTCAAAAGATGTGAACAATGGATTAAAACTAAGAAACAATGGATGGAAATCAGTGGTGAAATCTAAAATTTGTTACTACCTGTGGGTGTGGGTGTGGCTTGGTGAGGGAGGGGGGTGAGTAATGTGACTGGGTGGGCGTGGCCAATTTTTTTTTACTTTTAAAACCATTTTTTCTACAACCTCTTCGGCGAAGAGGTTGTAAAAATATGCTTTCAAAAGGCTCTGACGATCCCAGCTGAGTTGCCTGATCGGCAGAGGCTTTTTTTTTTCTTTTAAATGCCTCTGATGATCAGGCAACTCAGCTTGGATCGTCAGAGGCTTTTAAAAGAAAAAAAAGTCTCCCGATCAGGCAACTCAGCTTTTTTTTTTTTTTTTTTAAATTTGATTTATATGCCGCCCTTCTCTGGAGACTCAGGGCGGCTTACAATGCGCTAAGCAATAGCTTTCATCCTTTTGTATATTTATACAAAGTCAGCTTATTGCCCCCACAATCTGGGTTCTCATTTCACCTACCTTAGAAAGGATGGAAGGCTGAGTCAACCTTGAGCCTTGTCGAGATTCGAACCTGCAGTAATTGCAGGCAGCTGGTCTTAATAACCAGCTTAATAACAGGGTGCCTTAGACCACTGTACTACCAAGCTTGGATCGTCAGAGGCTTTTAAAAGAAAAAAAGGCTCTGATGATTGTGCGGCTCAGCTGGGCAATTGGGGGGGGGCAGGAATTTTTGCTACCAGTTCTCCGAACCACCCACCTCCATCGCTACTGGATCGGGCGATCCGGTCCAAACCGAAAGCATTTCACCCTGATGGAAACTAACTAAGGAGAGAAGCAACCTAGGACCAAGGAGAAATTTCCTAACAGTGAGAACAATCAACCAGTGGAATACCTTGCCTTCAGAAGTTGTGAATGCTCCATCACTGGAAGCTTTCAAAGAGACTGAATTTGTCTGAAATGGAATAGTCTCCTGATGGAGCTGAGGGTTAAACCAGAAGACCTCCAAGTTCCCTTCCAATTCTATTATTCTATATTCTATTCTACTTTTCCCCTAACCATGGATTCTCAGGGAGAAATTCTAAGGCTAAAGCTTCTGGAATTCCCACCCCCAAATACATAATCTTTTGTTCCTACTTCACTTCATCGTCATCTTTTAATGACCCCATAATCCCTTGTGGGTGGAGTCTGGGCAACTGAATGGAGCAAGCAGGAGTGTTTTAATGGCCGGATGCCCTTCCTGTCACCAATCCGGAGTTTTGTCCAGCAGATATATTCTCATTGTGCCCAGAGAGAGAAATATCTGCCTCTACCTAGGATCGAACTCACAGCCTCCTGATTGTGAGGCGAGGGCTCCACCTCTAGGCTACCGCACCACTCTTTTGTTCCTACTTCACTACCTTTGGCAGTATTTGAATTCTGAGAATCCAGCACAGAATTCTGGGACTATTGACAAAACTAGGAAGTCAAGACCCTTGACTCAACCGAGAAATCAAGAAGCCATCCCAGAATAAGTGACAAACTTCTATAATACTGCCAAGGAAGCACCATGGACCTAGTGAGTCCATTTCAGAACATCTTCCTGGTTTTTACAAGAAGTTTCTTCAAGTCCAATTTACCTCATGATTGGCAAATCTAATGTCACGGGAGAAGATGGCAGCTACCCAGTCACAGCCCAGCTTGACATCAATGCTCTGAGCCAACTTCTCAAGGGTGGGCAAGTGGTTGGCTTGGAAGTGGTAAGCCAGGGTCACATGGAGTTGCTTCTTGTGGGGTTCCACGTGGACATCTACAAGAAGGAAAATGGTGGTCAACGGGATTCAGCTACGGCCTTCAAAACCTCCAGAAGCTCCTTTAAGTGAAGAGGATGAAGAGGAGGAGCCTTTTCTTGATGCACGGGCACGCAGAGCTGCCAAAAGGCAGGAGTGGCTCCTCAGGAGGAGATCTCCTTGAGAGTAAGGCTTGGGGCTAATTGGCCACTTCCTTAGCCTATTTAAGGAGGAACACCGACTGAAGCAATTTGTAGGGAACAACTTTAGTTCACTCTACTTCGCGTCTGGATTCTCTGCAAATTGCTTCTGGGCTTTCTGCCAACCTTAGTAAGATTGTGATTACTTTATCTTTGGTTTCTTGTAGGCTGTTAAGAAAGTTTATTAACAGCCTTTGTTTTGAAAAAGACTGAGTTATTTTACTAAATTAAGTTTTGTACAAACTTTGTGAGTGCTGTGTTCTTTGGGATCCGTAGCTGGGGCATAACAGTAAGTGAATACTATCCCTGACCAGCACAGACCACAGACTGTTCTATTATTCCGCTCCCTGCTCACCCGCTTTAGCGGTGGCTTCCACCGCGAAGTCCGCCCCGAATTTCTTCAGGATCTCCGCGTAGTCCTCCTTAACGAAGAGACCGATGAAGTTGGATGAGGTATAGAGTTCCAGAGGCAAAGGAAGAGGGAATTTGCACCTCCACCGGGTCACAGTAGCCTGCAGGGCTTCACAGAGAGCGTCCACCTTGCTGTCTTCACACTGCAAGACATCCCACAAGAAGGTGAGACGCAGACCTCAAAGTCGCATTGCCAATTCAAGGAGGAACTCTGGGTGCTCCGGTCCAGACTCACCATAAAGAATTGGCAGAGTGTGATGTGGGGAAAGATATTGTGGGCTTTGTTTTTCCCACACAACTGTTTCGACTGCTGCCAGAAGTCGGTCAGCTTCCGCGCTAACGGGCCAGTGGGACGTAGGTAGAGGACGTATTCCCGAGGAAGAGGGTCATCGAGGAAGGGGTCACAGACATGGGAAAAGAGCCTGTAACGAAGAACAGAGAGGATGGGACGGTCCTTTCAGGTCCATGGAACAAATCCAGTTGAATAGACAATAGAATTCCTTATTATTATTATTTTATTATTATTTATTATATTTCTATACCGCCTTTCTCCCATAGGACTCAAGGCGGTGTACAGTCAAGAAAAATATAGATACACAAACATCATAAAATTGCTAATTAAAATTATTATTATAACATAGTTTGACCCAATTAAATAGAACCTAAAATTACATAACATTTTAAAAACATTCACATGTTCATATGTTTAGCCCCACCTGTTGGAACATCAGGGTCTTGAGGGCACGGCGGAAAGCACGGAGATCAGAGATATTTCGTATCTCAGGGGGCAGTTCATTCCAAAGGGTTGGAGCCCTCACAGAGAAGGCCCTCCCCCTGGGAGTTGCCAGTTGGCATAATTTAACTGACAGTACCCTGAGGAGTCCCTCCCTGTGAGAACGAACTGGTCGGTGGGAGGCTATTGGTGGCAAAAGACGGTCTCGTAGGTACCCAGGTCCTAAGCCATGGAGCGCTTTAAAGGTGATAACTAACATCTTGAATCACACCTGGAAGACCACTGGGAGCCAGTGCAGCTCGCGTAGGAGAGGTGTTACATTGGCGCAACGAGCTACGCCCATAATCACCTGCGCAGCTACATTCTGGACCAGTTGGAGCCTCCGGGTGCTTTTCAAGGGTAGCCCCATGTAGAGAGCGTTACGCTATGAGGCTGTAAATTTTCAGTTTGGATAACTTAGAACTGCATCGCTTGCAGTCAGTCCTAGGTATTGCATACAAAATTGTACGTAGTAATGTTTTATTTATTTATTTATTGGTTCGATTTATATGCCGCCCTTTTCTGGAGACTCAGGGCAGCTTACAATGTGTTAAGCAATAGCCTTCATACTTTTGTATATTTTATACAGTCAGCTTATTGCCCGCACAAACCGGGTCCTCATTTTACCCACCTTAGAAAGGATGGAAGGCTGAGTCGACCTTGAGCCTGGTGAGAATTGAACTCGCAGCAATTGCAGGCAGCTGGATGTTAAATGCTGCCTTAGTAGGAGGCATTAGCCTCCTACGCCACTCAGGCTCCTCAATTTTAATGTGCAATTGTGCATTTTATTGTTGTGAGCCGCCCCGAGTCCATTGGAGATAGGACGGCATATAAATCGCATTAAATTTAAACTTAAACTTAAGTGGTCAGTAGAGGGGGCATGCATAAGCACACTAACGTGCCTATCATCCCTGCCATTGCATTTTTTATTCTCTTTTTCTTGTTCTCGTTTTTGTTTTGAGGGGAACCTTTACCTTTACCTTTTTAATGCAAGTAGCCGATGCGAATTGGGCAGCAAATGGTGTTCCAGTGCTGGGGAAAGTTATAAAACCTGCTCCTATTTTTCATCTGTGAGATGCCCGAGAGATCATCACTTTGAATGTAGCTACAGATCAATGCCAGAAGATCATGTCTGCCTACAGATAAAGCCACCAATTTAATTCCCAGTTCTTCCAGGGGCAAGGGGAAAAATTTTATTTCCCATCATACTGGCAGGGTTACAGATTCCATAATACGTAAATTCATACGCACCAGTCACAAGCTGCTTGCACACTTCGACCTCCCGTGGATGCCAATGCTTTCTGCCTGCAGAAAAACAAAAGAGGGAGAGAGAGAGAGAGATGAGTTGTGAGTTCCGGTCAGAACACTAGATGGCAGTCAAGAAACACATCCTTCTGTCAAGAATGAAGGGAAATACAGTATAAGTGTCCCTGGATAATGTCACTGGGACCAGAGATTTAGTGTTATTTCTCACCAGAATGTGTGAAAGAGAAGTTCTGGTGAGAGAGAAGTTCCCTGAGGATAGGGCTCCAGCACGAGGCCAGAAGCTCGGAAGATTAAACCTCTCATCCCACTGACCGACCCAGATTGAATCCTACGACATCCTTCTTTTCTTTATTTAAAGAAAAGGGGGAAAAGGCTAGGGAAAACTTTGCTGCGACAGGCATTCCTCTGTACTGCCCTTCTTCCTTGCCAAAAAAAAAAAAAAAAAAAAAGATATTGGATTGTCCATCTGAATCCAAGTGGATGCTTTTATCCATTAAAAATGGAGGGTTTTCTTCAGAGGCGGTATTCAGCCGGTTCGTACCAGTTCGTGCGAACCGGTAGCGGAAATAGCAGGTGGGCCCAACCATCCACTCCAGCTGTATGTTGTCTTATTTAGGCACATTTTTGAGGCCGGGCGCATGAGCAGAAGGCACACGAATGAGGCACGCAGCGAACCGGTTGTAAGAATATTGGAAGCCGACTGCTGGTTTTCTTTTGAATACTCTATCCATCTTTCCCTGGGGTAATTCCTCTTTGCTGAGGGAGGGAGGGAGAATCACCAAAGAGAGATGAGACTTCGGAGTCTCCATGGAGATGGGATATTTTTTTTAATTTTATTTTCAAAGAATGAAAAATCAAACCACCGGGTCCTTAAATAAATAACGGAAGTACCTTGTGTTTTACATTTTGTGAGTTTGTGAGTGTGCAGTGTGTGCTCCATAGATTTCCTTCTGACAGGAAGGGAATGATTGAAGCTCTGGATCGAACTGTGGGGTCCTTGGGTGCTCTCTGAAATAGGTTGTTTTCTTATGAGCGTTTCATGACCCAATTAGGTAACGCTATCAGTGTAACGGTTTAGAAGGACTCTTCTAAGTTATAAGAAAAACTGAGGATTTTATCTAGTTTGGTAAGGAAACATGGCCTTCTCCAATTTGAAGAGACACTTGTTCGGCAGGCTGAGGCAAAGAGGCCGTCCCGGAACCAGCGAAATCTGGGGGCAGAATGTATCTGCCCTTAGTGTGGAAGGGATGGCCACTCTTGAATTGGCCTTTTTAGTCACACTAGATGCTGTTTTAGGACCTCTTTCCAGAGCACGATACCATAGTCTCTTGAGACTGAAGGATGCCAATGTGTGGAAACATCTGGGAGGGGAAAAAAAACCCCAATCAATCAACAATCCAACTCAAAGAACACCAAAGATTCCTCCTTCTTAATCCAAATTGTTAATGTTTAATTTTATGTATTAGATTCTACGCTACCCAGAGATCTTCTCCAATGGAGATAAGACAGCTAAGAAGTATGGAATATAAAATAAATATAACTCCCCTCCTACAATGTCAAGACCCAGAGAGAGACTCCTAACCCATCCTAGTTTCCACCAAAGTTTCCGTCTTCCTGGTTTGTCTCCTCCTCATCTCCTGATTCATAATAAAGCACCCCTGACATATTCTAGCATGTGACTTCTCGTCAACGGCTCTGAGCAGCCTTTCCATTAAAGATTCATGTCCGCTAAAGATCTTCCTGGCTTGGATTTAAGCAGAGACAATGGAGATGGAGATGGGAGTCAGAGTTGGGAGGACGGGTTAACAGAATAACAGAGTTGGAAGGGGCCTTGGAGGTCTTTTAGTCCACCACCCCCTGCTCAAGTAGGAAACCCTGTACCAGTTCAGATAAATGCCCAGCCTCTTCTTTAAAAAACCCCAGGGATACAGCACCCATAATTTCTGGAGGCAGGTCGTTCCACTGATTAATGGTTCTAAGTGTCAGGAAATCAAGGTTGTTCCCTCATGCTGATAGCAGGACCCTCCCTTTTCAATTTCCCAGCTGGGCACCTTGTCCATCCCCCCCCCCAAATGGTTGACTCACTCCCGGGGTGAAATCCAGCAGGTTCTGACAGGTTCTGGCGAACTGGTAGCGGAAATTTTGAGTAGTTCGGAGAACTGGCAAATAGCACCTCTGGCTGGTCCCAGAGTGGCGGGGGGAAGGGAGATTTTGCAGTATCCTTCCCCCTGGAGTGGGGTGGGAATGGGGATTTTGCAGTATCCTTCCCCTGCCACGCCCACCAAGCCACACCACGCCCACCAAGCCACACCCACAGAACCGGTAGTAAAAAAAAATGAATTTCATCACTGCTCACTCCACCAAAAAGTAGAGAGTGATAGGGTTAGGCCAGGGGTTTCAAACTCAATTTCATTGAGGGCCACATCAGGGTTGTGTTTGACCTCGGGGGCCTGGGGTGGGCGTCGTCAGGGTGGGCGTGGCTAGCTCAAAAAAAAATTTTTTTTAGCATAATAAAGTGAAACATTTGTTAAGGGAATTTTGCCCTGTTTTACCAGCTTTCTTGCCCTAGTTGCTAAGTGAAAAACTGCAGTTGATAAGTTAGTGACACGGTTGTTAAGTGAATCCGGCTTCCCATTGACTCTGCTTGTCAGAGGTCCACAAAAGTGCGACCGTCATAAATAGGAGTCTGAATTTTGATCACGTGACTTTGCAGATGCTGCAATGGTCATAAGGGTGAAAAAGGATTATAAGTTTTTCTTATAACTAAATCAACTCTTATAAGTCAAGGACTACCCATTGTGTTTTTGTGAAGGTGTGTCAGAGTGTGCACTGTATCAACCCAGGAGCAAGTACAGACAACAGTGGATTGTATCAAATAGTGGTTTTTATCTACAATAGGAATATAGGAATACTATACATACATGTGCTACAAGCAGTATCTAAACAAACAGCAATTACAGCAGAGGAGAAACTCGATGATCCGATGAACACTCTAGCAAGGCCTCCTCTTATTACACAGGCTCTTAAAGGGATAACAGCCAAAGTCCCTGCTGACTCATTCCCCTCATTGCATCAGCTCTTAAATCATCACTTTGATAAGGTGTTTTCTTTGACATCTGTAATAAGGTGATCGATAGCTGCAGAATGCATTGACATGCCTTTTCATCAATGTTGGGTTGGTGGCCTTGCAACTCTACTCTACTCTTTGCTTGATGTCTGATACTAAAAAGAGAAGCCGGAAGCCAACAGCAGAAAGCCACGAGCTTACAAATTCTCCTGAAAAAAGGTCACCTCGTGGCCCCTTTCCCACAAGTCCTTTTTGGTTTTCATTTCAGGAGAAAGACATGCCAATTTGCAACACTACCTCTGCCACGGCATGCTGAATTTTTGCCTCTGCGTAAGACGCAGTCACACACAAACAATTGGCACAACCACAGCTGGGGCGTGAGGGGTGATGTGCACATCAAGGATTGCACAAGCAGAGCTCTCCAGAACCCTTGAAACTAAAGGGACATCACGAGGCCAAGGAGGAAGGGGAAGTGCAAATGAACGAAAGCGTTTTTGACCCAAAGATTTGGGAAGACGTTTCCTCTTCCCGTTGGCACAACTCACCCTTTGGGTTTGTTCGAGAGGAAGGGTGGCAGAGAAACAAATCCGTAGCCTTTCAACGGTCGAGGGAAAAGAAAGCAAACAAGCAGAACAAAAAACAAAGCATAACATCGGCCAGCAGAGATAAGTTATGAGTTGAAAATGGTTGGATACGGGTTGTCCAAAAAGTGCCTTTTTAAAAGGCAACTGGACTTTTTTTTTTCTTTGAGAATGTTTCACTTCTCATCCCAGAAGCTCCTTCAGTTCTGAAGAAGAACTGAAGATCTTCAGTTCTCCCATTCTAAAGACCTGAAGATCTTCAGTTCTTCAATTCTGAAGACCTGAAGAACTTCAGTTCTTTCATTCTGAGAACCTGAAGAACTTCAGTTCTTCCATTCTGAAGACCTGAAGAACTTCAGTTCCCCCATTCTGAGGACCTGAAGAACTTCAGTTCTTCCATTCTGAAGACCTGAAGATCTTCAGTTCCCCCATTCTGAAGACCTGAAGAACTTCAGTTCTTCCATTCTGAAGGACTGAAGATCTTCAGTTCCTCCATTCTGAAGACCTGAAGAACTTCAGTTCTTCCATTCTGAAGGACTGAAGATCTTCAGTTCCTCCATTCTGAAGACCTGAAGAACTTCAGTTCTTCCATTGTGAAGGACTGAAGAACTTCAGTTCTTCCATTCTGAAGACCTGAAGAACTTCAGTTCTTCCATTCTGAAGGACTGAAGAATTTCCCTTCTGAAGATCTGAAGAAACTTCCAGGATGAGAAGCAAAACGTTCTCAAAGAAAAAAACAAAACAAAAAACACAAAGTCCAGTTGCCTTTTGAAAAAGCACCTTTGGGACAACCACAACCTGAATGACTGAGAATCTCCAGAGACGTTGGGTTGAGTTGTGAGTTTGCAAGCCTCTCCGATTGTGGCTCATGACGATGCCTAAGCTGGACATGGAATAAGAAGATGATAAACAGAACAGAACGGAAGAGGAGGAGTAAAAGCAAGGTCAGGATTAGAGTCTGAGTAACATGACCTGGCTCTGATGGACTTGAAGGCCTGCCAGGGAAGAGTTGGGAATCTCCTGTCCATCTGCTCCCTGGCCCTCTCTTTGACATGAAACCAACGGATGAAGAAAAAGAAAAAAGAAGAAGAAAAACAGCGCGGAGTGGAGAAACATTGGCTGGGATCGGTGGAAAAATGTCTGTGGTTAATTCTTTTGCTTCTCTGCGGCCAACCTTTGCGGCCTAGAAAAAGGAAAAGGAGATGTTCTAAGGGTGCAGATCGCCAGACGTTTGGCTCGGAGCGGAGCCGAGAGGCTGCAGAAGCCGAATTCAAAGGAGGGGGGGGGTGGAAACGTGCAATTGATTAGCCCAGCCAGGAAGCAGTCCTGCCCACTCCCACCCACCCACCCCACCATTGCAAAATGCAAAGAGTTACAAACCACATGGCTACCATGTGCTCCTTTGCTCGGGATTGCTCCTTCAAAGGCAGAGCCACGCATCCTGAGAAGAGGAGGTCTGCACAATGAATGCACAACCCCCAGCCCGGCATGTAGGGGGGACCCTGTCTTCCCCATCCACCCCCACACTTGAAAACCAGAAATACGGTAACGGGGGGAGGAGGGGCAGAGGGGCAAATAAGAGTCAGATGAGTTAAGGGAGGTTCAAGAGAAACCCATCTGGAGTAGCGGCCCCAGGAAAGGAAATGCTTGTCGTGTGGATCCGAGGGCAATAAATTTCTCTCGCGGTCTTCTGCAAGATCAAAAGGAGATAGGACATCTTTCCTCTCACTTTCGACAGGAAAGGGGACAGCCCCCACCACCAGATCCAGATAGAATGACACCTAGTCCTGGATGCACAATTGTAATATTCCCATTGCTCAGCCAGATGGTTGTTTGTTTTATTTGTTTTATTTGTTTTATTTGATTTGTATACCGCCCTACTCCCGAAGGACTCAGGGCAGTGAACAGCCAAGCAATAAGATACATAAATACAAAAATTTAAAAAACCAGTTAAAATCGAATTAAATCATTTTTTGGCCCAGACAAATTAAAACACCCCAATAATTTAAGAACAGATTTAAAATTTATATATTAAAAGAGGGAGGAGATTAGGCCAAGCCTGCTTGATGTAATAAAAGAGTCTTCACAGCGCGGCAGAAGGTGCGCAGATCCGGGTTGTTAAGTGAACTGGGGCTCATTTTATGACCTTTTTTTTTTTTTGCCACGGTTGCTAAGGGAATCGGTTGCCCGGTTGCAGTCATTAAGTGAGTCTGGCTTTCCCCTCCCACTTTGAAGTTGCATGTTGGAAACCTGCTGGGAAAGTTACAAATCGTGATTGCATAACCCCAGGACAAGGGACTCGGTGGCTCAGTGGCTAAGACGCTGAGCTTGTCGATCGAAAGGTCGGCAGTTCAGCGGTTTGAATCCCAAGTGCCGCGTAATGGAGTGAGCTCCCGTTACTTGTCCCAGCTTCTGCCAACCTAGCAGTTCGAAAGCACGTAAAAAATGCAAGTAGAAAAATAGGGAGCACCATTAGTGGGAAGGTAACAGCGTTCCGTGCGCCTTTGGCGTTTAGTCATGCTGGCCACATGACCGCGGAGACATCTTCGGACAGCGCTGGCTCTTTGGCTTTGAAACGGAGATGAGCACTGCCCCCTAGAGTTGGGAATGACTAGCACATGTCCGAGGGAACCTTTACCTTTACCTTTTTAAACCCAGGACCAGGAGCAGGTTTCAAAACCCATTACTACCGGTTTGCTCGTGGGCACGCATGCACTTGCGATATGAGATTTGAGAGGAAAGATGCAAAATGGAAAAAAGACCACGAGGAAACATTGTTTAAAAAAGAGGATATATTTATATGTTGTATGTTATGTGATTGTCGTATTGTGTTACAATAAAACTTTAATAATAATAAAAAAAAACCAAGAAGTTATCTTCAAAGGCTGTCTGTCAACCTGTTGCTGAGACTATTTTTAACCAGTTTAGCAAATGTTTATACCGGTTACCAGGGAATATTGATAAAAATATACCCAGACGTTGGGGTCAGTTTTCAGATCCACTGGGTTCCTCACAGTGGTGGAATTCAATTTTTTTTATTACTGGTTCTGTGGGCGTGGCATGGTGGAAGGATACTGCAAAATCCCCATTTCCTCCCCACTCCTGGGGGAAGGATAACGCAAAATCCCCATTCCCTCCACACTCCCAGAGAAGGATACTGCAAAATCCCCATTCCCTCCCCACTCCTGGGGGAAGTATATTGTAAAATCTCCATTCCCACCCCACTCCATGGGAAGGATACAGCAAAATCTCCATTCCCACCCCACTCCACGGGAAGGATACTGCAAAATCTCCATTCCCACCCCACTCTGGGGCCAGCCAGAGGTGGTATTTGCCGGTTCTCCGAACTACTCAAAATTTCTGCAGCCGGTTCTCCAGAACCTGTCAGAACCTGCTGGATTTCACCCCTGGTCCCTCATCCATGTTACTGAAAAGATGAAGCTGGGTAAGAAGAGAGAGAGAGAGAGAGAAAGGGGAAGTGTTTGGCCTCTTGAGGAAGTATCCAGTTCTAAGAAACAAGGAAGGAAGACGCTTGTACATCACAGTTCCAAATTAAGACAGGCCTCCTTCCCATTCGTTCAGGAAGCTTTTCGGCTATTTTAAGACCCTTGTGCTGATTTTCCTCCAAAGGCCCGTTTAGTTTCTTTGGCTTGTCCTCCCAACAATTGTAACTGGGAGAGAGGGACCTTGGAGTCTCAGTGGATGATCCCTTCAATATGAGCCAGCCGTGTGCAGCAGCAGCCAAAGAAGCGAATACAATCCTGAGTTGTATAAACAGAGGCATAGAATCAAGATCATGTCAAGTATTAGTACTGCTTTATAAAACCCTAGTGAGACCCTCACCTGGAATCCTGCAACCAATTTTGTTCACCATTGCTACAAAAAAAGAGGTTGAGACTTCTTGTGGCTCCATTACCGGAGCCTGTGTCATCGTCAGGAGAGGACTCTGAGAGTGAAGGAGAGGAGTTGGCAAGGCCTCCCTCTCTAGGACCCTCCTCTCTGGCAATGCCTTCGGTGTCCGCCGAAGGGCAAGAGATAGAGATAGGGCCAGGGCCAAGCACGTCCACCCAGCCACAGATGGACAGTGATGAGGGTAATGAGTCTTGGCTGGACCCACGCCAGCGTCGCAGAGATAAGCGCGCGCAACAGAAGAAAGGGCGTGCCCGAGATTAGGCTGAGTCACTGGACCACACCCCACAGGATATAAAAGGGAGCGTGGTGGCCAGTCAAACCTTGTGATGAACAAAGCTGAAAGCTTCCACGCCTTTCTGCAGTGCCGGACTTTTGCTTTAAGACTTTGCTGGAGTATCTCTGGACTTGATTAATTCCGTAATTATTGAGCTGCTTTCCTTTGATGTATCAGAAGCGGGGAGAAGTTATCTCTCCTCTTTGTAAATAATAAATTCTTGGCAGGCAGCCACTAGGTTGTTGCCAAGTTCCGTTATCATAAGGAAAAGGGTTTTGCCGGCTGGTTTGGTCTTTAACTCCTGAACGTCTGTTGGTGTGTGTGCGTGGGGTTGAGGACAGAACAAGACTTTGAAAAAAGTTCAGAGAAGAGCAACTAAGATGATCAAAGGCCTGGAGGCTAAACCATAGGAAGAACAGCTGCAGGATTTGGGTTTGGCGAGTCAAAAGAAAAGATGAATTAAGGGCGGTATTATTCCAGTATTTGAGGGGCTGCCACAAAGAAGAGGAAAGGGGGGGGGGTTTCAAATTTTTCTCCAAAGCACCAGAGAACAGGACAAGAAACAATGTTTGGAAACTAATCAAAGAGAGAAGAAATCTGAAATTAAGGAGAATTAACAGTGAGGACAATTAACCTTGGGTGCTCCATCACTAGAGATTTTTAAGAAGAGTCTAGACAAGTGATGGTTAACCTTTTTGGTGCCGAGTACCCAAAGCACGTGTGTGCAAATGCACATGTGCATGTCCGAACCCCCAAAATGCAATGCAAGTGCCCCCCACACATACGTGCACGTCCCCCCATGCATGCACGCGACCCACACACCAGTGGTGGGTTGCTCCTGGTTCGCACCGAGAAAGGAAGGGGAAGTAGAGAAGGAACAGGAAAGGAGGGAAGAAGAAGGGAGGAAGGATAAAAGAAGGGAGGGAGAGGAAGAGAAAGAGAAGAAAGATTGCTGTAAAACAAAAAAAGATGAAATGGAAGAAAGGCATCCCCGAACACGTTTAAATATATTAAGATAAAGAATGAATTAATAATAATAAAAAAAAATTAAAGGAGAATGTATATGATTAAGAATGGAAAAAAATAGAACTTGAGGGTGAAACAAGATACTGTTTATAGAAATAAGAATAGAAAAATTAAGATTTGATTAACAAATATGGAAAAAGAACACTTTGGCAGAAACTGTAACTAAGTAAAACACATTTGGATATGATGAATTGTATATATGATATGATATGATACGGTCAATACTCTATGTTATATATAAATAAAATATTTAGATTGAGAGAACATATTATAGCGGTATATATATGATATACTAGAAAGATATGTATAAAAGATATATTAAGATAAGAAAAAGAAAATGTATAAATATGGATTACTGATGCGAAGAGGTTGAAAAGAAGAAGACGTAAATATCTGTTTTTGTTTGTTTGTTTTGTTTGTTTTTTAAAAACTGTTTAATAAAAATTATAAAAAAAAATATGTGGGTGGTATTGGGGGGGAGGACTAATAAAACTTGTCAACCCCCCCCCAAAAAAAGACTGGAATCAAAGTGGCTTCTCTACCCCAAGCTTCTTCTGAGCCACGGGTCAAGCCAGGAAGAGGCCGAGTGGAGAAATGTAGAACTTGTGCATAGCTCGATTTCTGGAAGTTTCACAAAACCACAACCACATCTTCGCAGCCTGTCTTCACATTTCGATGAATTGTGTTGTTAAGGAATCTGTTTACTTGTGACAATGAGCCCAGGATCCTAGCCAATTTCCTTCAGATTGGCATTTTATGGCTTAGAAGGAAAAATAAAAATAAAACTCATGTCTGTTTGTACTTTTCTTAAAAAGCAAAAGAAAATGAAACATAACAAGCCAGGAAAAACACACACACACACACACACACACAAAACGACCTGACAGATTACTAACGATTTGCAAAATGCAGATTATAGGGCGGTGACAGCACAGAATGCAGATTAACAGATTTCAGATTAAAAGGCCACGAACGATTTGGAACAAAAAAAAAAAAAATGAAAGAAAGAAACATTCTGGAAGGGGCAGCCTTATTTTTCATTTATTTTTGATCGTGTTGGCCTTCCCAAATTGCATGCTGATCGTGGAATTGAAGCAGGAGCACCAACCTATTTGTAATTCATAGCAACCCGATGGATGGGTCAGTTGTCAGTTATGGATTTTTGCACAAACTCAATCCCTTCGCTATGTAACATGCACCGTTTCATAAAAGGAAATGTTAAGGAAGAGACCGAGGACGTTAACTAGCTTGGTTAATGAACCATCTGCAAGAAAAACAATCAAGCTCAGAGAACACCAAGAACGCAACGGAGGTGCTATAAATTTTGGATTCTGTCTTAAATTTGGCACAAAGCAGCTGAATGGGAGGAGAAGAACAAAATAAAACAAGATCCCCATTCAGGAGACAATCCACACTGTCTCTTTAACAAGATTAACAAGCATCTTGGGCAACAATCACATCTATTCTTTAGACCACATTAAATCTGCTTAGGCCACACAGATGCTAAAGGGGAAGCATTTGAGATGTTAACCCCAGCTAACTGCTCTCAAAAGGATCTAACTGGCCTTGTAGCTTGGTGAACATCTACTTTAGCATGTCCCATTCAGCGCTGCCATACTCTCAACATAAGGATGAACCTTAAAATAGGACTTCCAGTAGAACTGGTACTCATTTTTATTCGTCTCATGGGTTGAACTTCAGCATCGTGGATTATCTCGTTGGGTAGACTCTTCGTGAATTCAACCAGGCCAAAATGAAAGTAAGAACATCAGAAGAGCCCCAAGGATGGATCAATCAAAGGTCCACTGAGCTCAAAATTGACTGCCACCAAATGTGGTGGATGCAAAATTTGGGCCATGGAACATACTTCCTTCGATGCAGAACTGTAAACAGCAGACAACATGAGGAAGGTTGGGCTGAGAAAAAGCAATTAGTCTTAAATCCCATCCAGTGTGATTCCATAGCTGAGGATGACTTGACCTTGGGGCTCAATAGGTCCTATCTTACCCACTATTTGTGAATTTCCTTAGCTTAAAGTGATGAATGAGTCCAGCTTTTCCTTATATCTACCGGCTAAGTAAGACTACTATCAATAGATTATGTGTAGTTCAGGATCGAACTGCTAAGGGAACCTTAGTGATCTGTGAGTTTTGTGAATTTCTTGCAGATGTTTCATTACCCAACTAGGTAGAATCATCAATATATCAGAGGTGGGTTTCAGCAAGTTCTGACCAGTTCTGAAGAACCGGTAGCAGAAATTTTGAGTCGTTCGGAGAACCGGTAAATACCACCTCTGACTGGCCTCGCTCCCATCTATTCTCTTCGTCCCGAGTCCCAGCTGATCAGGAGGAAATGGGGATTTTGAAGTAACTTTCCCCTGGACTGGGGTGGGAATGGAGATTTTACAGTATCCTTCCCCTGCCATGCCCACCAAGCCACACCCACCAAGCTATGCCACGCCTACCAAGCCATACCCATGGAACCGGTAGTAAAAAAATTTGAAACCCACCACTGCAATGCATCAATAAGAATTCTATCTTCCAGTATGACCTTTATGAAGGACAAACAGTCTTCGATCAGATATTGTTGAACTCTGATAAAAAATGAATTAAGAACAAGAACTATCAATTGACAATGGCAACTTCTTATAAAGAAAATTTATATAAAATGCTCTATAGATGGCACTTACCACCGGGTAGGTTAGCTAGTTTAAAAATTTGTTTAGCAACTATTGGAAATGTCACCGAAAAACGGGCACATATTACTATAGGTGGTGGATTTGGGTTAAAGTAAAAATTGTTTTGGAAAATACATAAGGGGTTGGAAAAGATGATAGGATAATAGGTAGATCTTAAACCTGAACTGTTTTTATTAGGCACAACAACAGAAAAACTAAGAGGTGGAGATTAAGAATGGAATCTGTATTGTCAAACAAATTAAATATCCCAGACCAATGCTGTTTATTAAGCACTAACAAAATGTAAACAACAGAATAACAATAATACAACAATTTTGTATGTTCTGTTTTATTCTGACTGTTCACCGCCCTGAGTCCTGCTGGAGAAGGGCGGTATACAAATTAAAACAAACAAACAAACAAACAAATAAATAAATAAATAATCTATTACTAAAAAAAAAAAGAATTATATCTTCCCAAATTTTCTATACTTGTGAAAAAAGAGATTCTGTGTTTTCTCAGAACCTTTCGCACCAGTGGTGCGTTTCTATTTTTTTTACTATCGGTTCTGTGGGTGTGGCTTGGTGGGCGTGGCTTGGTGGGCATGGCAGGGGAAGGATACTGTCAAATCTCCATTCCCAGCCCACTCCAGGGGAAGGATACTGTAAAATCCCCATTTCCTCCCGATCAGCTGGGACTTGGAAAGCAGAGAATAGATGGGGGCAGGGCCAGTCAGAATTTTTACTACCGGTTCTCTGAACTACTCAAAATTTCCGCTATCGGTTCTCCAGAACTGATCAGAACCTGCTGAAACCCATCTCTGATTCACTCCAACTAAACAGTGGCTACCCAAAAGAATTTGCACCAACTCTATGTATTAAAGAATATAAAGGATTTGCATTCTTTATAAACAAGTCATCGATGAGCCAATATCCGAAACAACCATATGCCTGTCCTTCTTCTAAATCATTTTAAGTGCCACCATTAAAAGGAAGTGGAATATGAATGGACTAATTGCATCTGTGCTGCTATCCTCCTCCTCAAATAACTAGCAAGCGGGATTCCGGTGGAGAGACTCCAAAATTTTATGGATATTAACTCAATTTTTTTTTAAAAAAAGCTTCCCCCACAAATGTGGATGAAGTTTGAAAACCACTGCAAGGAAAAGCAATAACATTCTCATTAGAGAGACTCCAGGAAGGAAATGGCTTTAGGAGCCAAGTCTCAAGAGAAAAACAAATCTTTTCCAGAACTCACCCCTTTCTTGGGGGAAGAAGGGAAGAGAAACGATCCCTGCGCTGCAAGGAATGAAGAGACGCTTCAGATATGTCTACCTGCAAACAAGATGCAATGATCCCATCCCCATGAGGTGCGGAAGAATTGTGTGCAATCGTTGTGCATCCCTCACAAGCCTCCTCTGGAGAGCTTCGAACTCTGTCGACGGGTGTGGAAGAGGCAAGGAGTAAAAAGTCCTTTGCAGCAGAAGTTTGAAGGAGAAACACTGAAGCAACAACAGTCTGGGCAACGGTCCACCTCCCCCTCACAGCTGGAAATAACTCAGATTAAATAATTTGGCCTGTATTAGAATGGAATAGAATAGAATAGAATAGAATTTAGAATTTAGAATTTAGAATTTAAAATTATAGAGTAGAGTAGAGTAGAGTAGAGAATAGAATAGAATAGAATAGAATAGAATAGAATAGAATAGAATATAGAATTATAGAGTAGAGTAGAATAGAATAAATTAGAGTAGAGTAGAGTAGAATAAATATTAGAATGAAAAGAATAAATAGAATAGAATAGATTAGAATAGAATACGAGTAGAGTAGAGTAGAGTAGAGTAGAGTAGAGTAGAGAAGAGTAGAGTAGAGTAAAGTAGAGTAGAGTAAAGTAGAGTAGAGTAGAATAAATATTGAAATGAAGAATAGAATAGAATAGAATAGAATATAGAATTATAGAGTAGAGTAGAGTAGAATAGAATAAATTAGAGTAGAGTAGAGTAGAATAAATATTAGAATGAATAGAATAAATAGAATAGAATAGATTAGAATAGAATACGAGTAGAGTAGAGTAGAGTAGAGTAGAGTAGAGTAGAGTAGAGTAGAGTAAAGTAGAGTAGAGTAGAGTAGAATAAATATTGGAATGAAGAATAGAATAGAATAGAATAGAATAGAATAGAATAGAATAGAATAGAATAGAATAGAATAGAATAGAACCGTACCAATTCAGTACAATAAAAAGTGCAGAATCTCTTTTTCATAAAATACAGAAAGTTTGGGAAGATAGAATTCTTATGTATGTACTGATGATGTTACCTATTTGGGTAATGAAACATCTGCAAGAAAATAAGGAAGCTCAGGGAGCACCAAGGGTTCCTCATTTCCACCCTGAGCTACAAATATTCTCTTCTCTTGATAGAATTCTTACTTGGCCATTAGCTGTAGGGAAAATTGGACTCATTCATCACTTTAAACTGGTTTGTTGGCATGGCATCGATCGCAGCCTTTGCCATAAAGCCTGCAAAACCATATTAATAAATCAATTTATGACCATCTCAGATGGGAATCTCTTTTCTGTGGATGGGTATATGTAATTTGATTTATACAAGAGGTCCTTCTGTGATGGGAGTTTGGTGCAGTTTATTGTGTTTGTGTGTGTTTTAAAATTGATAATTGGCTGCCCGTCTTGTGGAACAGAGCTCTGGGTGGCTCACAACAATAATAAAATCACAAACAATAAGAACAAAAATCAAGGAAAGTCTAGTCCAGGGGTGGGCAATTGTGGCTCTTTTACAACCTGTGTTGTATGTATGTATGTATGTATGTATGTATGTATGTATGTATGTATGTATGTATGTTGTGTGTATGACCCTGTCTCTCCCCTCCTCTCTGGCCATGTCATAAATCACATTCTCCAATTAACCACTTTGGCTGGCTGTGAAATCCAACACCCTCCTTCTGATTGCGGTCAGGAAGAATGTATGGAATGCACTTCAGTTAGGGAAATCAATCAGCTCTATCAGTTCTCCCTCCCTCCTGCTCATGGCAACTTGAAAGCTTTGCAAGTTGACACTGTGGACTTCAACTCCCAGAATTCCTGAGACAGCTTGGCTGTCTCAGGAATTCTGGGAGTTGAAGTCCATAGGTTGTATGTAAAAGAGCCACAATTGCCCACCCCTGGCCTAGTCCATCCATGCAACAAAAATCAAGAATAACCAGATGCCTAATCCACGAATAAAATGAAAATCTAGAAGGACCAGGTGCCTCATCCTTCAACTGCATCCATTCACCTACGTCAGTGATGACTAACTTTTCCCGGACCAAGTGCCCAAAGTGCACATATGCATGCCTGACCCCCCCAAAATGCAATGTGTGCGCATGTATCCACCCCCGCGGATGCATGTGCACCCCCCACACGCCCCACACCCCCACATGCGCTCTCGCCACCACACATGTCCTACCTCCCTGCATGCATCCCGCCCCACTGAGCACACATTGCTTCTTGTTTTGCCTTCTGGTGTTTTGGAAAATACATTGCCCTCCCCCTTCTTTCTGGCAGCCCCTTAAAAGCCTGTTGCCTATCATACTCTTGGGCAAAGCATGTGAGCCATCTCCTCCTTTCAGTGGTCCATGAAAGTGCATCTATAGATAATAACGTGGAAAAAAGGTGAAGAACATTGTTACAGAACTATAGATACGTTGAGGTTGGGTGTGACAAGGAATGGCTGGGAGGGGAGGGGCCAGGCGAGGCACCCCTTGACGTGAGTGACATTGAGTTGGCCACGCCTACCCAGTCACATGACCACTAAGCCACGCCCACTGTCACATGACCATCAAGCCACGCCCACAAAATGAGCCACACCCACAGAACCTCCAGAAGTTGTGAATGCTCCAACACTGGAAGTTTTTAAGAAGAGATTGGACACCCATTTGTCTGAAATAGTATAAGGTTTCCTGCCTGAGCAGAGGGTTGGACTAGAAGACCTCCAAGGTCCCTTCCAACTCTGTTGTTGTTGTTGTTGTTGTTATAAATGCAGGCCTTTTTTGTGGTGGGGCCAAAGCCATTCGAGCCAATTGTCGTCCCCATCTGTTAACAGGAATTGCATTCTCAGCCAAGGCAGTCCAATCTTTTAAAGACCATTTTCCCCTCGCTGATAAACAAACAGCACAGAAGGACTAATTATAGCCTCTTTTCCTTCAGGCTGGCAATTACCAATGACACAAAATAACCTCCACTCAAAAGCAGCGGCTGCTGAAGCTCATTACCAAGAGGCTGAGCGAGGTGCTTTCTTTCCACATTACCGCATCAGCCAAAAATACATTTAAATATCTATCTATCTATCCATCTCCAAACTGAGGCCGGCCCTTCAACGATTGCCAGTCATCCCTTCTGCAAGATGGAAGAAATCTGGATGGGTTTCACATACTGTAGCAACCGGTTGGCCCAGCACCGGAAATGTGTGTGTGTGAGAGAGAGAGAGCGCCATCCGGCGCATGCATGTGGCATCACAAGACACGGCAATTTGCTCACGCGCGAGTGCCGTCCGCGTATACGTGCAATGTCAAACAACACCACAATTTGCTCGTGTGCGCCATCCACTTATGCGTGCGGTGCAGGGGTGGTATCTACTTACCTTTACTTCCGGTTTGCAACAGGGCTGCGCGCGCGCTCTTCTGCGCAAGCGTTTTGATGACGCCAGGGTCAGTGGGTGGAGCCTCCTGCCGGTTTTACTACCGGTTCTATAGAACCGGTGTGAACCGGGGACAACCCACCACTGGTGCGGCGTCAAAAACACAGTGATATAGAACGGGATTGCGCCCGGCCAACCGGTTTTCCCGAACCAGTCCGAATCGGCTGAATTTCCACCTCTGATTTGCAGGGTTTGGGTGAAATTACACCTCTCATGCTAGATTCCATAACTGGGGGAAGGGATGGAAACTGATCAAGGAGAGATTCAACCTAGAAATAAGTAGGAATTTTCTGACCCTGAGAACGATCAACCGATGGAACAGAAGTTGCCTTCGGAAGTTGTGGGAGCTTCATCACTGGAGGCTTTCAAGAAGAGATTGGACTGCATTTGTCAGAAATGGTGAAGGGTCTCCTACACTGTAGGGAGGTTGGACTAGATGACCTACAAGGTCCCTTCCAACTCTGTTAATCTGTTAATTGGTATTTATTTTTTAACATGTGAGTTTTTAAAAAAAATGAATTTTGAGGATTTGGTAGATATTCTACAGGGTTCTCCTAAGTACCATGTTCTCTGATATCCTGAAATAGAGATAGTCACCGGCTGGGGGAATTCTGGGAGTTGAAGTCCACAAGTCTTAAAGTTGCCAAGGTTGGGCACACCTGCCTTAATACATTCCGGCTGGGGAATTCTGGGAGTTGAAGTCCGTAAGTCTTAAAGTTGCCAAGGTTGGACATTCCTGATCAAGGCCATTCCTTATGGTATTAGAACCGGCCCTCTCTTCCCACTCCAAAGCAAAGTGGAAGTTATTTAATTGCCGATCACCATGTTGCCTTCGCTGCAATCTGTCTATTTTCTTTCTTTCTTTCTTTCTCTTCCTCTTCGTCTCCCACGTTGCTCGCACAGCCCTTGGCTTATCTGCATAGTCAATTAACTGCTAGGCAAAGCCAAAACAACGCCAAATCTGAATAATCTGCATCGGAAATGCAACTAATCTGGGCACGTCCCAAGAAATTACATCAATCAAACGAGCCTCAAACTCTAAACGAGGCCCAGGTATTAAGGTAAACTCTCAGGGAAAGAATCTTACTTCTTGCCCCACAAGATTCCGTCACAGCAAAGATTTATCTGCAGCATTAAACGTCATAAATGAGAATACAATGGAGACACCCAGCTAAACCTTGGCTAATCTCACAAAAGTTTAGCTGGGTTCTAATTTAGGCTGGGGGCTGTTGTGAAACCTCTGGGCCATAAACGTGAGTTGAAACAAACATCTAAGACAAAGACAACAACTAACTTTTTGACTCTGATTACTCCAAATCCTCAAATCGTCCCATGAAGTTATCTGGAGTCAACCTTGATTCGAGAAAGCCTTTGACAAAGATGGAGATCACAGCTCACTCAACCTTCGCCGTCATATACCGTATTTTTCAGAGTATAAGACGCACCGGAGGAGAAGACACACCTTAGTTTTTGGGGATAAGGTAAAGGTTCCCCTCGCACATATGTGCTAGTCTAGGGGATGGTGCTCATTTCCGTTTCAAAGCCGAAGAGCCAGCACTGTCCGAAGACGTCTCCGTGGTCATGTGGCCGACATGACTCAATGCCAAAGGCGCACGGAACGCTGTTACCTTCCCACCAAAGGTGGTCCCTATTTTTCTACTTGCATTTTTTACCTGCTTTCGAACTGCTAGGTTGGCAGAAGCTGGGACAAGGAATGGGAGCTCACCCCATTACGCGGCACTAGGGATTCGAACCGCTGAACTGCTGACCTTTCGAATGACAAGCTCAGTGTCTTAGCCACTGAGCCACCATGTCCCTTTACCTTCCCACCAAAGATGGTCCCTATTTTTCTACTTGCATTTTTTATGTGCTTTCGAACTGCTAGGTTGGCAGAAGCTGGGACAAGGAATGGGAGCTCACCCCATTACACGGCCCTAGGGATTCGAACCGCTGAACTGCTGACCTTTCGATCGACAAGCTCAGCGTCTTAGCTACTGAGCCACCGCGTCCCTCTCCTGTGGCCTGGAACACTGCAAATGTCATAAGTACATGCTGAATGTCAAATACCCAAATTCTGATCCCATGACTTGCGGGGATCGTCATTAAGTGCAAGGACTGGACATTTTTCTCCACTGTCGTAACTTCCTATGGTTGCTAATTGAATGTTCATAAGTCAAGAACTACCTGTAATAGTCAGTATTCTTAGTCGACAAAATGGAACCTGTATTGGCTCCAAAATGTTCTCTCTTCAAATGGTCTCCCCATCACTTTAGCTTTCTCCCTTTATTCCTTCCTTCCTTTCCCCCCCTTTTTTTTCCTGTTTAGTTTGTATTCATTTGTACTTTATTTTTAAAACTCTCCATAAAATATTATTAAAAGAAAAAGGAGACCAGACAAGGGCAATTGGAGACTTCTGCATCCTCCTGAGAGATATTAAGCCAAAATGAAACCGTCAAAAAAAGAGAGGCTATTCCCAGGGGTTCGGTTTATTTTAGAAAATATATTCGCCAAGGATACTCTGAAATAGAAATATCCAAGACAAGGAATTGTTGGTGATAACTATGGGAGGAGAAATGAATGCTGAATTGACATTAAAAAAAAAACAAAAACCCACACTAGTCAGCAACAAACTGCATTTTGCACAAATGAACTTTAGTAGGATTTTTGCTATTTCATTATTGACAGAGTTTCCGCTTCCCAAACGGCAGCTATTGTACAAGAAGAAGCTAAATTTGGACCTCTGAGGATAAAAAAGAGCCTCTAATTCATTTTCCTCTCCTCTGTTTGCAACAGAACGGATCGGTCCTGCAGCTCTTCTTATCGTCAAAAAGATCCCCAGTTTTACAAGATCTGGAGACAATCCACGACAAGTGTCTCAATGATAAACCCCCCCCCCAAGGGTCACAGTTTTACATCATTGGCATATATATGAATTATGGCTGTGTATGCAATGTGACGCTAGTTTAGAAATATACTAGCTGGATACCCGTGCTCCGCTACAAAACTATGTGATCGGGCCTGATAAATTGACACTTACATCTTGAAAATTAATGAGTAGTTACAGATCGGCCTCTCCTCTCCCCTTCTCTCCCTCAGGCCGGTCCCATTGATCCTCTCCTATCTTATCCCCTTCTGTCCCTCAGGCTGGCCCCATTGATCCTTTCCTATCCCCTTCTCTCCCTCAGGCTTATCCCACAGAAGCCTGTCCTATCTTATCCCCTTCTCTCCCTTTCAGGTGGGGAGTAGAATGTCTAAACTCCCAGCCCACAGGCCAGATGAGTCATGCGCTGGCCACGCCCATGCCCAAGTGGCAGTTGGAACAGAGTTCTTTTCAGGTGGGGAGAGGGAGTAGAACGTCTTAACTCCTTAGCATCAGAGCGTGCTAATAATAATATAAGGAATACTAATGATCTGATGGTCATTTCGAAAAATCCTTTCTTAGCAAGCAGTTAGAAGCCAAGAGGAACATACGTGCCAAATTTCAAGTTTGTAGGCTTTACGGTTCTGGAGATTTTGTGATGATGCGTGAGTGGTATTTCACACACACACACACACACACACACACACACACACACACACACACACACACACACACACATATATATATATATATATATATATATATATATATATATATATATATATATATAGGAATAGGGGTCTGCAGATAATCAGGATATCTCATAGTTAATATAGAGTTTAATATAAATTAAACTCCATGGTAAGATTTGGGAAATTTTGTGTGGAGCACTATTTGAGGAAGGATTGTGGATATGTGGAACACCAGCTGTTGGAGAGATCTGTTCTGCCCCAGCTCCAGATTCGCAAGGATTGTGATACACACCAATGGTCCTTATCAAAGTTATAACGTACCAAGAATAAACAAAGTCCAGCAAAGGTTGGCAACCAGTCCAGAAAACAAGATACGATAAGACACTCACTCTCCAAAATGCTCTGTAATAATTACACATTGTTTCCAGCAAGAAATTACTAACTGCGTGCGATTTAAATAGGCTAAGGGAGTGGCCATTTATCCTCAAACCTTACTCTCGAGGAGACCTCCTCCTCCTGAGTAGCCACTCCTGCCTTTTGGTAGCCCTGCGTGCTCGAGTATTGAGGAGAGGCTCCTCAACTTCGCTCTCTCCACTTGAAGGAGCCTCTGGAGGTTCTGAAGGCCCTGGCTGAGTCTCTGCCTCTGGCACCAGATCCTCTTCAGCCTCCTCACTGTCCGACGCGAGCGCCGGCTAGGCAGGCTGCTGGCACGACCCCACACCATCCTCCTCATCGTCGGGATCAGCCACGATCCGCGCAGGCCGCTGGCGGGCCACAACAAGATCGGACAGATCCTTTCTGACTGCAAAGTGTACTCTGCAGAAAGGGCTGCTGATATAGATTCTTATTTAAAGGCTAAAAAAGATACTGGAGGCATGCAAAAGAAACCGCCTTAGTATTTGCAGGAAACAAACCAGCATATGACTAGTAAACCACACTCTTAATTTCAAAAGCCGTTTCAAAGAGGATAGAACATTTAGATCAGATTGGGATTAAACGATAGGGGGATGACTTACTGTGGACATGTCCCATTGCTTTCTTTGTATCTATTCGTATATTTGTATTACTTTTATATTTTTGATATGGTCGAATGAATAAATCAATAAAGCTACTCCACTCTTCTCCACTCCTTCTCTTCTCTTCTTTCTCTTCTCTTCCCTTCCCCTCTTCTCTTCCCTTCCCTTCCCTTCCCCTCTCTTCTCTTCTCTTCTCTTCTCTTCCCTTCCCCTCTTCTCTTCTCTTCTCTCCTCTTCCCTTCCCTTCCCCTCTCTTCTCTTTCTTCCCTTCTCTTCCCTTCCCTTCCCTTCCCCTCTTCTCTTCTCTTCTCTTTTTTCTTTTCTCTTCCCCTCTTCCCTTCCCTTCCCCTCTTCTCTTCCCCTCTCTTCTCTTCTCTTCTCTTCTCTTCTCTTCTCTTCTCTTCTCTTCTCTTCTCTCCCTTCTCTTCCCTTCTTCTCTTCCCTTCCCCTCTCCTCTCTCCTCTTCCCTTCCCCTCCCCTCTTCTCTTTCTTCCCTTCTCTTCCCTTCCCCTCTCTTCTCTTCTTTCTTCCCTTCCTCTCTTCCCTTCCCTTCCCTTCCCTTCCCTTCCCCTCTCTTCTCTCCCCTTCCCTTCTCCTCTTCTCTCCCCTTCCCTTCCCTTCCCTTCCCTTCCCCTCTCTTCTCTTTTTTCCCTTCTCTTCCATTCCCTTCCCCCTTCTCTTCTCTCTCTTCTCTTCTCTTCCCTTCCCCTCTTCTCTTCCCTTCCCCTCTCCTCTCTTCTCTTCCCTTCCCTTCCCCTCTCCTCTTTCTTCCCTGCTCTTCTCTTCCCTTCCCTTCCCCTCTCTTCTCTTCTCTCTTCCCTTCCCCTCTTCTCTTCTCTTCTCTTCTCTTCTCTTCCCTTCCCTTCCCCTCTTCCCTTCCCTTCCCCTCCCTTCCCTTCTCCTCTCTTCCCTTCTCCTCTCTTCTCTTCTCTTCTCTTCTCTTCTCTTCTCTTCTCTTCCCTTCCCTTCCCTTCCCTTCCCCTCTCTTCTCTTCTCTCCTCTTCTCTTCCCTTCCCTTCCCCTCTTCTCTTCCCTTCCCTTCCCTTCCCCTCTCCTCTCTTCTCTCCTCTCCCCATCCCATCCCATCCCATCCCTCCTCTCCTCTCTCTTTTCTCCCCTCCCCCACCCACCCTCCCCTCCCCTATATTCTTATTCTATTCTTCTATTCCTCCATTCCATTCCTTTCCATTCATATTTAACAGATCAGATGGCCAGATATTGTCAAGTTTGCCGATAGGCTGACAAAATTAGGCACCCTGCACTATAAATAAGCACCAGATTTCTCCATGGGCCCATAGGAAGAACAGAAGCTGAGAATGTCTATTTGATTTTAAACATACTTAGGCTGGGTTCAAAGCATAAGCTAAACCTGGATGCATCTTGGTGACTTCTACGGCATGAATGCAGCCACCCTAGTTTATCAAACACCTTTGAGGCTTAGCGTAATCACTTCCAATGGTGGCTGTTTAATCAAACTGTTATTTAAGTAACTTCATGTATTGTGATAACTTGAGCATCATCTGGATTAAATCAGTGTTCAGGCAAATCTTCTCAGACTATTTTTTTCCCCAGAGTCAATTTTTTTCTCTCTCTGTTAACGCTCTTAGAAACAGCTCCATTTTCTCGGAAGATGCTCTCGGGTTTCTTTTCACAACTCACACTCATTTCCATGTGCAAACTTCTGAAAGGATGCTTTCCATGAGCAATAAAGAAAAAACAACAACAACAACGGCGAGCAGGTTGCTAAGATGTTAATGCCACTTGCAAAATGAAGAAGATGAAATAAAAACACTCAGAAAAAGAAGAGGGGGGAAAAAACTCCGTGCTAATTATGAGCTGCACCTTGCCTTAAATGCCCAGAGAATTTCGTTGTTCTTTGAGGAAATTAATGAAAATATTCTCCTTTTTCTCTGCCCGCAAATAGCTAGAAAATTTGCAAGAAGAAACCTTTGCACGCAGCAATCGTTTTAATAGTTCTCTGCATCTTCTCCTGCTAATGGGAGGCTCCTAATTTAATCAACCAATTTTACAGGAGGAAAAAAAACCAGTTGGTTTGCTTTAAAATCCCTTTTTATAGGCAGCAAAGGGCATTAGGAATATAAAGTGCTTCAGGAGCGGTTAATTTTCATTATCGGCTCCAAAAGCATCCATCATCCTTGGCTATATATTGCTTCCTTTCCTCCATCATGTTTACTACATGCCTTTAAATGAAAAGGGCTGGGCATTTTTATTTCATATTGCACATCGCTCTCACAAGCTGTGATTCTAATGTGGGGCCAAAAGCAGGCGTGGGCTGCTGGGGGTTCGAAGGGGTTCGGGAAAACCTCTAGCTAAGATTCTGTGCAGTTCGGAGAACCCGCAAATCCCACTCCTGGCTGGCCCTGCCCACCCCTCCCCTCCCAGGAGTCCCCACGCGGCCCGTTTTGGATGCAAGTAAGTGCAAGGCGTGCACGGAGGCTCAGGGAGGGTGAAAAACGAGCCTACTGGAAGTTCAGGAAGGCTGGAAACGGGGCCATTTCCAGCCTCCAGAGGGCCTCCGGAGCCTGGGGAGTCCATTTTCACCCTCCCGGAGGCTCGAGAAAAGCCTCCGGAGCCCGGGGAGGACAAAAGCACCCCCCCACGCACTGCTGTGGTGCAGGAGGCCGAGTAGCCCACGCCCACCATGGCCAAGCCCACCCAGCAACCGGGCAGAGAACCCCTTGCTAAAAATTTTGAAGCCCACCCTTGGCCAAAAGCCCCTAAAGGCAAACTCACTTATCGCAATCATTTCGGTGACCTTGAAATGATAACCTGTAGCTCGCTAAGAAGCACCTTTGAGTTTCAAGAGATACCAGTTTAATAATTGCTGGAGAAAATCATTTCACAGGACTTTGAAATCATGTATTTTACAGCCCGGTGACTCAGAGGCAAATACTGATTAAGAGATGGACAAATCTTTCCAGAAAAGGCTTGGGTACATCAGTGGGATGGGAAGATATTAGCAAGTGGAACTTAGCAGTGATGGAATTCAATTTTTTTTTTACTATCGGTTCTGTGGGCGTGGCTTGGTGGGCATCACAGGGGAAGAATATTCCAAAATCCCAGGGGGAGGGCCTTCTCTGTGGGGGCACCCACTATCTGGAACGAGTTCCCCCCGGAGATACGGAGGATCCCGGATCTGCGCACTTTCCGCCATGTTCCTAAGACCCTCCTATTCCAGCAAGCCGGCCTGGCCTAATTTTCTCCCCTTTTTAAAAATTTTTAAACTGAAATTTTAATTTGTTTTAAATTATGGGGTTTTTTAATTGTGTTGGGCTAAATTATTTAATTTGGTTTTAAATTGTTTCTAACTTTTGTATTTATGTATTTTATTTTGTGCCTGTTCACCGCCCTGAGTCCTTCGGGAGTAGGGCGGTATATAAATTTAATAAAACAAACAATAAAACAAACAAACAAAATCCCCATTCCCACCCTACTCCAGGGGAAGGATATTGCAAAATCTCCATTCCCACCCCACTCTGGGACCAGCCAGAGGTGGTATTTGCCGGTTCTCCAAACTGCTCAAAATTTCCGCTATCGGTTCTCCGGAACCTGTCAGAACCTGTTGGATTTCACCCCTGGAACTTAGAAAGAACACTGCACTTAAATTGGAGATTTGCCCTCTTTAATCTGGCAGCCTCCAAGCTGAGATACCCAGAAATTCCATCAATTCCCCAACTTGGTGTGCGAACCTTGTAACCTGGTACACACCCACTGCGGAATATTTTCATCAGGTTTGTTTACTATTATTTTACCTCTGCCATCGTGGTTTGTGAACCATAATTTACGGCTTGAAGTGTGAGGTTTAGCTAATTGTGGCCGAGTCAACCATATATGGCTAAGCAGTAACCCTGAGAGAAGTTAATGAGTTACTGTGCATGATCCTTAATTATGGTGAGTTTGGAATGCATTCTCTGCACCATAAAAAGTGCTCTCGAGACCACAGGGCTTGTCAAAATGACTGACAGGAGGTTGAAGTTTTCCAGGATAAACGTAAGGAGCGATGGCTCAGAGCAAAAGGGCTGGTCCACAAAGGAAGGTCACCCAACTTTCTAGCCAAGCTTGATTTGGTTGATCTAAGGATGGGGAATCTCTGGACATCCCAAGACTTTAAGAGTAGGCTATGAACTCTGGTGCTGGAGAAGACTCCTGCGAGTCCCTTGGACTGCAAGGCGATCCAACCGGTCAGTCGTAGAGGAGATCAACCCTGACTGCTCTTTGGAAGGCCAGATCCTGAAGAGGAAACTCAAATATTTTGGCCACCTAATGAGAAGGAAGGACTCACTGGAGAAGAGCCTAATGCTGGGAACGATTGAGGGCAAAAGAAGAAGGGGACGACAGAGAAGGAGGTGGCTGGATGGAGTCACTGAAGCAGTCGGCGTGAGCTTCAATGGACTCCAGAGGATGGTAGAGGACAGGGAGGCCTGGAGGAACGTTGTCCATGGGGTCACGATGAGTCGGACACGACTTCTCGACTAACAACAACAAAAAGGAAATTGAGAAACAGGGTTCAAGAAGGAAATGGTCAACTACCTCCATATATTGTGGTCCTTGATTTACAACCCTTCATTTAGTGACCATTCAGAGTTAGAGCAGTGATGAAAAATGGGACTTACGACTGATTTTCACACTTATGACTGTGGCAGCCATTCCCATGGTCATGCGATCAACATTGAGATGCTTGGCAACTGGTTCATCTTTATGACAGTTGCAATGTCTGGAAATCAAGCGATCCCCCTTTGCTGACCTTCTGATAGGTCCACGGGAAGCCAGGTTCACTCAACAACTGCCTTACTAATTTAATAACAGCACTGAGTCACGGTGTCCAGAAAGGTCACAAAAATGGGACAAAAACCCACGTAACCGCTGTCTTGCTCAGCCACAAAAAAAATAAAAAAAAATGTTGGGCTCCATTGCAGTCGTAAGTCGAGGACGACCTGTCGTTGCCATGAGGTCAACAGGAATTGAGTTTTGACGCAAAAGAGATTTTTTTTTTACTTCACTTACAAAGCGCCGGCCACAAACACCTCCAAGATGCAAGAGAGTCTCGCACCAGCTTTTGTCTCTCGTTCTTGGCTCTGCCCTCAATGCTTTTGTAGGAAGTTAGCACCCACCCCTCTCCTAGGAAAATGAGATATTTTAGGAAATATTAAAAGGGCAGAATAGTTCCCCTAAAAGGGAGGCAGAAACTAAGCCCATCCTCCACCTTTGTCAATGGGCCGTGAAGGCCTGAGCCAGTCCATTCTACATAACAAAGATCTGCCTCCTTCAGGCAGAGCCATAGTAGGAATTGCCCAAAGCCCTTTCATCACATCATCACCCAGCAAGAGTCAACCAAGCCTGGGACAAAGACAACCTACAAAGTTACCCCTGCATGGCCCCATGGGAGTCTAACAACCAGTGGTGGGTTGCCCCCAGTTCGGATCAGTTCGGAAGAACCAGTAGTAAAACTGGCAGGAGGCCCCGCCCACCACCTCAGATGTCGTTATCGGTGATCTGCGCATGCGCAGAAGCAAGGCGCGCAATCCTGTTCTGAACCGGTAGTAAAGATAAGTAGAACCCACCTCTGCTGACAACCAATCAGAATACAAGCTCAAATTCAAAGACCAACAGAGCAGTGGTGAGTTGCTCCCGGTTCGGACCGGTTCTATAGAACCGGTAGTAAAACCGACAGGAGACTCCGCCCACCAACCCCGACGTCATCAGAATGCTTCTGCGCATGCGCGAGTGAAGCGAGCACACACGCGCGGCCCCGCTACAAGCCGGTAGTAAAGATAAGTAGAACCCACCCCTGCAACAGAGAGTATAAATCTCTCTCTCTCTCAACCCTGTGCTTTTTTGCCCAGGATTTCAAAGCCATGCGGTCCTGTCCACCATTAAACCATCTTTCCAATCAAGCCTCCATGTTTCCAGTGTCTTTCTCCCCACTTGGAACTGAACCCAGATGGACGTTTCTTCCAACAGCTTCATGGGAAAGAAACCCATCTCCCAGCCCCTCCAGGCTGTCATTAGATTACCATCCTGGTTTGAAATGCCTTCTAATACGCCAGATATTCTTGGATGTGGGCCTTTCACCCTGTCATCTGTGGTTTGGAAGATGGAGAACAGATGACTCCAAGCTGACCAACGTTGTAAGACAAAACGGGGGGTTGTAAAAGAGCCTGGTGGCGCAGCAGACTAATAGCCTGTTATTAACATTCAGCTGCCTGCAATTACTGCAGGTTCGAATCTCACCAAGGCTCAAGGTTGACTCAGCCTTCCATCCTTTCTAAGGTAGGTGAAATGAGGACCCAGTTTGTGGGGGCAATAAGCGGACTTTGTATAAATATACAAAAGTATGAAGGCTATTGCTTAGCGCATTGTAAGCCGCCCTGAGTCTCCGGAGAAGGGCGGCATATTAATCAAATAAAAAAAAAAAAACACCCTTCCCCCCCTTCTAATGGCAACCTACACTAGAAATCACCACCGATTGCACAACTACGTGAATTACACTCTGTTAACCGCCACGTTTCTCTCTCCTTCGTCTTGGTGCACAGACAGCCTCTAAGCCTCCGCCAACGTCTGCTGAAACCTCCATAATGTCCTTAAAAAAAATAAAATAAATAAAGGTTGGGGAATGGAGGTTGAAATCCTAGATGTGGTGCTTCTGTCAGGCAAGACTCAATGGGAACTGAGCAGCCCTGCAGGAGGGAAAAGGTAGTCCCTTAATTCTTTTTGGATTCTTAAAAAATGTTCCATGTGCGTTCATTCACGAAACTGTGAACAAGCCACGGCTTAGCCTGGGGATTTCCCAGTTCTATTAGGCTGAGAGTCATGTCAGGCTTTGCTCAAATGTTAAGAGGACCTCCTCCTTCTGCTCTCTTCCTCCCCTCCTCCTCCTCCTCTTCTTTCTCCCTCTCTCTCCCCCCTCCTCCTCTTCTTTCTCCTTCTCTCCCTCCTCCTCTCTCTTCTTCCCCCTCTTCTTCTTCTTCCCTCTCTTCTTCCTCCTCCTCCTCCTCTCTCCCTCCTCCTCCTCTTCCTCCTCCTCTTCTTTCTCCCTCTCCCCTCCTCCTCCTTTCTCCCTCTCTCCTTCCTCCTCCTCTCTCTTCTTCCCCCTCTTCTTCTTCCCTCTCTTCCTCCTCCTCTTCCTCCTCTTCTTCTTTCTCCCTCTCTTCCTCCTCCTCTTCTTCTTTCTCCCTCTCTCCCCTCCTCCTCCTCTTCTTTCTCCTTCTCTCCCTCCTCCTCTCTCTTCTTCCCCCTCTTCTTCTTCTTCTTCCCTCTCTTCTTCCTCCTCCTCCTCCTCTTCTTTCTCCCTCTCCCCTCCTCCTCCTTTCTCCCTCTCTCCTTCCTCCTCCTCTCTCTTCTTCCCCCTCTTCTTCTTCCCTCTCTTCCTCCTCCTCCTCCTCCTCTCTCTCCTCCTCCTCTTCCTCCTCCTCTTCTTCTTCGTCCCGCTCTCCCCTCCTCCTCCTCCTCTTCTTTCTCCCTCTCTCCCGCCTCCTCCTCTCTCTTCTTCCCCCTCTTCTTCTTCTTCTTCCCTCTCTTTTTCCTCCTCCTTCTCCTCTCTCCCTCCTCCTCCTCTTCCTCCTCCTCTTCTTCTTCCCTCTCTCCCCTCCTCCTCCTCTTCTTTCTCCTTCTCTCCCCTCCTCCTCCTTTCTCCCTCTCTCCCCTCCTCCTCCTCCTCTTCTTTCTCCCTCTCTCCCGCCTCCTCCTCTCTCTTCTTCCCCCTCTTCTTCTTCTTCTTCTTCCCTCTCTTTTTCCTCCTCCTCCTCCTCTCTCCCTCCTCCTCCTCTTCCTCCTCCTCTTCTTCTTCTTCCCTCTCTCCCCTCCTCCTCCTCTTCTTCTTTCTCCCTCTCCCCTCCTCCTCCTCTTTTGCCCTCTCCCTCCTCCTCCTCTCTTCTTCCTCTTCTTCTTCTTCTTCTTCCCTCTCTTCCTCCTCCTCCTCCCCCTCCTCTTCTTCTTCCCTCTCTCCCTCCTCCTCTTCCTCTCCCTCCTCCTCCTCCTCTTCTTCTTCTTCCCTCTCTCCCCTCCTCCTCCTCCTCCTTCTTCCCACTCTCCTCCCCCTCCCCCTCCTCTTCTTTTTCTTCTCCTCTCCCCTGCAAAAATCTGGACCGCTCAATAGAATTGTTTAGTATCTCCCTGCTTTCATCTACTGGCCATCTGGATTGCTGCAGTCCAAATATGTTAGATATAATTAGGGGAGCTAAACCTCTTTTAACTTTCCCTAGTTCTGTCTACTAAGAACTAGGGATTCTGTTTCATCTGAAATGTTGTGAGAATTGGAAAAGGGATACTGGTAAGCCCCGTGTGTTGTCTTGTACGAACGCCAAGCTTAACCCCAACGGGCGGCTTGATGAAACAAAAGGGCTGTTTGTCGCTTGACTCTCTATGTCAGGGGTCTCCAACCTTGGCAACTTTAAGACTTGTGGACTTCAACTCCCAGAATTCCTCAGCCAGCAAAACCTTCCCTCAGCAAAGCTGGCTGAGGAATTCTGGGAGTTGAAGTCCACAAGTCTTAAAGTTGCCAAGGTTGGAGACCCCTTGCTCTATGGACTCCCTACGCACAGTCACTCAAGCACTCGTCACCTCTCGTCTGGACTATTGTAACGCTCTCTACATGGGGCTCCCCTTGGGGTACACCCGGAGGCTCCAACTGGTGCAGAATGCGGCTGCGCGGGGGATTATGGGAGCGACGGGGCGCTCCCATGTGACTCCTCTCCTGCGCGAGCTGTATTGGCTTCCGGTGGACTTCCGGGTGCGCTTCAAGGTGTTGGTGACCACCTTTAAAGCGCTCCATGGCTTAGGGCCAGGGTACTTACAGGACCGCCTTCTGCCACCAATAGCCTCCCACCGGCCAGTTCGCTCCCACAGAGAGGGCCTCCTCAGGGTGCCGTCGGCCAGACAATGTCGGCTGGTGACCCCCAGGAGGAGAGCCTTCTCTGTGGTGGCACCTACCCTTTGGAACAATCTACCCCCAGAGATACGAGTGATCTCCGACCTCCAGACTTTTCGTCGGGCCCTAAAAACTCATCTCTTTCAGTTAGCCGGTTTCTCTCGATTTTATGATTTTATGGTTGATTTTAAATTTTGATATGGATTTTAAATTGATAAATTTTAAACTATGGGCCAAATTTAATTATTTTTAATCGCACTTTATGTATAAATGTTTTATTTTGGCTGTTCACCGCCCTGAGTCCGAAAGGAGAAGGGCGGTATAGAAATTTGAATAATAAATAAATAAATAATAAATGTCACAGGTAAAGAATTGCAAAGCGACGTCTCGCCTCTTTGCTGGAAGGAAGGAATGAATAGAAACCCTCAAAATAGACTCAAGAGACATTTAGCCAAGGTTCTTGGAGACTAAATGTCACACACTCGGGGGAAGGTCAATGAAAAGCAAACCACCAAACCACCCTCACAGAGGAAATCAGCCTGCAACCGTCAGCAAACCAAACCCTGTGTGGAAAAAAAAGAAAAGTAATTTGACAAAGCCACAAAGGCAGGCATACTTCGTGCGCCAAAGCTACCCAGCAAATCCAGGGAGGGACATGGCCTGAAAAATCAATTCAAATTGCTTATTGTTTATCAGAACAATAATTGCAAATTGTTTATCAGAACACGGTGTGCTCCTTTGCCAACCGAGAAGAAAACACACACACACACACACTTTTTTTCAATTCAAGCTCCTTGGGCAATATTTTCTTTTTAGACTTTTTTTTAATTACAGAGACGTTCCCTCCTTTCATTCAGGAGCTTAAAGGCAGGCCGATAGCATTTCCTCCTGCAATGGTTTTTTTTTTTTTTTCCTCTTCCACCCCAAACATCCTGTGAGATAAGTCGGCCTGGCAGGGAAAAAAATAAAAAACCCGCCAAACTTGCTGAATTTTGAGGATGAAGCTGATAATGGACACCGTTCTCGCCCCCACCCCGTTTAGAGTCCAGCACTTTAATCATTAACCCATCCTGTTTCTCCACAGCAAACAGAAGCAGAGACGGTCAAATGGATTCTTTTATCCCAAAGAAGAGAATATATGAGAATAGAGAATAGAGCCTTGGTAGTACAGTGGTCTAAGGCACCCTGTTATTAAGCTGGTTATTAAGACCAGCTGCCTGCAATTACTGCAAGTTCGAATCTCGCCCAGGCTCAAGGTTGACTCAGCCTTCCATCCTTTCTAAGGTAGGTAAATAAGCTGACTTTGTATAAATATAAAAAAGGATGAAGGCTATTGCTGAGCACATTGTAAGCTGCCCTGAGTCTCCAGAGAAGGGCGGCATATAAATCAAATTAAAAAAAATAAATAAATGTCACCTTGTTTTTATTCTGAAAATGGCTTCCGGATTTTCGTGCTCGCAATGAAACAAACAAACAAACAAACAACTTTGTTTTTGTTAATTAGCTAGGCTCATCGTTTGAGAAATGGCTTGTTGTGCAAAAGCAGAAAAGTTGTGATTGTAATGTTGTGATCGTCTACTGTGCTAAAGGGAGTCGGATGTCGGTGGCTTTTTTGCTTTCCTTTTCTCCTCTTACCCTGTGTCTCTTTTCTTTTCCCTCATCCTTCTTCTTAGTTTTCCGCGACTTTTTTTTTCTTTCTATTTTTTACTTTGATAAACTAATTAGTTTAGTTTAGTTTAGTTTATTATATTTGTATACCGCCCTTCTCCTGAGGGACTCAGGGCGGTGGACAGCCATGGTAAAAACAATGTACAACAAAAATTAAAAGCTTATTAAAATAATTCAATCATTCGGCCAAATTTAAAACATCCAACTAAGATCATTTTAAAACCCCTTAAAATCTTCTTGAGGGGAAAAAAAAAATCATTATACCACCCTGGTTCTCCATCTTAGAGATTTGCAACAAGATAGGCCGCGTGCATTCATTTGGGCACTGCTGAGGCCTGGCATTTCGATAGGGCCGTGATGGCGAACCTCTGGCACACGTGCCAGAAGTGGCAGGCGGAGACCTCTCTGTGGGCACGCGTGCCGTCGCCAGCTGGTTTCCGGCATGCCAGCTGGTCTTTGTGGGTGCTGGAGTGCCGGAAAATAGCCAGAAAAACAGACAAAAAACAGGCTGTTTTGTGTCCATTTTCTGAGCTGTTTTTTGGGCCGTTTTTCAGTCCGTATTCAGGTTGTTTTTTGGGCTGTTTTTAGGCCATTTTCAGACTGTTTTCTGGGCTTGAAAAAATGCCCTGAAAACAGCCTAAAAAACAGCCTGGAAAATGGCCAAAAAACAGGCACGCACTCACCAGGCAGCTGATCTTCAGATTTCCAGTGTTCCACCACGGGCACATGCACGCACATTCCAGTTTGGGCACTCAGTGCCGAAAAGGTTCGCCATCACTGCGATAGGGCATTAAGAGAGAGCTGATTTGGTCTAGTGGTTAAGGTACCAGGAGATGGTGAGTTCTAGTCCCACCTTAGCCGTGAAGGCCAGCTGGAGAACTTTGGGCCAATCACTAGGAGACCGTGAGTTCCAGTCCCATTTTATGCAAAGAAGCTGGCTGGGTGACTTTAGACCAATTATCAGGAGATGGTGAGTTCTAGTCCCTCCTTAGGCATGAAAGACAGCTGGAGAACTTTGGGCCAATCACTAGGAGACCGTGAGTTCCAGTCCCATTTTATGCAAAGAAGCTGGCTGGGTGACTTTGGACCAATTATCAGGAGATGGTGAGTTCTAGTCCCTCCTTAGGCACGAAAGACAGCTGGAGAACTTTGGGCCAATCACTAGGAGATGGTGAGTTCTAGTCCCGCTTTATGCATGAAAGGTAGCTGGGTGACTTCGGACCAATTACCAAGAGACGGTGAGTTTTAGTCCCTCCTTAGGCATGCAAGCCAGCTGAGTGACTTGGGGCCATCACCAGGAGACTGTGAGTTCTAGCCCTACCTTAGGCACGAAAGCCAGCTGAGTAACTTTAAGCCAGTCCCTCTGTCTCAGTCCATCCCATCTCACCAGATTGTTGTGGGGTAAAGTAGGAGGAGGAAGGAATATTAGCTGTGTTCGCCGCCCTGAGTCATTTATAAAAAAAGAATAAAGACTGGGTCTAAAGAAATAAATAAAGCAAGCATAGGAAGAACCCCACCGAAGCTGCTTTAAAGCTGATGCAGCCCAGATCTCTGTTTTCCACAGTGGCTATGAAATATCGTCCTGCAAAGGTCATTTGTAGAACGTGTCGCAATCCTTTTCTTCATTCTAACATGCCCAACAAGCTGGGCCACTTTTCAGGTGAGCAGCACTTCCTGGTAACTCCAGAGCTTAGAAATCTCCACGGGTGCACAGCTAAATTGTAAAAAAATAATAATATCTAGGTTGAAATAGCCCAGCTAGTTTTCCTTGAGGCTTCTGTGCAGGAGTGAAATGCTACCAGTTCGCGAGAACCGGTAGTGATAAAAAACTACCAATTTGGGCAAACTGGTAGTTTAAAAAAGCTACCAGTTCTTCCAAACAAGATGATCAGCTGTGCCGCATGGTTTAGCTTTGTTAGAAAGCAGGAAATCTTGCTGACTTAGCGAAGCTAAATCGTGTGGCAGAGCTGATCCCCCCCTCGCTGTTCTATTTACCCAAGTCTACCCATAAAGCACTTGTCAACCTTGAAGCTGACCTGACTGAAGCCATCTTGGAAGCTTCAGTGTTGCCACACTGGAGCTGAGGAATAGGGAAAGGAGATATTAAGGATAGCTAGGGTTTTGTAGCCAAAACAAAATACTTTCTCTTGAGAACCAAGGGCGTTCTCACGCCTGGTCGGAGGAAGGGGGAGTGATGTCACCAGGCAACCAGTAACAGTAACAGAATTGGAAGGGTCCTTGGAGGTCATCTAGTCCGACCCCCTGCTGACGCAGGAGACCTGTACTAGGGATTTGAACCGCCGAACTGCCGACCTTTCTGATCGACAAGCTCAGTGTCTTAGCCACTGAGCCACCTAGTCAAGGCTTGATTGGGCCATGTGACTGATCGTTTGAGGAGGGGGAAAAAGCGTTTACTTTTAATTAGGTAGAAAATGGCAGGAAACCTTCAGAATCGGTTTTCACCAGAACTGTGCCAAGGTGACATATTCAATAAAACTATTCTTTGAGGAAATTAGCAGCCTCGGAGTTGTTGCTGTGGGTATATTACTTGGAACCCTGACAGCACTTGTAAAATATGAGTCATTTTCTACCTGGCAAGCAGGATCAATTGCAACGCTCTAAAACCGGCCTACCATTGTATCTCCTCTTCTCTCTCCCCCCCACCCCCAATCTTGAAGAGTCCTTATCAGACTTCATCAATGCCCCTCCTCCCTTCAAGGCTGATTCAATCCAGGACTACCAGACTGTACAGTCATAATGGAAAGGTTTAGCTGCTACACACACAGGAGCTGAAAGTGTCAACCATTCCAGCTTGTTGTCAAACGATTGTTTGATCTTTGGATGATACCAAACTTTTAGCCCCAGGGGAAGGAAGGAAACCACTCACAAGGTTTGCCCATCAAAAGTTTGAAGAAAGGGAAAGAAGACAGAGGAAAAAGAAACAAGACCGGAAAGAGAAGGAACATTAGTTGCTCAATGACAACTAACGAAGAGGAATTCAAGATAACAACATCAAACAGGCCCAAGGCCTTTGAACTCTGGTGTTGGAGAAGACTCCTGCGAGTCCCTTGGACTGCAAGGCGATCAAACCGGTCAGTCCTAGAGGAGATCAATCCTGACTGCTCTTTAGAAGGCCAGAACCTGAAGAGGAAACTCAAAATACTTTGGCCACCTAATGAGAAGGAAGGCCTCACTGGAGAAGAGCCTAATGATGGGAACGATTGAGGGCAAAAGAAGAACGGGACGATAGAAAAGGAGGTGGCTGGATGGAGTCACTGAAGCAGTCGGCGTGAACTTCAATGGACTCCATAGGATGGTAGAGGACAGGAAGGCCTGGAGAAACGTTGTCCATGGGGTCACGATGGGTCGGACATGACTTCGCAACTAACAACTGCCATATTCCTCTAATGTAATGAAATCAAATTGTCAGATGTAAATAACCAACAGCATTGATTGATTTTAAAGTACAGAAGAGTTTATTGATGCTATCCAGGGGTGAAATCCAGCAGGTTCTGACAGGTTCTTTGGAAATTTTGAGTAGTTCGGAGAACTGGCAAATACCATCTCTGGCTGGCCCCAGAGTCGGGTGGGAATGGAGATTTTGCAATATCCACCTCCCAGGAGTGGGGAGGGAATGGGGATTTTGCAGTATCCTTTCCCTGCCATGCCTACCAAGCCACACCCACCAAGCCACACCACGCCCACCTAGCCACGCCCACAGAACCACTAGTAAAAAAAATTGGATTTCACCACTGCTGCTATCTATACACACAAATTTAGTCAACTAATGGCCAAAGCTAAATTGGCACTAGATAAGGCTCAATGGACTACTGCAATGCTCTCTACATGGGGCTCCCCTTGAGGAGCACCCGGAGGCTCCAACTGGTGAAGAATGCGGCCGCGCAGGGGATTATGGGAACGATGGGCCACTCCCATGTGACATCCCTCCTGCGCGAGCTGCATTGGCTCCCGGTGGTCTTCCGGGTGTGCTTCAAGGTGTTGGTTACCACCTTTAAAGTGCTCCATGACACAGGGCCTGGGTACTTACGGGACTGCCTTCTGCCACCAATAGCCTCCCACCGGCCAGTACACTCCCACAGAGAGGGACTCCTCAGGGTGCCGTTGGCCAGGCAATGTTGGCTGGCGACCCCCAGGGGGAGGGCCTTCTCTGTGGCAGCACCTGCCCTCTGGAATGACCTGCCCCCGGAGATATGTAGGATACCAGATCTCCATGCTTTTCGCCGTGCCCTCAAAACTTTTCTATTTCACCAAGCTGGGCTGGCGTAACCCACCCCCCTTAGATATTTTAATTGTAATGGATTTTAGTTGGGATGTTTCAAATCTGGGCCAAAATTTGTTCAATTCTTTTAATAATTTTAATTTTTGTATTGGATTTTTTTATTCTTGGCTGTTCACCGCCCTGAGTCCAGCAAGAGAAGGGCGGTATAAAAATTTAATAAAATAAATAAATAAATAAATAATGAATTCAGAAGGATACTGCACTTGGGTCTCTTGTCCCAAGGACTCCAAACTGATAGCACTTTTAACTCCACCTCCCAGCTCAGCCTCCTCTTCTCCTGCACAAATTAAATAGCAACCCAATAAATAATAAATCAAATAGCAGACAAAAAAATATGCACAGAGAAATAAACAATGGCCGCTTTTCATTTTAGGAAGGAATGCTCAACACGGGTCAAGATGATCAATGAAAAAGTAATGGCACAAAATCGGAGGGAGTTGCTTTCTCTTTGGGGCAGTGTGGCATTGAAATGTCCTTCTACCTCTACCCCCCCAACTCCCTAAAACATGTACGTCTGACCAAGGCTGACTCAGCTAAAGGGAGAAAAAATATTTCCAAGCCAGAATGCGCAGAAGCATTCTGATGACGTCAGGGTCAGTGGGCGGAGCTTCCAGCCGGTTTTACTACCGGTTCCTGCGAACCGGTCCGAACCGAGGGCAACCCACCACTGTTCCAAGTGTAATGCAGAAGTGATGGTCGCGAATGATCAGCATTTGCACAAGGCTTAAAGTATGTTCAAAACCCGTGTTGCCTCTCACCCAGCAAAGTAGGTCAGCAATATTATCCAGAGCTTGCAAATGGGGAAATTAAAATGTAGACAAAGTGATGTGATTAAGGGCCAAACTAGATTAACTTGCTACATCTGGGCCTTATTTATATTTTTTTCCCTCCAAGGAACTTAAGGTTGAGCAGCTGTCTAGTGCAGCTGTTCTGTCTGCGGGAGGAGATTGATGGTCAAGAAGGGTGAAGCCAAATCTCCCCAAGATTATAGGGGAAAGGGCCTTGCTTAAAGGTTTGGAGCCCAGATAAGTCATCATCCTAAGCCAAAATTTACCTCTCCTTGCTCCAGAACAGAGGTAGGCAACCTTAAATACTCAAAGAGCCACAAAGGTCCTAACCGGGAGCCCCCTGTTCAATTCTGGAGCCAACCAGAAGTCCGGTTCCCCCACCACAGAGTCTCCTCCTAGCGCAATGTCCTTTCTCCTTTGCCAACCGGAAGTCCAGTTCCCTCACCATAGTTTCCTCTTAGCGCGGTGTTCTTTTTCCTCTACTTATCCTAACCGAAAGCCCTATCAATTGTGGAGCTGACTGGCGACAGGGAGCCGCAGCAGAGGGATGAAAGAGCCACATGCGGCTCCAGAGCTACGGGTTGCTGACCCCTGCTCCAGAACTTAAAAGTCAACCCTGGGAATAAACTCATGATATGTTCTTATTGTTTGAAGGGTGAAACACAGCAGTTATGGTGAAATAGTTTTGTTGAAAGAAATATCGAGAGGGGGGGGGAGTGTTAAGATCATCAACCAGACGGAGGCGTTTAGTACCCCCCTCAGAGAGGGCTCACAACTTGGGCGTCCTCTTGGACTCACAGCTGTCGTTGGATGATCATATGACGGCCGTAGCCAGGGGAGCCTTTTATCAGTTTCGCCTGATCTCCCAGTTGCGTCCCTTTCTGAATCGGGACATCTTGTGCACAGTCACCCATGCCCTCGTCACTTCCCGTCTGGACTATTGTAATGCTCTCTACATGGGGCTCCCCTTGAGAAGCACCCGGAGGCTCCAACTGGTCCAGAATGCGGCCGCGCGAGTGATAATGGGGGCGACCCGTCACTCCCATGTAACACCTCTCTTGGCGAGCTGCACTGGCTCCCGGTGGTCTTCCAGGTGCGTTTCAAGGTGTTGGTTACCACCTTTAAAGCGCTCCATGGCTTAGGGCCTGGATATTTACAGGACCGCCTGCTGCCACTGATTGCCTCCCACCGACCGATACGCTCCCACAGAGAGGGCCTCCTCAGGGTGCCGTCGGTCAAACAATGTCGACTGGCGGCTCCCAGGAGGAGAGCTTTCTCTGTGGGGGCTCCTGCCCTATGGAACGAATTGCCCCCGGATATACGAAGGATCCCCGACCTCCGTGCCTTCCGCCGTGCGTTGAAGACCCTGTTATTTCAGCAAGCCGGCCTGATGGGACAATAATTTTAATTGGGTTTTAAATATGGGTTTTAATATGGTTTTATAAGGTTTTTAGAATGGGAATTTTAAATTCGGCCAAAATTGAATTATTTTAATATGGTTTTTAAATTTGTCTTGTATATTGTTTTATTATGGCTGTTCACCGCCCCGAGTCCTTCGGGAGAAGGGCGGTATAAAAATATAATATAATAAAATAAAATAAATAAATACTGTATTTCTCCCAAAATATGACCTAACTGGAAAATAAGCCATAATGCGTCTTTTGGAGCAAACATTAATATAAGACCCGGTCTTATTTTGGGGGAAACACAGTAGAAAAGCAAAAAGTCTCTACGGTGAAATAAAGAGAAAGAGAGCAAATATCTCTTGAATATTTCTCACAAACTACTCGGAACATCCAAAATGTGAGCTATTGTTGTCTTCTAGTAGTTTATAGCATAACACAGAAGGCCAATGTAAAAGCTGCTTTCATTCTGCTGATAGTCTAAATTCAAGGCCCTCTTTCTTTAAACACAGCATTTCAAATTCCCCCCGTGGTTTGCATAAGCCTCGGGAAGTTATTTTCCTAAACAAAAGTTCTCGGCCTTTTTATCTGATCTTTGCAAAACCACCCCAGTCTCCTAGAAGAATACCTGATAAACATGATGTTTGCTCTTTCCTTAATCACCCTTTTGTTTGGTCCTTCTGTTCCAAACATTCCCAGCAGTTTTTTTGTTTTTTGTTTAAATTGCAAAAGAAATAGCTGTTCAGCTGGGCAACAGGTTTCCGACAACGCAGAAGTTTTTGTCAACCGTGGAAAATTGTGATTCCAACAACTCGGTTGAAGGAAGTTAGCACCCAGCCCTCTCCTAGAGGAATGAAATATTTTAGGAAATATTAAAAAAGCAGAATATTATGTTTCCCTGGATGAGAAAAGGAGAAACATGTTTTAAAGACAAAGCAGCTCCCTGCCCCTCGTTCAACTCCAGGGTGATGGGATTAAGACATGGCCCTCAGGACATGATAGGATTAGCTCTCTACTGATCTCACCACATGGCACCTGGGGAGATTACATCACCCAGCAAGGCTCAACCAAGCCTGAGACACAGACAACCTACAAAGTTAGCTAAGACCCCCACCCCATGGGAGTCTGACAACCAATCAGAATACAAGCTCAAATTCAAAACCCAACAGAAGTTATAAATCTCTCTCTCTCTCTCTCTCTCACCCATGTGCTTCATTTTGCCCAAGACCCCAAAAACCCATTTGGTCCTATCCACCATTAAACCATCTTTCCAAGCAGTCTCCATGTTTCCAGTGTCTTTCTCCCCACTTAGAACTGAACCCAGATGCACATTTCTTCCAACACAGTGTTTGGTGCGCCAACACCAAAATTACCATTTCTTCTCACAAATGTTTGTGAAAATTAAGAGAGGGCCAGTTTGGTATAGTAGTGAAGGTGCTGGGCCAGAAACTGGGAGACTGTGAGTTCTAGTCTCAGGCGTGAAAGCAGGCTGAGTGTTGTGGTCTACCAGCAGCCTGCAGAGCTGGTAGCGGAGTCGGACAGTGAGGAGTCTGGGGAGGAACAAGGGCCAGTCCTGGAGTCTGGGGAAGGCCCGGATGAGGGCTCTGCGTCGGAGGCAGAGATGGGGCCAGGGCCATCTGGGAGTTATGTGCAGACTCCGAAGCCTCCAGAGTCAGACAGCAGAGAGGCAGAGGAATAGGAGGAGCCTGTTCCTAGTGCGCACATGCGCAGAGCTGTCAGAAGGCATGGACAATTAAAACAAAAGGGACGACTCGGGAGTAAATCCTGGAGATTATTGACCCCCTCCCATAAGGCTTAAAAGAGGAGCAAAGGGACCTTTGCAGGAAAGCAACGTTGTTAATTCTGTTCCCAGTTGGCATCTCTGTTTGATTCTGGAATCCGTGTGGCTTTGCCAAAGTAGGTCTTTGGCAGAGTGTCAAGGGAGTTAAAGGTTGGCGATTATCCCGAAGGACTTTTTGCAACTAATTGGGACTCAGCTGTGAATGAACGTAATTCACAGCTGTTGCAATAAAAGAGGTTTTTGGGACTACTCGTGTGTTTTAATGACTCAGGAAGCCGAGGTCACAACACTGGGTGATTTGTGGCCAAACACCAGGAGACTGTGAATTCTAGTCCTTCCTTAGGCATGAAAGCCAGCTGGGTGACTTTGGGCCAATCACCAGGAGACTGGGAGTTCCAGTCCAGCTTTTGAGGCAGGAAAGCCAATTGGGTGGCCTCGAGCCAATTACTCTCTTTCAGCACCTCACAGGGTTGTTGTTGTGGGGAAAACAGGAAGAGGCAGGAGTATTAGATACGTTTTTTTTTTTTAATTTGATTTATATGCCGCCCTTCTCCAAAGACTCAGGGCGGCTTACAATGTGCTCAGTGTTTGCTGCTTTGTATTATTTACAAAGTAATAAAGGTGGGATCAATCAATCAATCAATCAATCAATCAATCAATCAAATGTTTGGCACTGCAGAATGCATCTTTGTATGTCCCCCATGTTAATAAGAAAAATCAATCCTCAAAAACACAACAGGGTATAAAGTTCTTCGTGAGAATCTTAAGGTAAAGGTAAAGGTTCCCCTCGCACATATGTGCTAGTCGTTCCTGACTCTAGGGGGCGGTGCTCATCTCCGTTTCAAAGCTGAAGAGCCAGCGCTGTCCGAAGACGTCTCCGTGGTCATGTGGCCAGCATGACTCAATGCCAAAGGCGCATGGAACGCTGTTCCCTTCCCACCAAAGGTGGTCCCTGTTTTCCTACTTGCATTTTTTACGTGCTTTCGAACTGCTAGGTTGGCAGAAGCTGGGACAAGTAACGGGCGCTCACCCCGTTATGCGGCACTAGGGATTCGAACCGTTGAACTGCGACACACTCAGTGTCTTAGCCACTGAGCCACCGTGTCCCTTTGATGTAAGAATCTTAATGCACCCCTAATTCCAAGCGTACTCATTCATTGATTGGGAAAAACTCTGTTTTTCCCAACTTTGAACACATAATCAATAACCAGTTCTTGGACTAAAAACATCTTGGTTTTCTCTGGCTGTGACAATGAGGTGTGACTCACAAGAGCCGTTGCAATTAACATTGATTTTATTTTTAAAAAAAATTAGCCAAAGAGAACATGTGGAATATTGCTAACATATTCTTTTTTTAAAAAAAGGGCGAAAACACAAATCTTCAACCCCTCCAAATGATAAATCTCCACCATGCAAAACCTCCTGTTTGAGGCGTCCACAACGTTGACTCAAAAATATCTCCCAAGAAAAGGTGGTGGGAGTTCACCGTTGCCTAAGACTGCTGCAGCTGCAACTTACAACATCTGGAGTAGTCATCAGATACGGACCAAGAACAGTAAACAAAGCAACCCAACAGGAGATCGCAACATCTGTAGCTGTATTCAGACTCTACAAATGAAGCACAAACTCCAATCACCAGCTGAGAAGTTATAGAGAGCTTTGAAGCCCTCCGATTAAAACCAGAACGGAGAGGAAGTCACTCGACGACTTCAAGAAGATTCTGCGGATAAGGACGAGAAGCCAGCCCATTTTGAAACCCACAGCTATTTGGCCTTCAAGTATCCTGTGCCTTGGTAGTACAGTGGTTTAAAGCACCCTGTTATTAACACAGTTGCCTGCAATTACAGCAGGTTCAAATCCCACCAGGCTCAAGGTTGACTCAGCCTTCCATCCTTTCTAAGGTAGGTTAAATGAGGACCCAGTTTGTGGGGGCAATAAGCTGACTTTGTACAAATATACAAAAGTATGAAGGCTATTGCTTAACGCACTGTAAGCCGCCCTGAGTCTCCGGAGAAGGGCAGCATATAAATCAAATAAAAAAAAAGTGTACATAAAAAAACAAGATTCTCGTCAAGAATCACAAGGCACAACACTTAATGATAGTCATAGGATACAAATAAGCAATCAAATCATACTAGGAAACAATCAAGATCAATATAAATTGCAAGGATACAAGCAACAAAGTTAGTCATGCAGTCACAAATGGGAGGAGATGGGCGATAGGAATGATGAGAAGACCAATAGCAATAGTAATGCAGCCTAATGTGAATAGTTTGACAGTGTTGAGGGAATTATTTGTTTAATTAGCAATTATTTGTTTGGGAAAAAAACTGCCCTTGTGTCTAGTTGTTCTGGTGTGCAGTGCTCTATAGCATCGTTTTGAGAGTAGGAGTTGAAATAATTTATGTCCAGGATGCGATGAGTCTGTAGATATTTTCACAGCCCTTTTTTTGACACGTGCAGTGAAGGGCAGGGAGGTACAACCTTGGCAACTTCGTGGACTTCAATTCCCACAATTCCCAAGCCAGCGTGGACACTGGATTTCTCGTCGTAGGGGAAATCTTAGTTTTGTGTGATCTGGGTTAATGAGACCTGCTTTCATCCATGTTCTCGCTTAGTATAATTAATAGTCTGGTTGGAAATCTAGAAAATGGATGGCTTGCGTTTGGGCCAGCTCTATCATTAGACAAGCTGAGGTGGCTGCCTCTGGTTGTTAAGGCCCTCAGTTCTACAGGCCATCTCACACCTCCTGATTCATGTGTCAGGCCTGGAAGCCCTCTTTTTCATTGGATCTTCAGGCCTGCCACATTTAGTGCTGTGGGAAACTGGGAGGGGGGATTGTATGGAGCATAGGTGATATGTAGTCATAATAACATTCCTTTCTCAGAGAGTCAAGGACATCATGCCCTGCACACGAAGGGTTGGAACTGGGAGGCATCTCCAGTTGGGACGGTGCTTTGATTGGACATGTGATGGACATGTGGGTGATGGGCAGGGACTTGGACTTTCCTTTGGGTGTGGAAAACCTGGAGATTTTCAGATTCAGGTTTTCCCAGACGTGCCAATATGACATCTCTAATAAAATGGAACTTTGAGGAACTTCCAAGAGTTCTTCTTTCATTGGGGGTGTTACTTGGAATGCTGACATCATGTTTCCTCTACATGCCTGTTGACCTTCAGATATACAAGGTGGGTTAAGTAAGACCCATTGCAACAGCACCATTGGAAGATCCAAAGGGTGACATTTAGTTGAAATCATGCTAAAGATTTCCATCTGCATGGTTGACTTGGTGGCATATTATCAGATGTGTAGCACCAGTTTTAAAGTAACCACAGCTGCTAGGTGGAATTAAGAGGCCATCATTTTGTATGAGGGCAATGACATGTCTATGGCAATTCTCAGTCATCCAGGTTGACTCAGCCTTCCATCCTTCCAAGGTCAATAAAATGAGGACCCAGATTGTTAAGGGCAATATGCTGACTCTGTAAACTGCTTAGAGAGGGCTGTAAAGAAGGGAGAAGGGAGAAGGGAGGAAGGGAGGGAAGGAAGGAAGGAAGGAAGGAAGTGAGAAAGGGAGGGAGGGAGGGAGGGAGAAAGGAAGGAAAAGAGGGCAGGAGGGAGGGAGGGAAGGAAGGAAGGAAAGAAGGAAGGAAGAAAGGAAGGAAGGAAGGAAGGAAGGAAGGAAGGAAGGAAGGAAAGAAGGAGGGATGGAGAGAGGGAGGAAAACAGGAAGAAATGGAAGTCTATGCAGATTCTCAGCCATCCAGGTCATGGTTGTCCCAAAGGTGCTTTTTCAAGAGGCAACTGGACTTCCTGTTTTTTCTTTGAAGACGGCTCGCTTCTCATCCAAGAAGCTTCTTCGGCTCTGACTGGACGGTGGGAGAAGAAGCTTCTTGGATGAGAAGCCAAAAGTCTTCAAAGACAAACCAGAAAGTCCAGTTGTCTCTTGAAAAAAGCACCTTTGGCAGGACAATGACATGTCAGGACAAAACTGGTTATCAGCTCAGGATGAGAAGCTACCAATCATCTCCCCCACAAAACAAGGCCCAATTATTCCATGGATCAAGTAGCTGTTTTGGGGAAAAAAAAGAGTCTTAATCTAGTTAAAATCCGAGCAGCTTCCAGCTGGAAGCGCTCCATCCTTGAAGCTATTTTGCAAATCTGCTGGATTTCATTTCGAAGGGTGAGATGGACGATATGCAGCCCAGTTTGTTGCTATTAATAAATGTCTTACCTCATTAGCTTAACAGAACATCCTCGGCGTACTAATTATTCCTCAACATAACCTCATTCTATCTCGTCTTACTTTAAAGGCGTTTTAGATACCTGTACAATTAGAACAGGGCCCCCCCAAGGCTGTGGGCTCTCCCCACTTCTCTTCTCTCTGTAGACCAATGACTGCATCTCTAATGAACTGAACTGAACACACTCAAAACCGTAGAAATGGTGGTGGACTTTAGGAGAAACCCTTCCATACTTCCACCTCTCACAATACTAGACAACACAGTATCACCAGTAGAGACCTTCACATTTCTAGGTTCTACCATATCGCAAGATCTAAAATGGACACCCAACATCAAAAATGTCATCAAAAAAGCACAACAAAGAATGTTCTTTCTGCGCCAATTCAGAAAACTCAAACTGCCCAAGGAGCTGCTGATACAGTAGTACAGAGGAATTATTGAGTCTGTCATCTGCACCTCCATAATTGTCTGGTTTGGCTCTGCAACCCAACAAGACAGACAGAGACTTCAACAGATAATTAGAACTGCAGAAAAAACAATTATTACCAACCTGCTTTCCATTGAGGACCTGTATCCTGCACGAGTCAAAAAGAGGGCTGTGAAAATATTTACAGACCCCTCGCATCCTGGACATAAACTGTTTCAACTCCTACCTCAAAACAACACTATAGATACACTGCATACCAGAACTACTAGACACAAGGACAGTTTTTTCCCGAACGCCATCTCTCTGCTAAACAAATAATTCCCTCAACACTGTCAAACTATTTACTAAGTCTGCATTACTATTAATCTTCTCATTGTTCCTATCACCTATCTCCTCCCACTTATGACTTGATATTGTTTCCTGATTGCTTATTTGTACCCTATGACTATCATTAAGTGTTGTACCTTAGGATTCTTGATGAATGTATCTTTTCTTTTATGTACACTGAGAGAATATACACCAAGACAAATTCCTTGTGTGTCCAATCAAAAATTGTCCAATCAAAAATTGGCCAATAAAAAATTCTATTCTATTCTATTCTATTCTATTCTATTCTATTCTATTCTATTCTATTCTATTCTATTCTATTCTATTCTATTCTACTCTACTCTACTCTATTTTAGGATGTGGAACTGGACAGAAGTAATACGAGTCCCAAAGCTGAACTTAACATTCATGTTTTATAACTTGGGCCTTGTCCTCTTCGATGATGAATCTTGCAACAGAGGTTACACCTGTATTGTTGTGATTTTGTTTGAAGTCCGTATAAAAAAAAAAAAAGGGTACATGGTTGCAGTTGTTAAAATATGACATTGCGGCCTGAACAATAACAAAACTGATCTGACTTTTCCAATCTGAAGAGGTCCAAATAAGTTGGACTTCAATCTCCATGATTCTGAGCCAGACAGGCTTTGAAGTCTAATAACTGAAAGAAAACAGCCACGGAAGGTAAATCTAATTTGTAGAAGGTAAATCCCATCCAAGTCATTTGTAAACACAGATGGTCCTTGACTTAACAATCCTTAACTTAGCAACTTTTGGAAGTTACTATAAAGTCACGCCTCGGCACTCAACGGCTTCAAAACTGGTCAAATTCGGTATTTGATGCATTTGGAAGCAGAAATCTTGACCCGACACTCGTCTTTCTTCTAGTAGTCGACACACAAGGAAGAGCGTGCTGTTGTCGGCTGCTTTGTGACTCACTACAGGTAGTCCTGGACTTTGGCTTTGTGTCCATTCAAAGTTACAAAGGCACTGAAAAATGTGACTTGCAACCATTTTTCACAGTTGCAACTTTTGCAGGATGCCCATGATCATGTGATCAAAATTCAGATTCTTGGCAACTGGTTCGTATTTATGACCGTTGCCGGTCATAAATTTCCAACCTTCTGACAAACATGGCTTCGGAAGCCGGATTCACTCAACAACCGGGTTACTAAGTTAAAAAACGGCAGTGATTCACTTAGCACCTGGGGCAAGAAAGGTCGTAAAAATGATTCCAGGGCTGAAATTCAAACTTTTTCCCTACTGGTTCTGTGGGCGTGGCTTGGTGGGCATGGCAGGGGAAGGATACTGCAAAATCTCCATTCCCACCCCACTCCAGAAGAAGGATACTGCAAAAATCCCCATTTTACAGTATCCTTCCCCTGGAGTGGGGTGGGAATGGAGATTTTACAGTATCCTTCCCCTGCCATGCCCACCAAGCCACACCCCAGAACCGGTAGTAAAATTTTTTTAAACCCACCACTGCTTTGAAGGCTAATAACACCACTTTTTTTCTTTTCTTTTCTTTTCTTTTCTTTTCTTTTCTTTTCTTTTCTTTTCTTTTCTTTTCTTTTCTTTTCTTTTCTTTTCTTTTTTTTTTTTTTTGAGTTTCAAGATAATCCTATTCCACTGCTGGAATGGCCTGAGAATAGCCCAGACCTTAACCCAATTGAAAATCTATGGAGCCAGCTAAAGAAACTTGTTAATCGGAAGCCACCCAGCAATAAAACCCAGTTAATATAAGCCATCATTCAATCTTGGTTTCACATGATAACAGCTGCAGAACTCAAAGACTTGGTTCACTCCATGGGAAGACGTTGTAAGGCCGTCATTCATGCTACTTACCCAACTAAGTATGAATTGACGTGATAATTTTTGTATATCTCTTGTTTTCTATGGTGATAATTTATTTATTTATTTATTTAATTTATTTTATTGGATTTATATGCAATATAAAGGTTGACTCAGGGTTGACTCAGCCTTCCATCCTTTCTAAGGTAGGTAAATTGAGGACCCAGTTTGTGGGGGCAATAAGCTGACTTTGTATAAATATACAAAAAGGATGAAGGCTATTGCTTAGCGCATTGTAAGCCACCCTGAGTCTCCGGAGAAGGGCGGCATATAAATCAATTTTTTTAAAAAAATGCAATATGCATTTTTGTATATCTCGTTTTTTCTACGTCTTTCTCTTTTCTTCTTTATACTGTCGCTGCTATTCTAACAGCAAATCCTTCCTAAAAGTTATTGCATTACATTCTTGATTAAATTATCTTTCCATTGATATATAATTTTATGGTACTACTCAAAAAAAAAAAAAGTGGTGTTATGAGCTAGTTTTAGAAAATACACTTTTCCCAGAAGGTTTCCACAATTTTGGCCACTACTGTACTTATAACCATTGCAGCATCTCCAATCACGTGATCCAAACTCAGGGGCTTGACAATGAATATGTGTTTGCAATTTTTATTTATTTATTTATTTATTTATTTGCTTTAATTTATATGCCGCCCTTCTCCAGAGACTCAGGGCGGCTTACAATGAGTTAAGCAATAGCCTTCATACTTTTGTATATTTATACAAAGTCAGCTTATTGCCCCCACAATCTGGGTCCTCATTTCACCTACCTTAGAAAGGATGGAAGGCTGAGTCAACCTTGAGCCTGGTGAGATTCGAACCTGCAGTAATTGCAGGCAGCAGATGTTAATAACAGTGTTTTAGTGCACTGTACCACAGGCTCTGGTTGGATCATTTCCGGGGATCATGTGATTCCCCACTCCCAGGGAGATTCTGACAAGGGAAGCTTTGATTGGCTTAACGACCACATGTTTCGCTTCACAAATACAGTGATTCGCTTAACAACCTTGGCAAAGAGGGTTGTGAAATCGGGCACGACGCACGGAAGCACCACCTTGCCTTAGCCGTGGAAATTCTAGCCCCACGTTGTGGTTGTAATTCAAGGACTCTCTTTTACCACGTTAAGATTGCTGATATCTATCAGGGCATCAAAATAGGTCAATGGAAAAAAAAGAACATGAAAATATCACACCAGTGGGTGGAGGGAGAGAATAGAGTGAGTTTCAGGCTAAGGCAGCCAAGTGCACAGACATATAAACTATATTATTGTGCTCTTTTTTTTTTTATTTATGGGGTTGGCTTCTAAACAATTGGATGAGAATGGCAAAGAATCTGAAATATTTGCCAAGGTCTTGGCTAGCCCCTTCTTAAAATGTGGAGAATGTAGAGCATTCATTGATACAAATTCTACGATTAAATTAAACACATGAGTCGGTGGTTTAAAAATTACTCTGGGCATAATATCCCCCAAGGTTAGTAGAGTAGACAGGTAGTCCTTGACTTATGAGCCCCTAATTTACATTGGGGCCCCAAATGGAGCCCCAAATTTACATTGCTGAGCAAGACATTTGCTCAGTGAGTTTCACCCCATTTTAGGACCTTTCTCGCTACGTTTTTCTGTTTTCTGTTTTATTAAATTTGTATACCGCCCTACTCCCGAAGGACTCAGGGCGGTGAACAGGCACAGAATAAAAATGAATTTTGATCAGGTGTCTGTACAGATGCTGCAGTGGACGTAAGTGTGGAAAAGGGTCCCCAGTCACTTTTTCCCCATGCCGTCGTAACTTCGAACACTTGCTAAATGAACTGTTATAAGTTGAGCGTTATCTGTACTAGATGTTGTGGCCCATCAGCAGCCTGTGCGGATTGTAGCTGATTCAGACAGCGAGGAGGCTGGTGTGGTGCTGCACCAGCAGCCTGTGCAGCTGGCACTCGAGTCGGACAGTGAGGAGGCTGGAGAAGATGTGGTGCCAGAGGCGGGGATTCAGCCAGGGCCTTCAGAACCTCCAGAACCTCCCTTAAGTGAAGAGGATGAAGAGGAGGAGCCTCTTCTCGATGCATGGGTGCGCAGAGCTGCCAAAAGGCAGGAGTGGCTCCTCAGGAGGAGGTCTCCTTGAGAGTAAAGCTTGGGGCTAATTGGCCACTCCCTTAGCCTATTTAAGGAGGAACACCGACTGAAGCAATTTGCAGGGAACAACTTTAGTTCATTCTCCTTCGCGTCTGGATTCTCTGCAAATTGCTTCTGGGCTTTCTGCCAACCATAGTAAGATTGTGATTACTTTATCTTTGTTTTCTTGTAGGCTGTTAAGGAAGTTTATCAACAGCCTTTGTTTGGAAAAGACTGAGTTATTTTAGTAAAGTTAAGTTTTGTACAAACTTTGTGTGTGCTGTATTCTTTGGGGTCCGTAGCTGGGGCAGAACACTAGATCTCGACAGACCGGTCGCGGGAAGATAAAAAGCAAATAAAAATTCGCCCTTTCCCCCAACCTCTTCCTAGTTTAATTTCATTGGAAATTGAAAAGCAAAGAACACTTCCGTTCACCCAAATCAAAATTTCCAATCGTCATCATCCAAAATCTATATTACAGAAAGCAGGCTACCCAAGATACTCACGTAAGGTACTACTGAGGTACTAATACCACTCTATAAAGCCTTAGTAAGACCACACCTAGAGTACTGCATCCAGTTTTGGTCACCACCCTAGAAAAAAGATGCTGAGACTCTAGAAAGAGTGCAGAGAAGAGCAACCAGGATGATGAGGGGACTGGAGGCTAAAACATACGATGAACGGTTGCAGGAACTGGGCCGGGCTAGTCTAGTGAAGAGAAGGACTAGGGGAGACATGATAGCCGTCTTCCAATATTTGAGGGGCTGCCACACAGAGGAAGGGGGTCAAGCTATTTTCCAAAGCAACCAGACAAGGAATAATGGATGGAAACTGAACAAGGAGAGATTCAACCTGGAAATAAGGAGGAATTTCCTGACGGTGAGAACAATCAACCGATGGAACAGAAGTTGCCTTCAGAAGTTGTGGGAGCTTCATCACTGGAGGCTTTCAAGAAGAGACCGGACTGCCCTCTGTCAGAAATGGTGTGGGGTCTCCTGCATAGGTGGGGGGTTGGACTAGATGACCTCCAAGGTCCCTTCCAACTCTGTTAATCTGTTCAGTCAAAACCACCAAATGGGGGGGGGAACCCTTTTTGAAATTTCCAAATCTTCATCAGACAGCGTGCAAATGGAAGGAGCCGAATGAAATCCAGAAACAGACAACATAACATTGACTTCCGTCTGCTTCTTCTTCTTCTTTTTTTTTATTCCATTAGAGCTCTTGATTTTTGAGATGATGACTCGGCAGACTTGGTGACCAACGCATATCCGCAGCTTCCTTTTTCTTCCGCCTCTTCATCTGCCTGTTTAGACCCCCTTGCCTGATGAAGCAATCTAGGTCCCTCAGAAGCTTGCTCAGTTCCATTTGCCAGTGGAACGACTTGCCTCCAGAAGTCGAGGTTTTAAAGAATAGATTGGACAACCACTTGTCTGAAATGATACACTTTCCTGCCTCAGCAGTGGGTGGGACTAGAAGACCTCGAAGGTCCCTTAGAACTGAAAGTCTATTCAGTTTGTTATTCTGATAAAGAGAAGGAATAGATGTGATATGATAACAGTGCTTCACTATCTCAGGAGCTGCCACAAAGAAGAGGGAATAAAGCTATTCTCCAAAGCATTTGAAGGCAGGACAAGAAACAATGGTAGAGCAATGGTATAGAGCCTTGGTGGCGCAGCGGTCTAAAGTGCTGTTAAAGTAGCACTTAGCTGCCAGCTGCCTGCAATTACTGCGAGTTCAAATCTCACCAGGCTCAAGGTTGATTCAGCCTTCCATCTTTCCAAGGTAGGTAAAATGAGGACCCGGATTGTGGGGGCAATAAACTGACTTTGTATAATAATAATAATAAAAAGAACACCGCTTGGGGGGGCCAAAAGCCCTACTAAGCAGGTATATACAAAAGTATGAAGGCTATTGCTTAACGCATTGTAAGCCGCCCTGAGTCTCCGGAGAAGGGCGGCATATAAATCGAACCAATAAATATAAATAAATAAATAAATAAATAAATAAATAAATAAATAAATGGAAATGAATCAAGGAGAGAAGCAACTTAGAACTAAGGAGAAATTTCCTGACAGTCAGAACAATTAACCAGTGGAACAACTTGCCACCAGAAGTTGTGAATGCTCCAACACTGGAAGTTTTTAAGAAGATGTTGGATAACCATTTGTCTGAAAGTGGTGTAGGGTTTCCTGCCTGGACAGGGGGTTGGACTAGAAGACCTCCAAGGTCCCTTCCGATTCTATTATTCTGATAAAGAGAAGGAGTAGAAAGGATACGATAGCAGGGTTCCGATATCTCAGGGGCTGCCCCAAAGAAGAGGGAGTCAAGCTATTCTCCAAAACATCTGAAGGCAGGACAAGAAGCAATGGGTGGAAACGAATCAAGGAGAGAACCAACCTGGAACTAAGGAGAAATTTCCTGAGACTGAGAACAATTAACCAGTGGAACAACTTGCCTCCAAAAATTGTGGGTGCTCCAACAGTGGAGGATTTAAAGAAAAGATTGGACAGCCATTTGTCTAAAATGGTAGAGGGTCTCCAGCTTGAGCAGAGGGTTAGACTAGAAGACCTCCAAGGTCCCTTCCAAGTATGTTGTTCTGCTTCTTGTGCCTTTTGAGTTGGTGGGATCTAGCCATCACCACCCTTGTCCCAACAATTATCACAGACTGGCATGGCGGCCAAGAGGAATGTCTTCCTTAACCTCTGAATTAGCTGGAAAATAACTGTCCCTGTAACAGTATATTGTGGGTTCAGTCACAGCTACAGGCAAGCAATGCTGGTTGCAGAAAAAAAACTGGAATCTTTAAAACTCTTGCTGTGGGCCCAGAACCACTAATGAGTTTTGCAGAACAAGGAACATGAAACTCAATTAATCTCTCGATGGGAAGAAGTGGATTATGTTCATTATTTGATGGGGGGTGGGAGGAAATATTAATCTCAGAGGGAGAGGGGCGGTTAGAAAATACAAAATAGAAAATACAAAAGAGCCTTGGTAATACAGTGGTCTAAAGCACCCTGTTATTAAGACCAGCTGCCTCCAATTACTGCAAGTTCAAATCTCCCCAGGCTCAAGGTTGACTCAGCCTTCCATCCTTTCTAAGGTAGGTAAATTGAGGACCCAGTTTGTGGGGGCAATAAGCTGACTTTGTATAAATATACAAATGGATGAAGGCTATTGCTTAGAGCAGTGTTTCCCAAACTTGACCTTTGAAGATGTATGGACTTCAACTCCCAGAATTCCTCAACCAGGCATACTGGTTGGGGAATTCTGGGAATTGAAGTCCATGCATCTTAAAATAGCCAAGTTTGGGAAACACTGGCTTAGCGCATTGTAAGCCGTCCTGAGTCTCCGGAGAAGGGCAGCATATAAATCAAATTTTTAAAAAAATGTAAATAAATAAAATTTGCTTGCAAAGGCTGGGGGTCCCTTCTTTAAATATTCTGTTTTTTTTCCCTTATTTCTAGTTTTACTTTTTCTATTATTATTATTATTATTATTATTATTATTATTATTATTATTATTATTATTATTTTTGCACTTCGGGTTTCTTTTCTCTCTTTCTCTGCTTTCTTTCTTCCTGCGCTTTGGATTCCGTTTCTTTCTGCTTCCTTTTTCATTTGGTTTTGTGTCGTTTCGGAGCATGGTTCAAACCCTTAACGAAAAGCATTTTGAACAAAACCCCAAGTGACACCCTTCACATGTCACCACAATCCAACGGTAACCGAAACGGAGAGGATGACCTTGTTTTGGACGGTATCGCTTTCAGTTCTACCATCTGCATTGGTCAACCAAGGTGTTTTTTTTTTTTTAAAAAAAAGTATGCTCCCGGGCCTTGAATGGCACCTGGCCCAGGTGCCATTAATGGGTGATGTTTGCCGGATAAAAAGTTAATGATGCCAAAGGTTAGCATTTAAATTCTTCTGAAAGATATTTTAAAACGGCCGAACCGGTTTTTCCCCTTACAATTGACACTTTCCCTTGACATTTGACTGGCTAATATCATCCCTGGGCTGACCTACCTGGCTAGAGAGAAGGAGAGGAAAAGGCCTGTAGGAAAAAACCAGCCTTGCCAAGCCAAAAATCTCCATCAAGGCCAGGGAGCCTGAAATGTTGTGGAAGCCAGTTTTCCAAACCCTGCCGGCCTTCGGATGTGCCAGGACTACGTTTCCCAGCATTCCTCCCAGCCACCCTGACTGCTTGGGCAGGTTGGGAAGTCGAGTTCCAAAACACACACACACACGCAGCTGGAGGGCACAGGCTGGAAAAACTGGCGTAGAAGCGATGCCCAGCGAAGGGGAGGAGAGGAACCGACTCCCCGCTGGAGAAAACATCGGTGCCATCCTCTCCTCGCAAGGGAGACCCAGCCAAGTCCTCCAAAGTGAAGGCGACCGACCCTGCCAGGGGTGCCAGGCAAGCTCTCACCTGTCTGGGAACCAAGGATGCTCTGACATCCTGGACCACAACAACTTCCATCACTCCCAGCCTCGGGGGACGGGGGGAGGGGAGGGGAGGGGACCAATCCAGGTTCGATTCCAGATGCAGACTCAGTCCTGGCTTATTACGGGCCGCTCGGAGCTGCGGCGGAGGCGCAAAAGGAGACAAGGACCCGAAACGAAAAGCCAAGATGACAAACCGGCGGAGCGCGCTGGCCTCTCTCGACCACCCCGAAAGCAGCTTGGCTTGACCGTTTGCTGGGCTGGGCGAGGCGTCGCTTTTGGCCTCTGCGCTTGCGGTGCAACAAGAGCGCAGTCCAACCCATCTCCAAGCCAAGCGCGGCTCCCTTGGAGAAGACAAAAAAACAAAAAAACAGCCCGGCCGGCCAAAGGATGCTCAACCCCCTCATCGCCTGAGTCTGGAGAAGCAGCTTCCCTTTGCCCCACGCTGTCCGACATACAAGGCTGGAAGAGAGAGCATCGCTTGGGTTGGAGAGAACCCCAAGATCCCCGCGCCGATGCGCGCGTTTTGCTTTTTGGCACGCGCGCTAGCCAACCCAGCTCCCAGAGGGGCAAAGCAAACCTGCGGACCCCTCCCTTTCCCCCCCCCTCCCAGCTCTCCCCCACCCCAAAAAGCAGATCCCTCCCACCCCCCTTCCTTCCTCCCCCGCCTTATCCCGGGCCTAACTCACGCTCGAGCTTTGGGGAAGCCCATGGAAAGCAGGATCTCCAGCGATGAGCCGCGCTTGATAGTCCCCGCTCGGCTCTGCCGGCTCCTCCACGGGGCCACTTGGCTGTACAAGTCCTCCTTGGCAGCCATGGCGAGCGGGTGGGGCGGTGGTAGGAGTGGGGAGGGCTGCCCGGCTAGGCGTTCACCCGACCATCACGCCCCCAGCCCACCCCACTCCCCAAAAGAGCCGGGCCAAAAAGCAACGAGGGTCCTCTCCTTGGTTTCACTGGCAGCTTTTGGCTTGCGCTCTGCAGAACTGGTTGGCTTTCTCTCTTTTCTTTTTTTTTGGCTGGGTGGAGGATGCCAGGCCAGAGGATTGCGCAGCTACTGTTGCAGAGGCAGCTTCCTGGGTAGATGGCGAAGGGAGCTGCCTTTCCCCCCCCCCCCACCCGGCCTTCCTCCTCTTCCTCTTCCTCCTCCTCCTCTTGGCTCTGCCTCCGCCAAGGTGGTGCCGGCAGCTGCTGACGCCCAGCAGTCCTCGCCTCTTCCCCTCCCTCTCCTCCCTCGCCCCGCCTGGATGCTCAGGTCCCGAGCCGACCAATCCACGCGCGTCCTCCTCCTCCTCCTCCTCCCTTCCTCCTCCTCCTCCTCGGGGAGCTCCCTCGTTCTTTGTTCCCCCGCCTTCCCCCCCCTCCCCGTTTGGCCACCGGGAATTTCTGAATGGATCAAAGGCGGGCGCGTCAAAGCCCGACTCAGCTACTCCATTTCCGCCCTGCTTTTCCCCCACCCCCCCTCCTCACTCTTTGGCTTCCCTCTGCACCCATTTCTCTCCCACCCACCCACCCGCAATATTTCAAAAGAGGCAAAACTCAAGACCACAAGGAGTCTTGCAAGGATCTGGTGGGGGAATCGCCTTTGAGGATCCTTGGATTCCCGCAGGCTGCATTTGGATGACCCGAGAGTTAAAAAAAAAAAAAAAAATCAAGTTTGGGATTTGTGCCAGGAGGAGAGAATATTTATAGCTCAAGCTTGAACTGTGTGGTCTTGGGAGGTTCTCTGAGCTGGCTGGATTTCTGGCAGATGTTTGGTGACCCACCAAGATGATGTTAACCGAGTTGGGTATTGGAACAGGGATGAAATCCAGCAGGTTCTGACAGGTTCTGGAGAACCGGTAGCGGAAATTTTGAGAAATTTTGAGGAGTTTGAAGAGCCTTGGTAGTACAGTGGTTTAGAGCACCCTGTCATTAACACAGCTGCCTGCAATTACTGCAGGTTCGAACCTTACCAGGCTCAAGGTTGACTCAGCCTTCCATCCTTTTCTAAGGTAGGTGAAATGAGGACCCAGTTTGTGGGGGCAATAAGCTGACTTTGTATAAATATACAAAAGTATGAAAGCTATTGCTTAATGCATTGTAAGCTGCCCTGAGTCTCCGGAGAAGGGCGGCATATAAATCAAATTAAAAAAAAAACAAAAACGGCAAATACCACCTCTAGCTGGCCCCAGAGTGGAGTGGGAATGGAGATTTTGCAGTATCCTTCCCCGGGAGTGGGGTGGGAATGGAGATTTTGCAGTATCCTTCCCCTGGAGTGGGGTGGGAATGGAGAACTTTTTTTTTTTTAATTTGATTTATATGCCGCCCTTTTCCGGAGACTCAGGGTGGCTTACAATGCGTTAAGCAATAGCCTTCATCCTTTTGTATATTTATACAAAGTCAGTTTATTGCCCCCACAAACTGGGTCCTCATTTAACCTACTTTAGAAAGGGTGGAAGGCTGAGTCAACCTTTTTTTTCTTTTTTAAATTTGATTTATATGCCGCCCTTCTCCGGAGACTCAGGGCGGCTTACAATGCGTTAAGCAATAGCCTTCCTACTTTTGTGTATTTATACAAAGTCAGCTTATTGCCCCCACTACTGGGTCCTCATTTAACCTACCTTAGAAAGGACGGAAGGCTGAGTCAACCTTGAGCCTGGTGAGATTCAAACCTGCAGTAATTGCAGGCAGCTGGTCTTAATAACAGGGTGCTTTAGACCCCTGTACTACCAAGGCAGTATCCTTCCCCTGGACTGGGGTGGGAATGGAGAGTTTGCAGTATCCTTCCCCAGCCACGCCCACCAAGCCATGCCCACCAAGCCACATCCACAGAACCGGTAGTAAAAAAAAAATTTGGATTTCACCACTGTATTGGTACCTCTGCAAGAAAACCAGCCAGCTCAGAAAGCCCCATAGATTCCCATTGGATTTGTTCCTAGACTTCAACACCCCTGTCTATCCCACCCCGCTTTGCCCCACATGCTTCTCCAAACAAGGGGGAAAAGTATCAGACACACGACACGGAAAGCTGTGAATTTAAGAGAGAGATTCTTGGAATGAAATTTGATCTGTGTTGACTGAATCTGTGCAGCTTTTTTTTTTTTTTTTTTTTTGGCACTGCTATGCTGCCGAGCAGGTTTTTCCTTGCCTTTTTTTCCCCCCTCTGGTTTGTTCCTGTACCCAGTTTGCTTTACAATGCTAGAATTCCCAAGTGGTCCCATCCAAACACCGTCTAAAATTGTGTCCTCTTGAATCCTGCTTCCCCTCCGCCCGCCATGGTGATTAAAAGTTAACCAATCTCAGTTGAGCCCAGCAGACTTGAGTTGAACCCAACCCACATGGGCTGATGGTGCCCTTCAAATCCAAGGAGTTTGGGACTAACCTCGGTCCAGTTAGCTCTGCATAAGAGGGCCTTGCAAACCACAGCTAAGCAAGCTACGATCGCTCAACCTGTCAAGCCAGGCCAAGGATAATTTTCTCAATGGAGGAGGCCAAGGCAGTGGTGAAATCCAATTTTTTTTTACTACTGATTCTGTGGGTGTGGCTTGGTGGGGCGTGGCAGGGGAAGGATACTGCAAAATCCCCATTTCCCCCCTCCCCGCCACTCTTGGGGGAAGGATGTTACAAAATCTCCATTCCCACCCCACTCTGGGGGAAGGATACTGCAAACTCTCCATTCCCAGCAGGAAATCTCTTTAACTCCATCCGGGTCCATTTTGAATATTCTTCACGCTTTCCTCTTTTTTCTTCCTCCTCATCTTTTCTTTCCCATCAGTGATTTTCCCACCCCCTAGACCAGGGGTCGGCAACTTTAGACACTCAAAAAGCCACAAAAGCCCTAACCGGAAGCCCCCCATTCAATTCTGGAGCCGACCGGAAGTCCGGTTCCCTCACCATAGAGTCTCCTCCTAGCATGGCATCCTTTTTCCTCTGCTGACCGGAAGTCCAGTTCTCCCACCATAGAGTCTCCTCCTAGCATAGCATCCTTTTTCCTTTCCCTGTCCTAACTGAAAGCCCTATCAATTGTGGAGCCGACTGGTGACAGGGAGCCGCAGCAGAGGGATGAAAGAGCTGCAAGCGGCTCCAGAGCCACGGGTTGCCGACTCCTGCCCTAGACTCATTCTGCTGCCCCAGGCATTTCTTTTCGGCTAAGGACCGCCTGCTCTATTTCTCCCTTCTTCAGAGCAGCACCTCTGGAGATCAGTTCAGCCTGGTCTCTCAGGTGTCCATGGTGTTAACATTCAAACATCATCATCGTCACTATAATCATATATATATATATATATATATATATATATATATATATATATATATATATATATATATAAATTTTCTTACTTCTTCGTAGGGTTTATGTGTGTTTTTCTTCTAGCCAGGTTTTCCCTACGTAGCCAAGGTACAAAAAAAAAAAAAAAAACCTTGGCTACGTAGGGAAAACCTGGCTAGAAGAAAAACATATATATATTGCTCCTAGAAGCACGAAGCCGAAAACACCAGCCTGAAGATGACGAATGAGACTTCGTCGAAACGTCGCCAAGACACTTCCAATTTTACACGGGAGAAAACCCGAATAACCAAAGACCTACATACAAACACCCGCGAAAACCTCAGAAAACACACACACACACACACACACACACACACACACACACACACATTTGCTTTCTTTTCTTATCGTAGTTTTTTGTATGTATTTTTTTCTTCAACCGGGTATTTTCCTACGTAAACCAAGTTTCTCAAATTGCAGCCATAGCTCAGTGAAATCACATCCACTATCCTAGGCTTCTTCAGACAGCAAGCATGCATTTTGTTGCCTATTGGGAGACTAATATAGATCTATTTCGGACTGATTGGTCCTCATCAGTTAGCCACACCCTTACCATATGTTCCCTCCCCGTAGAAGCTAAGTATTTGCTTTCTTTTCTTTTCTTCTCTTCTTGCTGTCTGAAGAAGCCTAGGATAGTGGATGTGATTTCACTGAGCTATGGCTGCAATTTGAGAAACTTGGTTTACGTAGGAAAATACCCAGTTGAAGAAAAATACATACATACATACATACATACATACATACATACATATATACATACATACATATATACATACATACATACATGAACAAATATACGGTAATATATAAACAAATATACAATAATATCCATCATCTTTACAACATATACTATCTTCCATCAAAGTGTCAATTATATAACCATCAAACTAATAGTGCACCTCTTTTTCTTTCTTGTGTAGACCATATTTCATCCCATTCCACTCCTCTAACCTCAATATCTGTCATTTAACCATTTATAAAATAATTTCTCTGGTTGTAAAATAATCCGAATCTTCTTTTCCTTTCATTTTTAGGGTTAACCTGTTGGATGGATCCATCCTGAAGAGATCCGATCACCTCTCTGCAGCTTTGCAGGGTTCCGTCACTGGAGACTGGACAACCCTTCTAAAAGACACTGAGCTTTTTTGATCAGAAAGGTTGGCAGTTCGGCGGTTCAAATCCCTAGTATAGGTCTCCTGCGTGAGCAGGGGGAGGTTGGATTAGATGACCTCCAAGGTCCCTTCCAGCTCTGTTACTGTTAAACATCCAGCTCTTCTTTCTCAGCTGATAATTTTTCTGAGATGAAGGAATAGAACAGGGGTCTCCAACCTTGGCAACTTTAAGCCTGGCGGACTTCAACTCCCAGAATTCAACACCCTGCAAAGCTGGCTTGGGGAATTCTGGGAGTTGAAGTCCGCCAGGCTTAAAGTTGCCAAGGTTGGAGACCCCTGGAATAGAATGTTAAATATCTGCTTTCTCCAAAGGTCCTGGAGCTCCCTCTGGTGGCAGATTGAAGCACTTTCCAGGCCTTTTCCTGAAAGTTGTGCTAATGTGCAAGTCATCCAGCCGCTTTCCAACGTATCACAATTGCCATTATTGCACGAGCAATGGTGGGATTCAGCCGGTTCGCACCACTTCGGGACAACCGGTTGTTAACTTTCTGAGCAGTTTGGCAAACTGGTTGTTGGAAGAAATCATTAGGGCAGAGAACCGGTTGTTAAATTACTTGAATCCTACCACTGAGCATGACCCATCCACCGGTACTTCTGTCCGTCCGTCCGTCCGTCTGTCCATCTGCTGCAGTTCTAATTCTGCAGTTTATTATAAAAAGGAACCAATGAAAAACATTACAAAATTTCCAGTATCTTGATAATGTGGTAATGTTGGAATTAGCCAGACCGGTGGCCCTAAGAATGGGTGAGCGGCTGTGGGAATATTTTATTTTATTTTAGTTTATTGACATCACCGCCAGTTTAATTGAGGATATTTTGCATGTCTAAAGATATACACCAGTTGAAACATAATTAACATTCAAAATGCACTGAATTTTCAGTGCGTGCACTCTCTCTCCCTCTCTCCCCTCTCCCTCCCTCTCTCCCTCCTTCCATCTCTCTCCCTCTCTCTTCCTCCCTCCCTCTCCCTCCCTCTCCCTCCCTTCCCCTCTCCCCCTCCCTCTCTTCCCTCCATCTCTCTCCCTCCCTCCCTGTCTCTCTCCCTCTCTCCCTCTCTCCCTCCCTCTCTCTGTCTTTCTCCCTCTTTCCTTCCCTCTCCCTCTCCCTCCCTCTCCCTAGTCTCTGCAATTTGGGGGGGGGGTGGTGGCAAGATTTTCAGAAGTGGTTTGCCACTGCCTTCTCCCTAGAGCTGGGAGAAAGTGACTGGCCCAAGATCATCCAGTTAGCTTTCTACTTAAAAGTGTGAGTCATCTTTAAAAAAAAAAGGTTATGGAAATGCAAATCAAGACCAAAATATATCATCATCTTCATCAGCCATTCAGTCATGCCTGGCCCTGGGCCACTCTATGAATCAGCATTCTCCATGGCTCTCTTTCTCGCACCGCCTCCATCTGCCATAGTTCTTCTGGTATATATCAGGGGTGAAATCCTACCGGTTCACCCTGGTTCAGGCAAAACAATATTAAGAAAAAGCTACCGGTTCTCCCGAACCGGGGCGAACCAGTAGCATTTCACCCCTGATATATACCAGGAGGACTGTGGCAGATGGAGGCGATGCGAGAAAGAGGGGCAAACCGTTTTTTCCAATGATCAGCTGTGCCACACGGTTTATATTCGCTAGAAAGGAAATCCTACTTTCTAGCAAAGCTAAATTGCATGGACAGCTGTTCCCCTCTCCTTGCTGTTCTACTTACCAAGGGAAGTCTTCTTTTTCCACACAAAGCATGTGTTTGGCGTCTGCTGTGCATGCATGTGCAGTGTGCTTTTGGCCACATATACATATAAACTGTTTTTCTATCGAGGCACCTGGTCTGCCCCAGCATGTGGGAGAGAGCATACTGCATCCCTTTTGCCTTTCAGCTCCAATCCAGGAGCCCTCAAGCAGTCGCATTCACGACAAACCATTTTATACCAAATTTATATTTCGCTGATAAAGAAATAAAAGGAGACTAGTATAGATCTATTTCAAGCTATTTAGCTCTCATCAGCTAGCCATACCCTTACTGGGATTCGAACTTGGGCTGCCTGCATGTTAGGCAGTTGTATTAACCTCTGAGCCACAAGTTCTCCTCCCTTCATCAGCTTGAGCCAGGGGAGAGATTAAGTGTTTTTCAATCAAGAAATAAAGGGAGACTAATATAGATCTATTTCAAGCTATTTAGTTCTCATCAGCTAGCCAAGTAAGGGTATGGATAGCTGATGAGAGCTAAATAGATTTTCATGGGTACAGGTATGCAAGCCTTGGCGTATTCGGGTCTTTTCCTGTGTAAGATTGAGAGTATCTTGGCGACGTTTCGATGAGGTCCCACTCGTCATCTTCAGGCTGGTGTCTTCGGCTTCATGCCTGTGCGAGCATCTCCGATCATGCTTTGCTCGCTCAGGCACGAAGCCGAAGACACCAGCCTGAAGATGACGAATGAGACTTTGTCGAAACGTTGCCAACACACCTCCAATTTTACGCGGTAGAAAACCCGAATAACCAAAGACCTACAAACAAACACCCGCGAAAACCTCAGAAAATATATATATATATATACACCTTCATGACAATAACATTGGAACTTCCAACAAACCAGATTTAATGACAAACAGTTCAAACAGAAATGGCCCTCTTTGTGAGGAAGAGCTAAAGAACCAGGGTACAAGCTGACATGAACATATGCGCACAAATGAGAATTCAGAATTTTCCCTGGCAAACAGATCAGGACAGAAGGACTTCGGGGGAACCTCTATCTTCATCCGTCTTCAAAAAGCAGATCCTGCAACGGTCCCCTTTGACACATCTCTGCCGTATCTGAAGGCTTTGACCCCGTGGTGCGTTTGGAGCTGAACCAGCTCAATTTGAAAACCGCCAGAAATGACAAAGAGAAAAAAGAGGCATCCGGCTCTCCCCGGGCCTGCATTAATTACTGGTATCCATGGTGATGGAAGAATTCTTGGAGCCTGGCTCTCAGACCATCAACACGGAAAACATAAGGCCAGCGTGATAAAAGAGCTATTGTGAACATCAACTTCTTGTACCCCCAGTGAAAAAGAAACATGGTGTTTTCGGTCACTGCCCGGAGTGCCAACCTCTGATGGAATGAGGGCTGTACAGTCGCTTCCCCGGGGGAGTTCATGAATAGGCCTCGTGTTTGGACAATGACATAACTCCTTGCGGGCTGGCTCTGAACTTCGATGCCTTTTCAAAAGCTCCTTGCAAAGGATTCCTGCGTTTCTTACCTCCGTTCGTGGCAAGAGTTAGCAGCGTAAAACGAGGAGGTGACACGGGCGCTTTGCTTCTCTTTAGTTTATTTATTTATTTTTAAATTGATTTTCTATTAAATACATTTCTTTAGTGCTTAATAAACATCGCGCTGTCTGGGTATTTAATTTGCTTAGCAATATGAATTTGCGTTCTTACTCTCCGCCCCTTTTTTTCCCAACCATTGGTAAAATAGATTCCATGTTGGATCATATTTTACATCTTCTTTCTGCTAACTTTCAGTGCCAGTCTATTCATTTCTGCACAATCTAAGATCTTCCTGACTACCGTATTTTTTCGGACTATAAGACACACTTTTTTGTCTCCCAAAAGGGGCTGAAAATGTCTGTGCGTCTTATAGAATGAATAGTGCTGAAGCCCCGCTCACCTACCAGCCATTTTTTTTGGCCTCCGCATGCCCTGTTTTTGGGCCTTTTTCAGGCCTTTTTTCGGCCCATTTTCAAGGCTTTTTTCAGCCCGTTTTTGAGGCCTTTTTTGGTCCATTTTTGAGGCTTTTTCTGGCCTGCTTTCAAGGCTTTTTTTGGTCCAATTGTTTTGGAATGTTTTGGAAAAAATGGCCTGAATAAAGCCTCAAAAACAGGCTGAAAAAAGCCTCAAAAACGGGTCAAAAAGCCTCGAAAATGGGCCAATGCCCTCTCAAAAACCGGCTGAAAAAAAGCATCGAAAATGGGCTGAGAAAAGCCTTGAAAATGGGCTGAGAAGAGCCTTGAAAATGGGCTGAAAAAAAGCCTCAAAATGGGCTGATAAAAGTCTCAAAAATGGGCAAAAAAAAGCCTTGAAAATGGACAGAAAAAAGGCTGGAAAAGGCACAAAAAAAAAAAGCCCAAAAACGGGGCGCTTGGAGGCCAAAAACTTTTTTTGTCAATTTCCTCTTCTAAATTTAGGTGCAACTTATAGTCAGGTGCATTTTATAGTCCTAAAAGTATGGTATCTCTTCATCTCGCGGTATATCTTCATTTTTCCAGTATTGCGCGAAGGTTATCCTCGCTTCTGTTAAAACATATAACATTAAGTACATACTTTCAATTTTTTTTTCCTGATATTATCCCTAATAAAAACAATTCAGGTTTAAAACCTACATGTTTCCCTATCATCTTTTCTACCCACCTATGTATCTTTGCCCAAATTTATTTATTTATTTTTTTTTGCTTTGACGCAAGTCCACCACATAGGATAAAATGTGCCCGGTTTTTGGTTACATTTCCAACATTTGCTAGACATATTTTTAAACGTTTTAACGTCTCTTTAGTTTATTTGAAGGTTTATTAAGAGAAAGTCATCTGGGATTTTTTTTATTATTATTATTATTAAAAGGAATATCGATATGGCAGGCTGCTTTTGCAAAATGTTTAGAGCAGGGGTGTCACACTCGATTTCATTGAGGGCTGCATCAGGATTGTGTTTGACCTTGGGGGCCAGGGGTGGGCATGGCCAGCTCGATGTCAATCGTGTTGGGGGCATCGGTGGTGGCCTGGCCTCTGCCAGCAAAAACAGGCTTCCAAGCTCAGTTTTTGGTGGCCACAGCTTCCTGCAACCCTCTACCAGTGAAAACAGAGCTTGGGAGTGCCGTCCATGGCCGTCACAAGCTCCATTTTCGGCTACGATAGCCTCCTGCAACCAGGGGGTGAAATGCTCCCGGTTTGGACCGGATCGCCCAATCCGGTAGCGATGGAGGCGGGTGGTTCAGAGAACCGGTAGCAAAAATCCCTGCCCCCCCCATTGTCCAGCTGAGCTGCGCAATCATCGGAGGCTTTATTTTGTTTTTAAAAGCATTTTTTTTCTACAACCTCTTTGGCCGAAAAAATGCTTTTAAAAGTAAAAAAAAAAAAAAGCCTCTGATGATTGTGCGGCTCAGCTGGGATCATCAGAGGCTTTAAAAATAAAAAGAAAGCCTCTGCCAATCAGGCAAGTCAGCTGGGATCGTCAGAGGCTTTTTTTTTTTAAAGAAAGCCTCTGCCGATCAGGCAAGTCAGCTGGGATCGTCAGAGGCTTTTTTTTTCTTTTTTTAAAAGAAAGCCTCTGCCGATCAGGCAAGTCAGCTGGGATCGTCAGAGGCTTTTTTTTTCTTTTTTTAAAAGAAAGCCTCTGCCGATCAGGCAAGTCAGCTGGGATCGTCAGAGGCTTTTTTTTTTTTTTTAAAGAAAGCCTCTGCCGATCAGGCAAGTCAGCTGGGATCGTCAGAGGCTTTAAAAGCAATTTTTAACAACCTCTTCAGCCAAAGAGGATGTAGAAAAAAAATGGTTTTAAAACTTAAAATAAAAAAAAAGTTGGCCACATCCACTCAGTCATATTACCACCACCACCACCAAGCCACGCCCTCAGAACCGGTAGTAACAAATTTTACATTTCACCACTGCCTGCAACCCTCTGCCAGCGAAAATGGAGCTCAGGAGGGCCGTATGCAGCCTTCCCAAGCTCCATTTTCACTGGCAGAAGCACTGCGGGCCGATCCTTCGCTGTTTCCAGGGCGGCCCTGCGGGCCAGATCTAACTACTCTGCAGGCCGGATTTGGCCCCCAGGCCTTGAATTTGATACCCCTGGCTTAGAGGAAGGTGGTACTGGATAGGCAGGGCAACTTCCTAAAAAGAAAATAACAAGAAACAGGTAGTCCTTGATTTACAACGGTTAGTTTAGTAGCTGGTAAAAGTCACGACGCCACTGAATAAAGTGGCTTAGGAACGTTTTTCACACTTACGACCGTTACAGCATCTCCCGTGGGCATGTGATCGAAATCCAGATGCTTGGCAACAGACTCATATGGTCTTTATGATGGTTGCGGTATCCAGGATCATGGGGTCACTTTTTTGCGACCTTCTGACGAGCAAAGTCAATGGGGAAGCCAAATTCAACTAGCAACCGTGGTTTTTTAGAGCCGTGGTGGCGCAGTGGTTAGAATGCAGTATTGCAGGCTAATTCTGCCGACTGCCAGCAGTTCGATTCTCACAGGTTCAAGGTTGACTCAGCCTTCCATCCTTCCGAGGTGGGTAAAATGAGGACCCAGATTGTTGGGGGCAAGAGGCCGACTCTGTAAACCACTTAGAGAGGCTGTAAAAGCACTGTGAAGCGGTATATAAGTCTAAGTGCTATTGCTATTTTCCTTCCTTCCTTCCTTCCTTCCTTCCTTCCTTCCTTCCTTCCTTCCTTCCTTCCTTCCAACTAGACACAAGGACAGTTTTTTCCCACATGCCATCCCTCTGCTAAACACCTAATTCCCACAACACTGTCAAACTATTTAGTAAGGCTGTATTACTATTCTTCTTCTCATCCTTCCTAGTACCTACCTCCTCCCACTTATGACTATAACCTTGTTGCTTGTATCTTTACGATTTATATTGCTTTATTTAGTTTCCTGGTACGATTTGATTGCTTTTTTTAGTATCCTATGACTATCACTAAGTGTTGTATCTTATGATTCTTGAGGAATGTATTTTTTATGTACACTGAGAGTATATGCCCCGAAGACAAATTCCTTGTGTGTCCAATCACACTTGGCCAATAAATAATTCTATTCTATTCTATTCTATTCTATTCTATTCTATTCTATTCTATTCTATTCTATTCTATTCTATTCTGTTCTGTTCTGTTCTGTTCTGTTCTGTTCTGTTCTGTTGTTTGTTCTACTACTCTACTCTACTCTACTCTACTCTACTCTACTCTACTCTACTCTACTCTACTCTACTCTATTCTATTCCTACTCTACTCTACTCTACTCTACTCTACTCTACTCTACTCTACTCTACTCTACTCTACTCCTATTCTATTCTATTCTATTCTATTCTATTCTATTCTATTCTATTCTATTCTATTCTATTCTATTCTATTCTATTCTATTCTATTCTACTCTACTCTACTCTACTCTACTCTACTCTACTCTACTCTACTCTTCATACCAATATATTTTCTACTCTACTCTATCCAATCCATGTGGGAATAAAAAGGAACCCATTTTATTCTCTGGGTTACTTTCCTAGAGTTCTGGACACTAGGGGGCACCATTGCATCACATTTCTGTGTACCTATATATTTTCCCCATATGCAACTTTTTTTGAGCAGAAAAATAGTTGTGTAGGACACAAAGGACCTGGAAATCCCCTTTTCTTCATTTCCCCCTTAAAGAAAAGCCAAATAAAAAAAAATTAGCCTATTTTCATCTTCTAGACATTTTCTGTTGATAGGATCAGAACACACTAGAAAAATCCCAGATTACAATGGTCACTGCTACTATATATATATGTATCATTTTACCCACCTTGGAAGGATGGAAGGCTAAGTCAACCTTGAGCCAATTAGGATTGAACCGCTGGCAGTCAGCAGAGTTAGCTTGCAATATTGCATTCTAACCATTGGGAAGGAAGGAGGGAGGGAGGGAGGGAGGGAGGGAGGGAAGGAAGGAAGGAAGGAAGGAAGGAAGGAAGGAAGGAAGGAAGGAAGGAAGGAAGGAAAAGCCGTGGTGATGCAGTGGTTAGAATGCAGTATTGCAAGCTAACTCTGCCAACTGCCAGGAGTTTGATTCTGACTCAGCCTTCCATCCTTCCGAGGCCAGTAAAACGAGGACCCAGATTGTTGGGGGCAATATGTTGATTCTGTTAGAATGCAGTATGGCAAACTAATTCTGCCGACTGTCAGCAGTTCGATTCTCACAGCTCAGGATGGACTTAGCCTCCCATCCTTCTGAGGTTTGGTAAAATAAGGACCCAGATTGTTAGATTGCTAATAGACTGACTCTGTAAACCACTTAGAGAGGGCTGGAAATTCCTATGAAGTGGTATATAAGCCTAAAAAGGACTATTTGCTAATATACTACCTAGATACATTTTAATGTATCTATTATATATACAAGCGAAAACCACTCACGCCGTAATCACGAAATCTCCAGAACCGTAAAGCCTACAAACTTGAAATTTGCCACGTTTGTTCCTCTTGGCTTCTAGGTGCTCACTAAGAAAGGATTTTTCGAAATGACCATCAGAGCATTAGTATTTCCTACATTATTATTAACACGCTCTGATGCTAATTAGTTAAGCTAGTTTGTTTATAAGCGAAGCTTAACCACCTCATCTGCATCCTCTTGATGGGCTAATCTCTTTTCTGATGATGGTGCATTTTGATGAGCAAGTAAGAAGGCAGGCATTGAATTTTATTTTATTTTTTAAAAAAAACAAACCTGCGAAGAAGACACTTTAATGAGCAATTGCCATTCCTTCTTCCCCAATTTCCGGGTTGAACCTTGTCATGTTTCTGGGAAAGGGAGAAGAAAAGGGGGGGGGACGAAGCCCTCCTTGAGAGATGTCAAGCCGGAGGCTCATTAGAGCCCGCGGGTACCCTGCCAACAGCCCCGTTGTCAGCTCTTAAAAAATAATAATAATTGGGCGCTGCGTATTTTGCGCAAAGCTTGCGCCAACCTTTCCAAAGAAAGGAGAAGGTGGAGGAGGAGCCGTCGCCCAGGTTTGCTTGGATGGAACAAAGGGGGAAAAATAATTATCTGTATGCAAAAGCTCACCTCCAGCTTCGTCTTAAAGGGGGGGGGGCTTCTAAGGTGGGGAGGGAGGGAGGTGGGGAGGGAGGGAAGGAAAGAAGAAGGGAAGGAATGCGGGAGTCTCGACTTCCCAAACGCTTCAAGGAAGCTTTTTTTCTCGTGCGTAAAAAGGTAACCTTCTCCGCAATCTTTACAGAGAACGCTGGGCGATGAGGTCACCTCCTTTCCTTTTCTCTCCCCTCTCCGCCCCCCCAACCAAACATTTCAAACCGGGGGGGGCAGTTGAAATGGGAAGCCAACACCCCAGTGGTGGTGGTGGGGAGGTGGAGGAGAAAGGGAGCCTTTTTCCCACGTGTGTCCCACCCGGAGGAAAACTCATAATTGGATGAAAAGGCAGCTCGGTCTAGTGCGTAACGGTGGGGCAATGCGCGCTTTGCGAGCGATTGTTTCCTCCTTCCCTTTTGTCTCATTGATCAGACTTCCCTGGATTACATTGCGGCTGGAGGAGGGGGGGAGCTTGCCAGGGGGAAGGGGGTCATTTTGGTGCCCCTCGGTTGGAGCTCATTAAGGGGCCCTCCTTGGGGGAAAGAACAAGTCTAGGAATTTTTGTTTTTCCAAAAAAAAAAAAAAAAAAACCCAGAAAAAACTTTGATCTGAAGAAGGCGGAGAGAAGAAAAGGTCGGAAATTGTCACAGACCGCAGGAGAAGTTTGATTAGCTAGTGAAGACTGATAAAAAAAAGTTTTCTGCTTGGGTTGGAAAGAATTGGCCCCTTCGGAAGTGCCCCGAACAAAAGAAAGAGAAGCCACGTCTCCTGCCCTTGTGTTGGCAGGTTGCCAGTTGCGTTTCTACACACAACCTGGCTCGCACAGCCCAAATGAACCTTGAACTCTTAAATGTGGCCTGAAGAGTTTTGGTGCTGGAGATGGAAGGGAAAGAGACAGGACACAAGAAATGAAAAGGAGAAAAACACACACACTGCTGGAAATTCAACATGTGTTTTTTTGTTTTTTTTTCATTTTAATACAGCCCCTTTTTTTCAGTTGAGTTTAACCTTTTTGGCTTCAAGTAGGCCTCGACTTACGACCGCCGTGGAGCCCAAAATTCATGTCGCCAAGTGAGAAGTGCGTTAAGTGACCTTTACCCGGTTTTGTGACTTTTCTTGCTGTATTTGTTAAGCGAATCACCGCAGTTGTTAAGTTAGCAACACGGTTTGTTAACGGAATCTAACTTCCCCAATGACTTTGCTTGTTGGAAGTATAGGGAGTTAAAACCCACCCCTCTCCTAGGAAAATGAGATATTTTAGGAAATATTAAAAGGGCAGAATATTTCCCCTAAAAGGGAGGCAGAAACTCAGCCTCCCCCCATTTGTCAATGGGCCATTAAGGCCTGGGCCAGTCTATTCTACATAACAAAGATCTACCTCCTCCAGGCAGAGCCATTTAATTGCCCTTCATTGCATCACCCGGCAAGATTCAACCAAACTTAACACACAGACAACCTACAAAGCTAGCCATGACCTCTGACGGCAACCAATCAGGATACTCTTCCTGTGCCCCAGGAAGTTCAAAGCCAGAGAGGGCATAAAACCCAGGGACTCTCAGCATCTCTTCCCTTTTTTTCGCCCAAGATCTCCAAGGCATGTGATCCTGTTCATCAATAAACCTTTCCAAGCAACTTCCATGAATCCAGTGTCTTTTTCCCCACTTAGAACTGAACCCAGAAGGATATGTCTTCCAACAGAAGCTCGCAAAAGGGGATTTGGCGTGACTCCAAGATACGGCAACTCTCATAAATAGGAGTCCATTGTTAAACATCTGAATGTAAAAAAATCATATGGCCATAGGGATGCTGCAACGGTCATGTGAAAAATAGTCCTAACTCACTTTTTTTCAGTGCTGTTGTAACTTCAAATGGTCATTAAATGAACCGTTGTAAGTCCCCTAGCCTATTTAAAGACGGACAACGACTGAGGCAATTTGCAGGGAACAACTTAGTTCACTCTCCTTCGTGTCTTGATCTTAGTTCTTTTATCAGTGTCCTGCAAATTGCTTCTGGGCTTTCTGCCAATCCTAGTAAGATTACGATTATTTATTCTTTGGATTCTTGTAGGCTGTTAAGAAAGTTCATTAACAGCCTTTGTTTGAAAAAGACTGATTTAATTTAGGAAACTAAGGTTTGTACAGACTTTGTGTGTGCTGCGTTCTTTGGGGTCCGTAGCTGGGGGCAGAACAGTTTCTGACTTTGTCAACCCAACTTATACAGCCGCCTGTAAATCCACATTTTAAACGCTTCTAGTCTCTTCAAGTGGCGTTCTGTCAGAGACCCAACTCTCCACTCCGTAGAGCAGGCTAGAAAAGATGTAACATCTGACAAGCCTGATTTTCAATCTTAGGTTTATGTCGTGACTGCAAGAAGAACTTTTTCCATTTTGAAGAATGCTGTTTGATCTGATTTCCCTGGTGCTTGACATCGTCTTTGAACAGTAAGAAGATACTTCTCCATCATTGGTATGCATTATGAACTTACGTTTTTTTTTAAAAGTATGGGGTTTTTTTTTTGGAGGCTTTAACACTTCTGCTATCTTTCTTGGTGCTCCCTGGCAAATGAGGTTGACTGACCTGCCATTATTTCTTTCTTTTTATTTCTTTTATTTATTTGTCAAACATGTATAAGATAACAGATATAAGTGTAAACACGGTTATGAATACAGGAAATGGATACGAATTATTGGGGACACTAAGACAGGGACGGTAGGCACGCTGGTGCACTTATGCACGCCCCCTTTACGGACCTCTTAGGAATGGGTGAGGTCAACAGTAGACAGTTTAAGGTTAAAATTTTGGGGGGTTTGAGGATGTAACAACAGAGTCAGGTAGTGCATTCCAGGCCTTGACCACTCTGTTGCTGAAGTCGTATTTTCTGCAATCGAGTTTGGAGCGGTTTACCTTGAGTTTGTATCTATTGTGTGCTTGTGTATTGTTGTGGTTGAAGTTAAAGTAGTCATTGACAGGTAGGACATTGTAGCAGATAATTTTGTGTACTACAGTTAGGTCAGACCGAAGGCGGCGTAGTTCTAAGTTGTCTAAGCCCAAAATTTCAAGCTTGGTGGCATAAGAGATTCTGTTGTGAGCAGAGGAGTGGAGGACTCTTCTCGTAAAATATCCTAGCCTTGGTAGTACAGTAGTCTAAAGCACCCTGTTATTAAGACCAGCTGCCTGCAATTACTGCAGGTTTGAATCTCGCCAGGCTCAAGGTTGACTCAGTCTTCCATCCTTTCTAAGGTAGGTAAATTGAGGACCCAGTTTGTGGGGGCAATAAGCTGACTTTGTATAAATATACAAAAAGGATGAAGGCTATTGCTTAGCGCATTGTAAGCCGCCCTGAGTCTCTGGAGAAGGGCGGCATATAAATCAAATTAAAAAAAAAAAATTCTCCGGACTCGCTCAATTGTATTAATGTCCGATATACAGTGTGGGAAAGAAAGAGAGGTTGTGTTATCTCTGGTGCCCTGGACTTTTTTGTGTTATCGCTCTCTCTATGTGTGAATATCTATGTTTCTGCATGTTAATTGCTAGGAGAACATTTGCAACAAGTTGGATGGATCTACTTGTACGTAAATAACATTCACCCATTTTTTCGCAGGTCCTTCAGACTCGCCTTTCCCCAAGTGTGTGTTTGCGCCTTGTGTGCGTTTGTGAGTCTACGCACACTTACGATTCTGGTAAGCGAGCATCCTGTCGCATTGTGGAGTGAAAAAAAAAAAAAGCGATTTCCTGCGATAGGGAGGGATTTTGCAGTAGGAAGCGTGTGGCACAGGCCCAGATCAAAGGTGCTAATCAGTTTTGTGTATATTCATATTGCAGGAAGTTCCCTGGATTGTGTTTTCGACAGATTAAACTGTAGGTGGGAGAGACCTTGCCGAGCGCAGGTTGGGAGAGGGAGAAAGCTTT